>NC_040039.1:24432854-24789305 GCF_003713205.1 Coffea eugenioides
GTCCAATGCTTGTGAGAGAGCGTAGATGTGGGGCTAGTCCAATGCTAGACCCTTAGGAGCCCCTTCGCGCGATAGATCATGTTTGAGTGACAAAATCACCTCATCTCATGCATATTTTACTTTCTAGGATCTTTTATCATTTTGTATGATATTCCCCTTATACGTATATCCCTTATCCCTAATTTCCCTATATATATACACCCCTATGCATGATACATGACATTAGAATTTCATTTCATTCTAGAAATAGGATTAGGATAGTGCATTTGCTTGGTTAGATTAAGGAAAACTCCTTGAATATGGGATATGGACGAGTTTGGCTTTCTAGCCTTAGCACGCTCGTATTCCCTCTATTAAAGGGAAAATTGAGTCACGAACATTAGTCCCCCGTGCCCGACATGATGCATTCCTTTAGGACATGTATATTTCTATAATTTTCCTTTTCTTAGAGTCTCATATTTTTGCATTATCCGTGACCTCTCCAAGGAGTCATTATTGGGCGTCACAATTAATGTGATTGGCACCATTCAATCTTTGAAGAGAAATTTTGCCCCCCGATACCCTCTTAGGTCTAGGGTTTGCATTCATATAGTGCATCCAAATGTGATAAATTCTTTGGTTAAAACAAGAAAATCTTTGACTAAATCACGCAACTAGCCTTGGCTAGGTCGAAGGGGTGCCTTGGATTTTTATCCTTGCCTTCCCCTTCGTCAAATGTGACTCCCGAACCTTTTTCATTGGTTTACGTAGATTTGGAGTCGTTTAAAAAGGGTTTTTCCATTTTTTCTTTAAAAATTCATTTTTAGGTGACTTGGTACACCTTAACTCTATACCAAGTGGCGAATCCGATTTTTTTTTCAAAAACTCTTTTTAAACTGTATTTTGGGTCAAATCGTCGTATTTTCAAGTCCCATCTAGACCCACTTTCTTTGTAAATCAAAAATCATTTTTCAAATAAAAAATTCACTCTTTTAAACCATTTCATTTATTTAATTTTCTTGTAAAAAATGGGGCGCGACAGCTGGCGACTCCACTGGGGACTTAGAGAGTCCGAGCATTTGATTTAGTCGATTATTTTCTTCTTTTAACCTTCTTATCTATTACATTTAGATGTTTAGGATTGCATTTTTTCCTTTTTTAGGATTTTTGCATTTTGTGCGTATCAATTCACTTCCTCGCCCATTTGCGTACGATTGTTTTGATGGATGGATGGTTTATGTATGTGATTCTGCGCTTTGCATTGCATTTGGGTGGGGGACATACCCTAGAGCTTCGCGTTGGTTCTTGATCCCTCCCTTCCAAACGAGCACTAGCATACGTGCATACGCTTTAATTTTTCACCCCTCATTTATTTTTCTTTTAGTGGCTTGTCACGCCACTCCTCCTATTAGGATTTTAGGCGACCCACTTGGACGTGTGATCGCGACACGACGTGTGCGTAGCATGATTCAAGGGGTCACTCAATCTTCCGCTTTAAGCTTTGGGTTAATAGCCTTTAGCTTTTAGTTGAAGGTTGAGGACTTTTGATAGATTCACTCAGACATGTAGCTGTGACACGACGTGTGCGTAGCAATGTCTGGGGAATCGCTCGAGCCACCGACGAAGAACCTTGGGATTGATGACCTTTGGTTTCCAAGTCTGAAGGCTCGGGGACCTAAAACCTATCGAGTCTAGATGCATTAGTGAGCCAATACCTCATGCATCCATGATAGCTTGCCTAGGGTAGAGTCTGCCTTGCCTTATTAGGGACACTATTCACGAGGGGAGGGATCCAACCCCTTTGTTCCTCTTATTGCTTTATCTCTTTGTATTGCTTTGCTACAATGTGTTATGTGTATTTATTCGATTGAACTAACTCTCTTTGGTTTTGTCTCCACTTGCATTCATAAACCCTAGGAAATAAGAGTCCTGGCATGGTACTCTCTAGGAGCCTACCCCATTTGATGTGACACGTTTAAATTCAATGCTTCGCATGCGTAACATAAATACATTTCATTTTAGGCTCACCCCGGCATACAAAAGGAGATTCCTTTAGGTCATGTTTCATTTGTGTAATGCATATGTATGCGCTTTGATAAAATGACACCATGCATAAACCATAGAAAGGGAATGACATTTATGGGATCCCGTGTTAGGAATAAACCGCCCTGTGTCTCGGATATTTAATAAAACGAGACTTGCACGTTTATATTTCCTGTACCATCCAAAGGGGTAGTGCACGAGGTAAGGTAGGATCCGATCTTTTCAAAGATGGCAAAACGATTTTTGCACATTAGAATATGGGCCATCTAACAATCATCTTTTGGCCATTTTAAGCAAAATTGGTAAAAATTTCCCTTGCATAAAGGACATTAATTTGAAGAAATTCACAAATGATTCCTCATTGTTGAGACGATAAATATAGAGGCCAGATCTTGATTTTAGAAGGCTCATAGACTAATGCATCGCAATAAATTTTTGAAACTACCAAAGGGGAGATAATTCCATTGATTCTTGAATAAACCATCAATTCCATTCAGTTCATTTGGTCAAATTGTTTATCAATTTCATTTTGTCAATTCATTCATTTTAGGACAATTTAGTCAATAAATGATCAATTTCATTCAATCCATTGGACCATTTTATTCATCAATTCCATCCAGTCCATTTTATCATGTTGTTCATTTTTAGGGCAATCTAGTCGATTTTGAATAGATCACTAATTTCATTCAATTCATTTGATTAGTTTACCCATTCTTTGGGCAATCTTATCGATTTCGAATAAATCATCAATTTCGTCCGATCCATTTGACCAATTTGCCTAGTTTTAGGGCAATTCAGTCGATTTTGAATAAATCATCATTTCACTCGATCTGTTTGATCAATTGATTTCATTCAATTCATTTGATTAGTTTAATTCATTTTTAGGGTTATCCATTCAATTTCGAACAAATAATCAAATTTCATTCAATGCATTTGACCATTTTACCCTTTTTTAAGGTGATTCGGTCAATCATCAATTTCATCCAACCCAGTCGACTAATTAGGGTTTTAATGTCAAATTTCAAATTGAGAAACCTAGTTGTTTTAAGAAAATCACTCATTGCATTTATTTGATTTGGATGAATTAGGGTTTTGATCTGTGTTAGGAAATTTCAAATTGCTTCAATAACAAGCTCGTCAAAGTTAAATTAATTTGTATAAATTCTTGTGCCAACCAAAACCAATCATTCATTCAGATTTGTCCTCATTTTGTTGGAGATCTCCCGCTGTTCAATTGGTCCAAAATTTTCAAACTACTTTCCAATCAAATGTCAATAAGTTGATCGGACCCCTCAGGTATGGTATAGTGCCTACCCTAGAGGATTGCATTTTCATGCTAGGCCTACCCTTGGCACAAAAAGGGCTCCCCCATAGGACATGCATCCGAATTTTTTGGATATTTACTAACTCTTGTCTTTTTCTTTTCCTTTTCTTTATTTTTATTGGAATAGCTAAGCGAGGGCTAAATCTAAAGGCAATTCCTTTCAAAATTCTCAGGTAATATTTAAACATAGCTTCTCGTCGAAGCCCCATCATAACACGATCCCGTAGTCGAGTCCAGAGAAGTCGTGTAAACATGAGTTCACAACCGGAACAATCGGATAGGTCTGCTACTACCGCTCAACCCGAGACTGCGAGTTTAGGGGTTCAGCTGACCGAAATGCTTACTAAGTTTGGTGAGATGGCTACCGAGATGGCGGCCCAAAGGAAATTGATTGACGAGCTAATTAGCAACGGCGTTCAACCCGAGCCCGTACCCGTCAGGCAGCCTGAGCAAGAGCCATTTGTCATACCTTTGACTCAAGTCACCGTTACTCCATCCTTCTTTATTCCACCCGAAGAAACTTTCACTTACGCCACCACAAATTTGCCATACACTTACCCTCCTAATCCTCCATTTTTGCCTACTCAAATGCGAGGTCCACAACCCCACGTCACTTCAAATATACCACCCAAGCCACATACCTTTTATCACACTGCTACTGAGTCATTCCTGCCAGACCATACTGTTCAAACCAAGCCAGAAGTGGGAGAATCTTCTGCTCCCGTTGATATGAAGCTGCTCAAGCGCCTTGGCCGTTTTGATGAATTTATGAGGAAAAGTCAGGGGTTGAACAAGCAAGGAGTCCTGGATTACGATGAGCTTTGCTTTTTTTCGAATGTACAGTTGCCTGAGGGGTTCAAAACCCCGAAATTCAACAAGTATGATGGGACGGGTGATCCCAAGACATACCTCCGACTGTTCGGCAACAAATTGGGTAAGCCAACAGATGATGAAAATCTACCTTTAAGGCTATTCTCGGAAAGTCTGGAAGGCGACGCACTTGATTGGTACTCAAATTTGAAGTCTGATGAGATAAAGACTTGGCTGGACCTGTCCGATGCATTTATAAGGCTATATGAATACAACTGTGAACTAGCACCGACACGAACCACACTAGAGGGGACGAAGAGGAAGCCATCTGAGGATCACAAAACCTATGCTAAGAGATGGAGGAAAATAGCTACAAAGGTTGAGCCGCCAATGACTGAAGATGAAATCATTCGCACCTTTATTAAAGCACACGATCCCCCGTATTTTGAGGAAATCTTTCGCATGACTGGATGCTCATTTGCTGCTATTGTCAATAAGCTTGAAGAATATGATGATTTTGTGAGGGCTGGAAAGATTGTTAATGTGTCTGCCCTAAAAACTCAAGTGGAAGCTTTGCAAGGCCAAAGTAGTAGTGGGAAGAAGCAACAATTCCAAAAGAAAGAGGGGGAAATCGCTTTTGTCTGGGATCGAAACCCTGTTCCAAGACCCAAACCTCGACAATACCCTACCTACTCAGACCCTTACCCTTACTATTCAAACCCTCATCCTGTTTACCACACCAATATCACTCATCCTCGACCTCGCCCAAATTACGCCAACCCGCCTACAGCCCCTTTCCAAATATGTAAGGCCCAAAGACAACCTAAAAGGGGGGGTGAATTAGGTTGATTAAAATCTTAATCAAATTTATGCAATTTTTGCTTAATAAAAATTTACCTTCTTTTCTAGTAATGATCAATCAAGTTGATTAGAAGAAGAGAGCAATATTGATTCGAAAAACAAGTATAGATAAGCAATGAGAATTTTATTAAACAAAAAGAATAAGATAGAATATCAAACCGATTGTCTACCAAGCTTTCCTCAAACTTGAAGATCAATCACTAGGTTGAGTAACTTCTCTTTGATGAAAGATGATCAACTAGATGTACAATGGAGGGAGCACTTCCTCCTTGCCCTAAGCCTCACTTAGTCAAGCTAAGAAGTTTTACAATCACTCAGATAACCCTCAACAAAGCTACACTAAAGAAACTTTCAACCACAAGAGAAATGCTCACAAGAAATTCACACCACTTGGAGAACAAATCTAGCTTTGGAGACTATTTTCTAGCTAAAATATCTCTTGAGATCTTGTAAACAAAGTGTGCAAAAGTCCCCATCTGAATCAGAATCGTTTGTATTTAAAGGGAGCCAAAAATGGGCTTCATTAATACTTCCAACGGATAGAAGGCAGATGAAGAGTCAGCTAGCCGTTGGGGCTGTCGGACGTCCGACGGCTTAGTCATCGTCCGATCCCATCGTCCGAAAATCAGTCAAGTTGTTGTTCGGACGTCCGATGGGATTTTATCGTCCGAGCTTCTGTGTCCGAACGTCGTCCAGAGAGTTATCAAATCTTCGTGGAATTTTTAGGACGTCCGATGAGATTGATGTGCGTCCGAAGCATGCGTCCGATACTTCAGGACGTCCGATGCTTCCATACGAGCGTCCGACAGAGTCTTGGCAGAGAGTCATCAACACTTTGTGGAATTTTTAGGACGTCCGACACGTTCGATGTGCGTCCGAGGAGTACGTCCGATCCATCCGGACGTCCGATGCTTCCTCACGAGCGTCCGACAGAATCTTCTTCTTAATGATCTTCATCCTTTCGGACGTCCGACCGATTCCTTCGGACGTCCGACATGAGTGTCCTGTTTTTGCTTCTTCTTTTGGTTGATTTTCATTTCTTGACATATTCGTACCTGATTCTTTGATAGGCAAAAAATACTTATATTTGAAGAGAGTTAGATAAACATTTCAAAGTCCTTCGTAATCATCAAAACCAAGAATAACATTCTCCCCCTTTTTGATGATGACAAAACAAAGGTTTGAAATGAGATTTGATGATTGCAATAAAAACTCTCCCTTTCTTAATAGACAAGAACTCCCCCTTACTTAGTGAATCATAAAAAATTTTGAAAAACTCCCCCTCACTTGGCTGCCCAACCGAATTAAACAATTATCCAAAATATGACAATTAAGCAGCCAACATCCAACATTTTACCAATTCAATCCATCAGCCAATCCAAATTTAATCAAATCATCAATCAATCAATCAATCCAACATCATCAATCATCAATCAATCAAGTCCTCTCCCCCTTTTTGTCATCACAAAAGGGCAATCAATCACATCCATCTCATCCACAAACATATTCATCAAACCAAAAAAAAAAATTCATTACATCCACACAATCATCATTCAAAATACTTAAACATCTATCAAACAGTACCAAAAGAAACATAAACATAATCATAACCAAATGTTGAATTCATCTACATATCCATTGTTGAACACCACAAACACATGAAATAGACAAACAAAATGCAAATGTCCTAAATGGTGAACTATGTGGATCCAGGTGTTCTTCGAGAGAGCTGATATTGGGAGAGGTCCTCCTCTTCAGTTTCTTCATCATCTGCAGCAGCCTCTTCAACTGGTGCCTTGCCTTTATCTGATGTGGAAGGGCCATGAGGAGTCACAGGAGTTGATGAACCAGGGTCTGGAATTGATGAGCTTGGATCAGTGGGGTGTGGTTCTTTGTCATGGGAAACTTCCTCAACCACAGGTGGGGGAAAAAGAAGGTTCTTTTTGTCTAGGAAGGCTGTTTGTTGCTCAGAGGACATGGTGAGCATTAGACCATGTTCTAGAAGAAGAACATGCTGTTTGAGTTCACGAAGGAACTCAATCACTTCATCATTGGAGGAGGAAGATGCCTTAGTGGCAGACTTCCTGGGATGAATGGGAGTGAGTGAAACAGATGAAGGATCATGTGCAGTCTTAGACCTTTGTTCACTAGATGATGCCCCCTTATGAGCCCACAGATTATCTTTAAAAACAAGATTTTTCCTTTCAAAATATCCTTTGGTAAAGGCATAAGAAGATGCTTCTTTGGGACAAACACCTAGAATTGGAACTTTGTAAAACTCAAAAATCTTTTGAAGAAACTTTCCATAAGATAATTTTCTGCGAGAATCAGTGGCATAGCGAAGTAAAAACTTGCACATGACAAAACCAAAATCAATACGAATTTTTTCTCGAAAACAGTAAAAGAGATACAACTCCATTTTGTTTGCATCAGTTCTATGGCCATCAGTGGGTACAAGCAGGTTTGAAATGATTGAAAAGGCAATTAGATTCACAGGAGCAAGATCATTCAGTTTAGCATCAGCAGGGGAGGAAAAACTTCTTTTAAAATAAGTCAACATTTTAGCCCCATCAAAATGATTATCAGCAGTAGGGTGCTCTTCATAGGAAAAGAAATTTGTAATTTTATCCTTGCATCCACGTTCAATGGTAGTATTTAAAATGGAATTCACAGTTTCAGAATCAAAGATTAAGTCTACCCCATTAACCCTGGACATGATCTCAGTTTGGTCAGTGTCTTTCCTAAGATTGGCAAAAAATTGATGCAGCATTTCAGGATAATAGACATTGGGCATAGAAATGAGATGTGACCATTTCTGGAAAGCAAATAGACTCAGAATGGATTCTAAACCTATGTGGCAAAATTCAGAAGAGTTTACAGTTCGTTGAGGGATGACACCTTTCTGGGGTATCCAGGAGTGTTTGTCTTTTGCAGCATCATCAAAGAATGTAGGGAGTGTGGCTGATTTTGGAGGCGGTTGAGAAGAGGTTCCCTGTCCAGATTCAGGCTGAGAGGTGGGTTGTGGAGTAGGCCGTGACATTTGACCCTTTACGGCTCCTCTCTTGAAGCTTTTGGATGAACGTTTGACCGTAGGAAGATCCTCATCCTCATCCCTGAGTGGATGCTTGCGTCCGGCAGTAACCTTTCCTCCTCTTAGATTCACCATTGTGTGAAATGTGTGGAATGAAGGATGCAAATGATGCACACAGTAGTAGGGAAGTGAATCGCACAGAAATTATGGGACAAAAAGGCCTTGAACAAGATTTGACAGAGCGGTTATGAGAAAGTAGGGTTTTGAGGGAAATTTGGGAATTTACAAAATGTTATGCGATTCGGTGAAATGATCAGGAGAAACGAGTCGCAATCGATTAGGAAAATTTTTGGTTGAGTCAATTTGGGAATGAGAGCTTCAGAATGGTATGAATTTGAGAGTGAGAGACGAGAGAGTTTTCGTCCGAGAGGAAATAGAAGAAGAAGAGTTTGAAGCAAATGAGGAAGAAAGTTACTTTAAAAAGTGTACCGTTGCACTGTCGGACGGCCGAACGAAGTCGTGCGTCCGACATCTTCGTCCGAACAGGTGTTTTCTGAAAAAAATAGCTGAAAAACATTATCGGACGTCCGTTCATCTTCTTTCGGACGTCCAAAGACTTTGAAAAATTTTAAGATGATTTTTGATTATCCCTAATTTTGATCTTAGATGAATGAACTGATCTAATGGCAAAGCTTTTGTAAAAATATCAGCAAATTGATCTTTAGAACAAACATAATTTACACATACTTCACCTTTTTGAACAAGATCGCGAATGAAGTGATGCTTTATATCTATATGCTTTGTCCTAGAATGTTGAATTGGATTTTTGGTCAAATTGATAGCACTAGTATTATCACAGAATATAGGCATGCAGTCATATGATAATCCAAAATCATTCAAGGTATGCTTCATCCATAAAAGTTGAGCACAACATGCACTAGCGGCAATATATTCCGCTTCGGTTGTAGACAAGGAGATTGCATTTTGTTTCTTGCTAAACCAAGAGACTAAGCAATTACCAAGAAAGTGACAAGTTCCACTAGTACTCTTTCTATTCACACGACAACCTCCAAAATCAGCATCCGAATATCCATATAGTGCAAACTCACTAGATCTAGCATACCAAAGACCATAGTCTAATGTACCTTTCAAATACCTAAAAATCCTTTTAACAGCATTCAAATGTGATTCTTTTGGACAAGATTGAAATCTAGCACACAAGCAAACAGCAAACATAATATCAGGTCTACTTGCGGTTAAATAGAGTAAGCTTCCGATCATACCTCTATAGTGCTTTTCATCCACATGATTACCTTCTTCATCTTTGTCAAGTTTTGTAGAAGTGCACATTGGAGTTCCAACTTGCTTTGAGTCCTCCATGCCAAACTTTTTCAGCAATTCCTTGGTATATTTTGCTTGATTTATAAAAATTCCCTCAAGGGCTTGATGTATTTGAAGTCCAAGGAAGAAATTTAATTCTCCCATCATACTCATTTCAAATTCACTTTGCATAGTGGTGGAAAAATCCTTGCATAGATACTCATTAGTAGCACCAAAAATAATATCATCAACATATATTTGCACAATAAGAAGGTCATTTAACACTTGCTTAGTAAACAGTGTGATGTCCACAATACCTCTTTTGAAACCATTTTCAATCAAGAAACCACTTAATCTTTCATACCAAGCTCTTGGAGCCTGTTTTGAACCATATAATGCTTTAGATAGTTTAAACACATGACTTGGAAATTTTGTATTTTCAAAACCGGGAGGTTGATCCACATATACTTCTTGATCAATAAAACCATTTAAAAAGGCACTTTTACCATCCATTTGAAACAATTTGAAACCTTTGAAACAAGCAAAAGCAAGAAGCATTCTAATAGATTCTAATCTTGCTACGGGAGCAAATGTTTCATCAAAATCAATTCCTTCTTCTTGTGCATATCCTTTAGCAACTAATCTGGCTTTATTCCTTATAACAACACCTTTATCATCCAATTTATTTCTAAATATCCACTTTGTGCCAATGATAGGTTGATTTTGAGGTCTATCAACAAGTGTCCAAACCTTATTTCTCTCAAATTGATTAAGTTTCTCTTGCATAGCCAAAATCCAGTTATCATCCTTTAAAGCATCATTGATATTTTTGGGTTCAAAAAGAGAAACTAAAGCAAAATTGTCTATCAATTTTCTAGATGAAGAACGAGTCTTTACCTTTTCGGATGGATCACCAATTATAAGCTCTCTTGGATGATTTTGGCTGAATTTCCAAGCATTGGGAAGGTCTTTGACTGAATCATCATTCTCATCTTCATCACCCTTTTCTTGATCATTATGAGCTTCATCCATCATTTCCATTGCTGCTGGTTTAGAAATTCCTTCATCACCAATTTTCAGCTTTTCCATTCCTTCACGAACACCTACATCATCATCCTCACACGACCTTTTGGAATTATCATCATTAGTTTCATCAAATGTTATGTGAATGGCTTCTTCTATCACAAGAGTCCTTCTATTAAAGACTCTATATCCTCTTTTGTTCTCACAATAACCCAAAAATATTCCTTCATCAGATTTTTTCTCAAACTTACCAAGATGTTCCTTTAAATTTAAAATAAAACATTTACAACCAAAGACTTTGAAATATCCAACCGTAGGTTTTTTTTATCAAAAATCAGTTCATAAGATGTCTTATTCAAGATGGGTCTCAAAAGGATTCTGTTCATCACATAACATGCAGTGTTTACCGCTTCAGCCCAAAGGTATTTTGGCAAACTACATTCACTTAACATAGTTCTAGCAGCCTCTTGTAGTGTCCTATTTTTCCTTTCTACAACACCATTTTGTTGTGGAGTTCTAGCAATTGAAAACTCATGTGTTATGCCATTATGATCACAGAAATCTGGAAAACCACAATACTTGAATTCCGTTCCATTATCACTTCTAATCCTAACAATTTTTAAGCCAAGCAGATTTTGCACTTTAGCAAACAATGAAGTGAAATTCTTGAAGGCATCATCCTTATGAGCAAGAAATATCACCAAAGTATATCTAGAATAATCATCCACAATCACAAAGCAGTATTTCTTACCTCCCAAGCAAGTGATTTGAGTAGGACCAAATAAGTCAAGATGCAAGAGTTCTAAAGGTTTAGAAGTTGAAACACACTTCTTTGGTTTAAAAGAAACTTTTGTTTGCTTTCCAAATTGACATGCATCACAAATTTTATCCTTTTCAAAACAGATTTTTGGCAAGCCTCTAACCAGCTCCTTTTTCGAAATTTCCTTTAGTAAATCCATGTTAAAATGACAAAGTCTCCTATGCCACAACCAAGGATCTTCATTTGAAGCTTTAAGACATTTGAAGCTAGAAGAATCAATTTTATCAAGAACCACAATATATATGTCGTTAAACCTCTTACCTTTGAACACAACATTATATTTGGAATCAAGCACAATGCATTCATGCTTTTTAAACAACACATTCAAGTCTTTATCACATAATTGACTAACACTAAGCAAGTTATAACCTAAATTATCAACTAAGAGCACATTATGAACAAAAGTTTCACCATCCTTACCAACATCACCTATTCCAATTGTCTTAGCTTTCACATCATCACCGAATGTCACCTTTCCACTTGATTTTGATTTTAGCTTTATGAACAAAGAGGGATCACCGGTCATATGCCTTGAGCAGCCACTATCAATAAACCATTTGGACTTGTTTGAGCCTTTTTCCTGAAAAGAGAAAATGTTTGGTACCCTTTTTAATTTTTGGGTTCACAATAGTTAGCATTGTATCTCACTAACCAAATGCATTTCATCCATTTGTTCAGATTTCTTTTCACATAGCAATCTCCTTTCAAATGTCCTTTTTGACAACAAAAATCACACATAATGGAAGAGTCCTTAACATGTACTGGTTTGACATATCTCAATCCACTTCTTCTATATGTTGTGAAATCATGTGCATTTTTGTTGTGTGCTAATGTTCTTTGATGAGCAGTAAGAAAGGTAGATGACATGTTCTTTTTGAGAAAATCTTGTTTTCTTGCTTTCAAAGTCTCATCCAAGTTGTCCATTCTTTTCTTCAAATCACCATGTCTTTCCTTCAGCATTTTACAAATATTTGTCTTTCTATCAAGCTCATTTTGAACATTAAATCCGGCTCTTACAAGACAATCATTGTCAGTCTTTAGTTGTTTATTTTGTTGAAGAAGACTTGTATTTTCATGAATGAGAAAAGCAATTTTCTGTTTTAGCTGCTTGTTTTTATCATAAGATTCCTTCAAGGCATTATGCAGTTTTTCAACAAAGGATACAAGATCATCATCTTCTTCATCATCACTTTCAGATTGAGAGTGTATGGAAGTTACCTCATTATCTCCAATAGCCATGAAGGCCATTTGAGCTGATTCTTCCTCTTCTTCAACTTCCCCTTCGGAGTTGCATTCATTCCAAGTAATCTTGAAATTGTTGAATCTTGGCTTTCGATCAGCTTTCCCATCTTTCATTTTCTTCATGGGGCATTCGTTTGCATAGTGTCCAGGCTGACCACATTCATAGCATTTGTCCACTTGCTTCTTGTTGAATTCTTGTTTTCCTTTGTTCCTTGCATTTGATGAATAATTTTGGAATTGATTGCTAGGTCCTCCCCTTCTAAACTTCCTTTTATTCAAGATTCTCTTGAAGCCCCTTGTGATAAGAGCAAGATCATTATCATCACCATCCGAGTCTTCATCATCCAAGTGAGTTGGATCATCTTCACTTTGAGTAGTCTTTAGAGCAATATTTCTCTTTGCTCTAGCATCCTCTTCCTCCTGCACTTTAGATTTCAGTTTCAACTCATAAGAGGTTAGTGAGTTAATGAGAGATTCAATAGGCACAGAATTTAAATCCTTAGCCTCCTCTATTGCAGTCACTTTATTTTCCCATTCTTTGCCCAATGCATTGAGAATTTTCCTGTTCTTCTCTCCCAAGGTGTACTCTTTGCCCAACACCTCGAGATCTTTGATCAAGTCATTGAACCTGCAATACATTTTGTCAATATCCTCAAGAGGTTCAATTTTAAATGATTCATACTTTGTGACCAAGATAGCCTTTTTCTGTTCTCTCACGTTGTCACCACCCTCATGGATTTCTCTTAGCTTATCCCACATTTCTTTGGCCGATTTACAGCCTTTTACTCTAATTGATTCATTTGAATCTAAGGCACTATAAAGAACATTCATGGCTTTGGCATTCAATGTGAGATTAGTCCTATCTTGAGCATTCATTTCAGCTCTTCTTTTTGGCCGAAGCAACCCTGTATCTGCATCAAGAAAGTTAGCTTCATGCGGTCCTTCACTCACAATAAACCATAGTTCAATATCAATAGATTGCAAAAAGATAATCATACTTTCTTTCCAGCTAACATAATTGGAGCCACTGAACATGGGAGGCCTAGTAACAGATTGCCCCTCAACAAACATAGCATGACTGGTTGTCATCTTTACTCCAAGCCGTTTGAGCTTAATCTCTAGGAGACCAAGCTCTGATACCAATTGTAAGGCCCAAAAACAACCTAAGAGGGGGGGTGAATTAGGTTGATTAAAATCTTAATCAAATTTATGCAATTTTTGCTTAATAAAAATTTACCTTTTTTCTAGTAATGATCAATCAAGTATATTAGAAGAAGAGAGCAATATTGATTCGAAAAACAAGTATAGATAAGCAATGAGAATTTTATTAAACAAAAAGAATAAGATAGAATATCAAACCGATTGTCTACCAAGCTTTCCTCAAACTTGAAGATCAATCACTAGGTTGAGCAACTTCTCTTTGATGAAAGATGATCAACTAGATGTACAATGGAGGGAGCACTTCCTCCTTGCCCTAAGCCTCACTTAGTCAAGCTAAGAAGTTTTACAATCACTCAGATAACCCTCAACAAAGCTACACTAAAGAAACTTTCAACCACAAGAGAAATGCTCACAAGAAATTCACACCACTTGGAGAACAAATCTAGCTTTGGAGACTATTTTCTAGCTAAAATATCTCTTGAGATCTTGTAAACAAAGTGTGCAAAAGTCCCCATCTGAATCAGAATCGTTTGTATTTAAAGGGAGCCAAAAATGGGCTTCATTAATATTTCCAACGGATAGAAGGCAGATGAAGAGTCAGCTAGCCGTTGGGGCTGTCGGACGTCCGACGGCTTAGTCATCGTCCGATCCCATCGTCCGAAAATCAGTCAAGTTGTTGTTCGGACGTCCGATGGGATTTTATCGTCCGAGCTTCTGTGTCCGAACGTCGTCCAGAGAGTTATCAAATCTTCGTGGAATTTTTAGGACGTCCGATGAGATTGATGTGCGTCCGAAGCATGCGTCCGATCCTTCAGGACGTCCGATGCTTCCTTACGAGGGTCCGACATAGTCTTGGCAGAGAGTCATCAACACTTTGTGGAATTTTTAGGACGTCCGACACGTTCGATGTGCGTCCGAGGAGTACGTCTGATCCATCCGGACGTCCGATGCTTCCTCACGAGCGTCCGACAGAATCTTCTTCTTAATGATCTTCATCCTTTCGGACGTCCGATCGATTCCTTCGGACGTCCGACATGAGTGTCCTTTTTTTGCTTCTTCTTTTGGTTGATTTTCATTTCTTGACATATTCGTACCTGATTCTTTGATAGGCAAAAAACACTTATATTTGAAGAGAGTTAGATAAACATTTCAAAGTCCTTTGTGATCATCAAAACCAAGAATAACAAAATATCCCAACCAAATTTTCAACAAACTCGTCTTCGTCCTCCTTACAACCAAAGATTTTTCCCACCAAATAGACCCACCTATAACTATCCCCAACCCGTTGAAACCTACAATCAAAGCCGTACCCGAACATTCACTAACATAGGCAGGCCGTTGGACCAATTGTATGAGCAACTAAAGGCTGCCGGTAAAATAAGTGTGATTCCTCCTCCAACTTACCCTTATGGCATGCCTGCTGGATATGATCCACAAGCTATTTGTGCCTATCACTCGGGAGCACCTGACCACCCAACCGCCGATTGTAAAGCACTTAAGCACAAAGTCCAAGATATGATCGAGAATGGGGGAATAGTGCTAAGGGGAAAGGGTGAACAAGGACCAAGTGTAAGTACAAACTCTTTCACAAACACAAGGACACCTTTGAGGCATCCACCTCCAATGACGAAATTTGAAAATCCTGAAGGAACTTTGCACAATTTGGATGGCCGAGTATCTTCCCTCTCGAAGGGAATTTCGGTAAATCTACGGGTTGTTATTTACTAAAGTTCACAAAAAACTACTTCTTACATGTGTGAATAGATTAATGAAAGCATCTTTTGCAATTGAGTTTTTGTCTTGTTTCCGCTTTGATTTGGAGTTTCATGAAATGCACAATTTGTTTTATTTGTTTATTTGATTATTGTCCTGAATTTTTTTAATTCTTTAAGATGGCTAAAGATGAAATTATTTGACCCTTTGAATATCACTGTTCTAGAATCTGATGAGGCCATACATTGAAAAATCCCTTCATTGAAAATCCCTTCTTTGAGAAAGCCTTCATTGAGAAATCTCTTCTTTGAGAAACCCCTTCATGAAAAAAGCCTTCATTGAGAAAACCCTTCATTGAGAAAGCCTTCATTGAGAAAACCCTTCATTGAGAAAGCCTTCATTGAGAAAACTCTTCTTTGAGAAATTCCTTCATTGAGAAAATCCCTTCCCTGCTAGGTTGGAAGCTGATTGGTTAAAGCAGCATCATCAACGATTGATTCTGATTGATGAAAAGCAGTTGAATGCTATGTGCCATGGCCAATGTTGCCAAAACGCATGGCCTGTGTTCATAACAAAAAAGTCCGCCGCCGGTCCTTTAGAGAAGGAGGACAAAGAGTTAAAGCGAGTTTTGCCAATGCAAGATGAAGTCAAAGACGAATTTGGTCTAAACTGGTAAGGCCATTTGTCATTCAAAAAGGTGCTACCGAGTGGAGCACTTATCCTTGAAGAGATGAATGGACAGACATTCCCTCAACCTATCAACTCAGACATGTGTAAGAAGTTTTTATTTTTGATTATGCAAATTTCTTTTGGAAATCATGCAAGGGGCGAAACAAAAGTCAGGCCATCTTCCTTTCCAATCAAAACATTTCATCCCTCGTCATCCCCTTTGAGCTATCAGAACAATAATTTTCGTTTGGCAGCCCCTGAGAATTGCAAACCCCACACTGGGGCAAATTTTTATTTTGAGGAGAGATGATCAAAAAGAAAAAGAAGAAGTAAAACCCCACGCTGGGGCAAATTTATTTTGAAAGAGAGATGCTCAAAAGGAAAAAGAAAAAGAGAGAAAGAAAAACCTCACACCGGGGCAAATTTAGTTTTAAAAAAAGAATGCAAAAGTGAGGAAATACAATGAAAAATGCAAAAAGAGAAATCCAATCAAATTGGGGCAAATTTTCCTCGATTTCGTTCAAAATTGGAAATAATTTCAAAATGATGCAATCTCAGGTTATTTCACACCCCTCTCATCAAAATTTGCTTTCAAGCCTCAACTTTTCTTGAAAACACCCCACCTGACCTCATTTCAAAAGCCCAAAGTCCTGGCTTTCGTCACTTGCTGTATTTCTATATGGAAGTTTGCTAATCAACTGGCGAGTGATGTCCATAATGCCTTCGTTTAAGTTTATAAGGGAAGCGCATTTTACTGATGCCAGCAATCTTCAACTTACATTCCTGAGTCGATTATGGTCGAACTCTTCCATTGCTTCCTTAGGTGAAAACCCGAAAGGGCACCTCAAAAGAAAAGGAGAAAAAGAAGAAAAGAAAAGGAAAAACAAAACAAAACAAAAAGGGGTGGGGGGCAACCTTGGTGAAAACCCGAAAGGGCGCCAAGGTAGGTTTCCGCAATGAGCGAGCACGAGGAGGAACAACTGGTGGTTTGGTTCATTTGGGATTTCTCTTCGTATCACTTCTACCAGTGTCGAATTCCGGAACAAAGATATCCAGGGATTCGAATATGACATCCGTTGGCCAAAACTGTGTCACTTTGTAAAATATTCTTTTGCAAATACATTCTTATGAAACTCATTTTTCCTCAGTTGCTTGTATTCATGGCATTTTGTAGGATTAAGCACAGTTAGTTGTGTTTTACATTCTTTTTCATGTTCATTCTTGCATGACATGTGAGGTTACCTTGCATACATCATTCTTGGTCATTGAGTTTTAATAAATGACAATCCCCGTGGTTTGTGCAAAGCATACGTTGGATTCAGTCATCTCTTGAAAAGGATTAAGGTTCAACAAAGCCAGTTATGCAGGCTTCACAATATGGCAAAATGCATACCCGGTCAGTCTGGGAAAAACAGAGACGTTCGGAAGCGACAAATCCAACTAAGTCAGATGCCGCAGCACAAGTTGGCGAAGGCATCAAAAGACTCATGTTTACACGATTCTCAAGGGCAAACGACTCAAATGATGGTGGCACTTTTCTTTGTCCTTTCTCTTTTGCAGAAAATTTCGTGAGTGAAAACAGTCACACTTCGCACTGGAGCAAGTATCGGAAAAGATTCTCCAGTGAACAAAGACAGATCGAAAATCGCACAAGCAAATTTGCTCAAAAGGTGCAACAACATAGCAATGCAGAATCAACTATAGGCTCAGATGCAAAGACTTAACCTCTACTGGGGCAAAACCTTGAGATCCTTTTCAGGTAAGTATAGTAGAGTCCCATGATTTTAACTTTGTTCGGGTCAGTCCCATGATTTAAGTTTGGTTTGGGTCAGTCCCATTATTTTAAATTTTGTTCGGGTCAGTCCCATGATTTAAATTTCGTTCGGGCCAGTCCCATGATTTAAGTTCCATTCGGGTCAGTCCCATGATTTTAAATTTTGTTCGAGTCAGTCCCAAGATTTAAGTTCCATTCGGGCCAGTCCCATGATTTTAAATTTTATTCGGGTCAGTCCCATGATTTTAAGTTTGGTTCGGGTCAGTCCCATTATTTTAAATTTGTTCGGGTCAGTCCCATGATTTAAATTTCGTTCGGGCCAGTCCCATGATTTAAGTTCCATTCGGGTCAGTCCCATGATTTTAAATTTTGTTCGGGTCAGTCCCATGATTTAATTTTGTTCGGGTCAGTCCCATGATTTAAATTTTGTTCAGGTCAGTCCCACGATTTAAATTTGTTCGGGTCAGTCCCGTTTAAATTTCTTGTTCGGGTCAGTCCCATGATTTAAGTTTGGTTCGGGTCAGTCCCATGATTTTAATTTTGTTCGGGTCAGTCCCATGATTTAAATTTTGTTCAGGTCAGTCCCATGATTTAAATTCGTTCGGGTCAGTCCCATTTAAATTTCTTGTTCGGGTCAGTCCCGCTTTAAATTTCTTGTTCGGGTCAGTCCCATATTTAAATTTCTTGTTTGAGACAGTCTCAGTGAAGGGGGTCAGTCCTCATTTCAAAACGTCAGTCGCTCGAGTAGTTTGCCGAGTAACACAGGTAAGTATTTGGTGTCTACTTCTTTGTCTCAAGTTTTTCCAAAACTCAGACAAAGAGGGGCAAACTGTAGACACCAAAATTTCATTAATTCAATTTTAAACTTTATTTATTTAATTAATTTAATTTTAGCTTTTTTTTTGTTTATTTAAATTCAATTTTATTTTTAGTTTATTATTATTTATTCTTGTTTTCTTTTTATTTTAATTGATTTAAGGTTGCAAATAGTAATTCATGTTTATGTTTATTGAGATTCATCATTTTCTTTTCTTCTTAAAGCAATTTTTACACTAAATTTTAGGAAAAAGAAAATCCTTAATAAAGATACATTTTATCTTTTTCAAATTCAAGTTTTGCTAAGTGAAAAGGCATTTTGCAAGGTCATTTAAAATTAGCATTTATTTATCTGAAATTGATTTTTGGAAAAATTGGAATACACGCGCGCTATTCTTTCTCCTTCGTACGAAGGAATAAGCCGGAAAATGGTACAAAAGCGGAAATTGCAGTGGCATTTTTGGTTCTTTTTTCCACTCATTTTTTCCACATTTCTCTTCTCTCCAGAACTCTCTAGAATCTTGCCAGCTCGCCCCCTGATTCACAGCTGGAATATTCCAGAACAGAAAACCATCAAACGACTCCCCAAATGCCATATAAAGGCATAAGATGAAGACAAAAACGAGGGGGGAATAGGAGTGACGGCGGGGAGAGTGAAAAAAGGGGAGGACTGCTAAGGGAGAGAGGATATAGAGGTAGCAGCTAGGTTTAGGAGGAAAAGAGGGGAGCACTTGGTGACGGCGAAAAAGAAAAAACAGCAAAGCAAGAAAGCTACGGGGGGAAAAGCTGAGGGAGAACCAGAGAGCTGGAGTTGGCGGCTGAGTGAAAGAAAGGCTGAGGGAGAGTGAGAGAGAGGGAGCCGAAAGGGGAGGTAGCCATAGGTTGAGAGGAAAAGGAAAGGAAAGCTGAGCAAGAGGGTTTCGGGGCTGAAGAAAAACAGAAAAAGAAGAAAGCTTCGGGCTAGATCTTTGGAGAAAACCAGAGAGAGGTTGACGGCTGTTGGGGCGAGCGAGAGAGAAGCGAGAGAACGGTGTTAGAGAGAAAAGCCGAGAGCAAGAGGGAGATTTGGAAAAATTTTCGGGGAATAAAGGGAAAAATCTGGGCAAAGGAAGTTGCGAAAAAAAGGACCAGAAAACTCCAGATTCTTGCGTGGTCTTCATCAGAGCCAGTAGCAAGCCCCTTTCGATTTCCGCGGAGAACGATCATCTTCAACGCTCACGGGTTCCACATATTCGGTGTTAAGGTCTTCAAGGTAACCCTTTCTTTCTACTTTCCTGCACTTACATATACTCAGATTTATATTCTATGCTGATTGGTGTCCTGGTTTCATGGTTTTGTTTTTCTGTGCCTTCGGTGCTTTCTTTTTCATACGTTGTTGGTGCAGATCTTTGCCTTATCTCCTTGCATCTGGGTTTTGTGTTAGTATGGATCATTGAGACCTTTTTGCGTAGAAATTACCTCATGTTTCTTGTAGTTAGCAACAAACCCATTCCATTGGTAAAAAGTTTCGTAAACAAAATCTGGTTTTTGCAAGCTGTTTCTCCAACCCAGATTTTCGTACTTTTGGGTGTTTGGTATTGAAACCTGATAATGTGTGTGTGGAAGTCTTTCTATAGTTTTATGATGAATCCATGAAGTCAAGATTGCAAAAAGCTGCAACAAGCTTGAAGCTTTCAGCTTGTTGCAGCTGTTCTTTTGTTTTCCTTTCTGGTTCGCTGAAGTATTGTTTTCTGATGTTGTTACGATTGACTTGTGTCGCCTTTGTTATGTATGATCTGCTGCATAGGCTACTTCATCAGGCCTGGTACTTGAGTCAGTGTTTGTTTCTGATGCTAGATGAGTAAAACGTTTTGTTTTGTGGGATTTTTCTGGGAGGGGAAAGGTAGTTACTGAAACTATGATTCTGTATCGTGATGTTAGTTATTTGGCCCTAAGAGAGTCAGGTGGGTCTCTGGGGAAGTAGCTGATGTATCTACATACTCCATTGGGGTTTATGAATGTGTCATATGCATGCTGAATAGGAAGAAAGGAAGTTGCCGCAAGGTTTATTAGTCATCTTAGATTGCGAAAATTCTTGCTGCATTCTGTTTTGCTATTTTCTTTCCTGTAACAGCCCAGCCTGCCGAGTGGGTCTCATCACCTACTTGATGAGAAAATTGGATGAGTGAAGATGGGTTTGCATGTTTGGATCTAAACATTTAAGTCATATTCGAACCCTTGCTGGAAAATGAACAAATCAGGATTGTCGAGCCTTTCTTTTCTTTTTTTATTTCTCCAGTATTTGCAATGTTTTTCCTTCTATGTTCGGTTCGTTTGAATGTTAGAAATTGTGTTGCATGTTGCTTAGATAAGGTTTTTGGATTTTTGGTTAAAAAGTTTTGATCAAAATTGTGTTGAGATTGAGATCAAAATTGGTTGAAAGTGAAAGTAGCGGTTGTTTGGTTGCAGAAAGCTTTCAGCTGAAACTTGATTGCAGAATGTTTCTCACGTCTTTGCATGAAGATTGCATGAAATAACTTTGTAAAACTTCACTTTGACACCTTGGCTTCTAACTAATGCTGCTATGACCCAATCAATTGAATAATCTCCTCAATTTGGTCCTTGGTAGTTTTAATTTTACAACTTCATTGCTTGTTTGCTTCAATTGACTACTGTGCTTTGTTTCAATTGCACTTAAGTCATGACTTTAGGGGCTTTATGGTCAAGTGAGCTTTGTATTTGCGCATTTCTTTTAATTTTTCTCAATTAAAGTGGTACCTTGACCCTTTTATTGTTTTGAAGCTACTTTCCCTTCATTTGCTTACCATTGCGAGGGAGGTACACTCTATCCTTTATTTTTGACTTTATTTGACCCTACGTGCGTATATGTGTCTTATGTGTGCCATTGCATGACTTGAAGTGCTTACTTCATTTTCACTTTATTTATTTCTTTAGTTGCGTAGTTTTTGCTTCAATTTTAGTTCAATTTCATCATTTGGGAGGCACTCGAATGCCAAAATTGTAATAGTTAGGGGTTTAATTGTTTTATTCCTTCTTATTCCCCCTTTTAGATTGTAGTAGGCCTTCCCCCAAAAAATGTAATAGTTAGGGCCTTAATTGCCTTATGTGTTTTGCATGTCTATGTGCTATGTGTTTAATCGCTTTCCTAGGTTTTGGCATCTAGATATGCATGCTTATTTGTTATGTGAATTACGTGCTCACATGTCTACTTGCTTTAATTATGCACATTACTTATATATGTGTATGATGGATGCAAATGCATGTAACCGTGGCTAGTCCAATGCTAGTCATGGTTGTCCCCTCGAGCTCTTGCAAGTCCAATGCTTGTGAGAGAGCGTAGATGTGGGGCTAGTCCAATGCTAGACCCTTAGGAGCCCCTTCGCGCGATAGATCATGTTTGAGTGACAAAATCACCTCATCTCATGCATATTTTACTTTCTAGGATCTTTTATCATTTTGTATGATATTCCCCTTATACGTATATCCCTTATCCCTAATTTTCCTATATATATACACCCCTATGCATGATACATGACATTAGAATTTCATTTCATTCTAGAAATAGGATTAGGATATAGTGCATTTGCTTGGTTAGATTAAGGAAAACCCCTTGAATATGGGATATGGACAAGTTTGGCTTTCTAGCCTTAGCACGCTCGTATTCCCTCTATTAAAGGGAAAATTGAGTCACGAACATTAGTCCCCCGTGCCCGACATGATGCATTCCTTTAGGACATGTATATTTCTATAATTTTTCTTTTCTTAGAGTCTCATATTTTTGCATTATCCGTGACCTCTCCAAGGAGTCATTATTGGGCGTCACAATTAATGTGATTGGCACCATTCAATCTTTGAAGAGAAATTTTGCCCCCCGATGCCCCCCTAGGTCTAGGGTTTGCATTCATATAGTACATCCAAATGTGATAAATCTTTTGGTTAAAAAATAAGAAAATCCTTGACTAAATCACGCAACTAGCCTTGGCTAGGTCGAAGGGGTGCCTTGGATTTCATACTTGCCTTCTCCTTCATCAAATGTGACTCCCGAACCTTTTTCGTTGGTTTACGTAGACTAGGAGTCGTTTAAAAGGGGTTTCTTTTTATCTTTTTCCTTTAAAAAATTCATTTTTGGTGACTTGGTACACCTTAACTCTATACCAAGTGGCGACTCCGATTTTTTATTTCAAAAACCCTTTTTAAACTATATTTTGGGTCGAATCGTCGCATTTTTAAGTCCCATTTAGACCCACTTTCTTTGTAAATCAAAAATCATTTTTTCAAATCAAAAAATTCACTCCTTTAAACCATTTCATTTATTTATTTTTTCTTATAAAAAATGGGGCGCGACAACTATGGCCTCTGATAATGTTGACACCTCACAACCTGCATCCACATTAGTTGCAATCACACTACCATTGGCTAAGCCTTTTTCGAACATCTTCAAAATTGAAGTTTTTGCCAATGAAAACTTTGAAAGTTGGCAAGAACATGGGCATTCTCTACTCAACATTCTTGGAGTGGCCTATGCATTGGCAGAAGCACAACTAACTGCAACTGTTGATGTCAAGATGCAAGAATCATGGCAATATGCCAATAAGGTATGTCGGCATACTATCTGACAGACATTTTCAAATGAATTGTTTGACATGTATTGTAGCTACAAGGAAGCTAAGATAATTTGGGAAGCTTTGGTAACTAAATCTACTGCCAAAGACGCCACCGAACAAAAATTCGTCATGGGCAAGTACAATCAATGGTAGATGATAGACAACAAAGAGATGAAAGTACAAATCACGGAGTACCAAATGTTACTTGAGGATTTGAAAAACGAAGACATCAAGCTACCCAAAAAATTTGCTGCAGGCATGCTAATTGAAAAGTTGCCCGAGTCATGGGCCAATTACAAAAATAACTTGAAACACAAGCAGAAAAATTACACCATTGATGAGCTTGTGAAACACATCCTGATTAAAGATTCTAATGTGAAGGAGTTAAGAGTTGCCAAAACTAAGGAGATGACTCTGAAAGCTAGCCTGGTACAATGCAACAATAAGAGGTACGCCAATAAGTCCCAGAATTACATGCCTAATAATCCCAAATTTAAGAAAAAAGAAAGGCAATTGCTATGTTTGTAGAAAAATAGGACACCATGCAGCTTAGTGTAGGCACAAAAAGAAATGTGACAATGTAAATGTCAATCTTCCAAAGGTTAATTTAGCCGAAGGGGATAATTGCTGCAATCATCTCTTAAGTCAACATTGCAGCCAATGTGAAATAATGGGCAGTAGACTCTATGGCTACTCGGCACATATGTGTAAATCGAGAAGTATTTTCCTCCTATATTCTAATAGGGGATGATAAAGAGATGATCTACCTTGGTGGCTAACGAACTGCTAAAGTTCTTGGTAAGTACAAAGTTCTCTTGAAATTCATTACAAGAAAAACTTTAGCTCTCAATGATGTGCTGCATGTGCCAAATATTTGGGCAAATTTGGTTTCTGTAGCATTGCTAGGAAAAGTTAGGATGAAAGTATCATTTGAATCTGACAAGATTGTAATGACAAAAAATAATATATTTGTAAGCAAGGGCTACTATAATCAGGGACTCTTTATACTTAGCATTTCAAATATGATTAATGAAAACACATCTTCTTCTACTTATATTGTTGATTCAATTTTTTATGGCATGCTAGATTAGGACATGTTAATGTTAGCTACATAAAGAAAATGCAATCACTTGGGTTACTTTCTAGTCTTAATAATAATAACATGGAAAAATGCGAAATATGTGCAGAAATTAAAATAACAAAGAAAAATTGTATAACTGTCCAAAGAGAAACTGAATTGTTAAATTAAATTCACATAGACATAGGTGATTTAAAACAAACTATGACTAGAGGAGAAAAAAAAATTACGTTACTTTTATAGATGATTATTCTAGATATACTTAACTTTATTTAGTTAGAAATAAAGATAATACTCATAATGTTTTTTTATCTTATAAGTCTGAGGTAGAAAATTAACTTAATAAGAAGATAAAAGAATTAGGCTTTAGGCTTGATAGAGGAGGTGAATATTTAGCTTTAGATAAGTTTTGTAAGCATGAAGTCATAATACATAAAATAATATCTCCTTATTCACTAGAATCTAATGGAGTAGCTAAAAGAAAAAATAGGACAATGAAAGAAACGATAAATTCTATGTTAATTAGTTCTCATGCTCCTGAAAATTTGTGAGGAGAAGCTATATAATCTACATGTCACCTACAAAATAGGATTCCACATAAAAAACTAGCAAAACATCTTATGAGTTATGAAAAAATTATAAACTAATTTTAAAATATTTAAAGGTATGGGGGTATCTTACTAAAATGTTATTACCTGAACCTAAGAAAAGAAAATTAGGTTCCAAAACTTCTGATTGTATGTTTATTGGATATGCTAAACATAGTGTTGCATATACGTTTCTTATTTTAAAAAGTGATGTGCTTGATTGTAATACAATTATTGAGACAAAGAATGCCAAATTCTTTTAACATATTTTTCGCTATCCAATAAAATTTCTCATGCACCTATTGAAAGAAATAGAGAAATAACCTCTTATGAGGAATTGAGAAGGAGTAAAAAGCCGAGAAAAGAATTTTTTTATGGAAATGATTTTCAAACTTTTCTTATTGATAATGATTCTTTAACTTATTCTAATGTTATTTCTTCTCATGATTGCAAGTTTTGGAAAGAAGCAATTAAATCCGAAATCGATTCTATTTTAAAAAATAAAACCTGTACTTTGGTAGATTTATCCCTTGGTGCAAAACCTATTGGTTGTAAATGAATTTTTAAAAGAAAATATAATTCTGATGGCTCTATAGAAAAATCCAAAACTTATTTAGTAGCAAAAGATTTTTTTCAAATATGAAATATTGACTATTTTGATACATTTGCACCAGTAACAAGAATTTCTTCTCTTCGTATTTTATTTACTTTAACTTCTATTCATAAACTTGTTGTTCATCAAATGAACGTCAAAACAGTTTTTCTAAATGGTGATTTAGAAGAAGAAATTTATACATTTCAACCTGAGGGATGTGCTGCATATGGATAAGAAAATAAGGTGTATAAATTAATTAAGCCACTTTATGGCCTAAAATAGGCTTCTAAACAGTGGCATGAGAAATTTGATCAAATATTGATAAAAGATGGATTCTCGTCTGTAGAAGTGAATAAATGTTAGATATCAAAATTATAAATAATCAATATGTGATAATTAGTTTGTATGTGGATGATATGCTTATATTTGGTACAAGTCCAGATATTGTTAATAGTACTAAATTTTTTCTGTTTTCTAATTTTGATATAAAGGATTTGGGTGAAACTAAAATGATATTGGGTGTCAATATCATAAAGAGAGACTTCTTAAGAAGTTTGAAAATTATGATGCTTTGAAAATTATGATGCGACACTTGTAAGCACTTCTTATGATGCTAACTCTCAATTAAAGAAAAATAATAGTGACCCGATTGCTCGATCGAAATATGCTTAGATTATTGGGAGTTCGATGCATTTAATGAATTTTACAAGGCCTGATATAGCTTACGCTGTATGTAGATTGAGTAGATATACTCACAATCCCAATCATGAGCAATGGTTTGCATTAGTTAGACTAATTGTGAGGACCCGAATTTTACTTACTTTAATTCTATTTTATTGGCTTATTTAATTATTTATTCACTCGTTTTCTCCGAATAATTTATTTCAACCATTTTGAATCCGTTTGCATGGAACAATGTCTCACTTATATTTTTAAAACGTCCCGCTAGAAAAAATAATTTTATGTGCCTCGTTTAGTAAGAAATAACGAATACACATTTTTCGAGGCAATATTCGATCCGAGAGTGCAATAATCTTGGAGAATTAAGAATGATTAATAGTAGACTAAGAAAAGTTAATTGAGGGATTAGATGTGAATGAGTTAAAATTAAGCTTTTATCGCATTCGCGTCGACAGTTTCTCGAAAGTCGTGCCGGTACAACTAAGAGGAGATTTGAGGATTTGATACTAGACTAGTAAGTATGAATAATTACAATGTTAGAGAAATTTCCTTGAGGATTAGTGTATAAGTGTACCAAACAAGAGAGAAATTTGTAGTACAAAACCTATTTCGCACTATTAAGAGTTGACTTTCTTACACACTTTAAGTTAGCTTCCTCAACACATTTCTTTCACAAAATTTTTAAAAAAAAAACCAAGAAAACCTCTCTCTCTCTCCATTTTCGGCCGAAACCCCAAGGAAGAAAAGGGAAGAAAGAAACTCTATTCTTTGGCTCCAAGTTTGCTCACTTTTCTTCATCCAACTCACGAACCACTTGGATTTCACTCTAGTTTGGAGAAAAAAGTCATCTTGTGGAGTATCTTGGTGATATTTTGGTGGAAAAATATGGTTTTCATCTAGGTTTTAAAGGGTAATTATTTCATCTCTTTAATCTTTCCATTTATACAAAGATTGATGGTTAGTTTTCATGGGTTTGAAACCCTAATGAAGTTTATAGGCTAGCGGACTTGAGGAAACATTTATCTTGCTTTAAATCCTAAACTAGATATCTTGAGGAGGCCTTTAGGTAGCTGAATTGAGGCTATATTGCTTGATTGTTGTTGTTTATGTGATGAATGAGATGATTTTGGCTTGAAAAGATGAGAGAAAATTGGAAGAAACCGTGAGAGTGAGCTGGACGAATTTCTGTTCTAGTTGTCCTGCTTTTAATTCGAAATTTTGTTGCTTATTTGGCTGTTAAATTGTTTGATATATGTTGTATTCTGTGTGTAGAATGTGCCTTTCGAAAATCATTTCAAATGGTTACCTAAAACTTGAGTTTTGGAAAAGTTCAAAATCTGGAAATCCGCTAGCAGGGTAGCCAGCCAGTGGTTCTTTGTCTGAACATAACTCTTTGTACAAAAGTCAAAATTGAGTGCCACTTGTGGCATTCGAAACTAGACATTCAGAGATTTCAAACGGTATAAGAATCCCCTACTAGTTTGGTTTGAGTAAACCTTAGCGAATCGGCAAAGAGGACTGACCTATTTGGTCTGTCTGTCCGAGAGAAACTGGGAAGTTGCATCTTGTGTCTCGATTTTGTCCCATTTGTGAAAATATTTTGAAAATGATTCCTTCTGATGAAATGTATAATTTTGAATCTAGTTTCTAACGCCATAAACGATTCTCAATTTGGACTTGTGTAGAGTCAGATTTGGTCTGATTTACAAACTATGTCAAAGCTGATAACTGGAAAATTTTCTCTTCCTTGCTGACCGAATGGTCAATTCTATTTTGGGGTGTTTTATTTCAAAATTTTTAGTGTCATTTACTCATCAATTGCTCATTAAATGTTCTGGAACCTTGGTTTCAAAAATGGAGCCAATTGGGGCTGATTTCGTTGGACAAAACTTTTGGAAAAGAAAGAATGATAGGGTTGGCAGATTAGCTTTGAAGAATTTCACAAACTTTGGTCGTTTCGTTAACTACTTTCCCGTGGGCATTTTTGCCTAAATTTTGATAGAGAGGTAGTATGCATATGAAAGTTTAAGTGTACCAAATTTGGCATAATTTCAATATCATTTCAAGACCCAAATAATGCCCCAAAGATTGCTCTTCAAATCTGGAAATCCACTGATCAGGTTGCAAAAATCAGCAAGTTCAAACTGTTATATCTTGTTGCTCAAAACTCTGAATTTAGTTCCGTTTGTTTTGTTTGAAACTTGATTTGGAACTCTTGTTGTGTTATGAATTTCAGAGGCTGATTCACCTCCTGTGAATTTTTCCGAATTTCCAAACATTGCTGAAAACCAAGACTGGTTCTATCCTGTCTTCATGAGACTGTAATTTTGAACTGAAATTTGAATGCTTTCTGGTTCGAATCTTGGAAAAGAGTCTTCTGGGAAGTTTTAGTGCTTTGAGTCTAGTTTCCAACGGTATAAATTTTTTCATTCTTGGACATTCCAAACTAAAGATCTAACTTTCCAAGTTTTGTCGCGCAAAGCTGAAAATTTCCGATTTCGCAGGAAACGAGTTTTTAAGAACTTTTCACTTTCTTTTGATATTAATAGACCGTTTTAAACTTGATTTCATGGATGATACAAGTTTTTCCTTGTGACTTTAAATCCTTACTTTTGAATCTTGATTTACGAGGGATTAAAGCTCTTCTAAGACATTGTCTTAAATTTTAAGCGAGTGTACTTTCGTCGTTGAATGCTAAGTGGTTGTGAGTATATGTGAGCGATGGTTGATCACTATTTCTTCAGGCGCCCGAGAGGATTTTGAAGCGAATCTCGGAGCGGACAACTTAAGGCTTTATTTATTCACTTGTTTTGAATTGGTGAGTATCAAGTACATGAATTGTTGTTAAATACTTGAATCGTCCCTTCTTAATTAAGTATTTTAGATTTGCTGAGTCGAATGTGTACTTTATCGCACTCGTTCTCTTTTACTTGACTAAATAATCGATTTGCTCATACTTGAAAATTGTACTTGTGTTTGACTCAATGTCGATTGGAGTGAATCTCATCGATTATTACACTTGTAATCGTGGCGGAAGTCTAAAAATTTATTGGCTAACTTTGCGACTCGAGCCGGCACAAGTTTGGTCGAGAAGCTTAGTGAACCGTGAGAAAATCGTAAAGTTTGATCTTTTGAGATTTTACTTGGCATGCTCGAGTAGTATTGCCTTTTCTAATCGACGTTCGGGTCCGATAGCGGTGTAACGGTAGACGGAAACTTGACGTTAAGTGCAGTTCTATGGACTTGATGTAAGGATCGAAAACAACCTAAGAGGGGGTGAATTAGGTTGATTAAAAACCTAATTAAGTTATGGGCACTTTTTGATCAATATGAAATTTACCTTTTTTTCTAAGTGATTACACAATGAATCAATTAATGAATGAATAAAATCACTTGAGAGAAGTAGAAGAGATAAGTAATGTAAAGATCACAAACGTAACAATAAGTAAATAAAAAGGAAAGAATTGCAAACCAATTAACTACCCAACTCCTCTTGAGCTTGTAGATTAATTCAAACAAGTTTCTTCAAGTTGATGAATTACAATCACTCTTGTGTATAAAGGAAGGTTCACCTCCTCCTTGCCCCGAACTCCACTCGGTCAAGTTAAGAAGTTTTACTATCTCTCAGGACAACCCTCACAGAACTACACTCAGTATTCACTCACAAATGAAAAGCTTACAATGAACCTCACACCACTAAGACTACAAATCTTCCTTGGAGAGTGTTTTCTCACTAAAACTACTCTAGATCTTTTGTATCTTCAGTGTGCAAAAATTATTTGAAGATTCTGACCATGCTCTATTTATAAGAGACCAAGAAAGTGCTTTATTAATGCTTCCAACGGATAGAAAGTAGCTGAATAGTCAACTAGCCATTGGAGTATCGGACGTCCGGTACTACCCAAGCATGCGTCCAACAGCAGGCAGTGAGTTTGCAAAATCTTCTTCAATTCTATCGGATGTCCGGTATTATCTTTGTGAGCGTCCGACAGGTTTCGTTGAATTTGAACGATCCTATCGGACGTCTGATGCTTGCATCCGATCGAGGTTAGTGAGCCAAGAGAATGTCTTATTTTCTTCGGACGTCCGGTGGTGGAGTTCTTCATACATCCGAAGTTGCGCAATGATTATCGGACGTCCGATCCAAGCGTCCGACAGCTTTCAATAACCTTTGTCTTCTTTCAATTGCCTTGTTTTTAGAATCAAATTGCTGCATAACTGAAAGTATTTCTTGAAGAGATATTAATATATCCATTTGTTTTGTAAATATCAAAAGTTAGGAACTAAGATTAACAATATTCCCCTTTTTGATGATGACAAAATAATGGATGGAGAAAGAAATAATTGAGCCAAAAGCTCCCCCTCACTCAATGCATCAAAAAAATTTTTAAGTGCCAAACTTATAATCTCAGAAAACTCCCCCTTTCACATAGCATCCATTTCTCCCCTTTTTTATCATCATAAGATGAGAGTAAAATCAGCAATAATAATCTAGCAACAATAATAGAAACTCCAGTATTCCAGAGAAATGATATCAGAATTCAACAATCACCAACATATCAACATATCACAGAGAATTGATATCAAAACAAGTATCAAACAGAGAAAAAGAAGTATCAAACAGAGAAAAAGAAGTATCAAACAAAGAAATAATTATCAAAACAAATCATCATTAGATCAGTATCATTCATTTCTCTCCCTTTGTGTCATCATAAAAATTCAGTAATATTCAAAAATATCAAGAAAAACTCAGTTCAAAACATCAGAAACATCAAAAGAATATTATGAACAAGAATCTCACCGATCTTACCGATATCTTCTACTCCAATTGTTTTAGTTTTCATGTCATCTCCAAATGTCACTTTGCTACTAGACTTTGGCTTGAACTTGATGAAATGTGATGGATCACCGGTCATGTATCTTGAGTACCCACTTTGATTCCTTATTAATGTTTACCAGATTCACCTACTCAAGAGTTCAAGAACTAATATTTGGTACCCTTTAATTTTTGGGTCCTTGAGAGTTAGTATCATGTCTAACTATCCATATACATTTCATGCCTTTTCTCATTTTCATTCTCACATAGCAATCACTTTTTATGTGACTTTTTTGACAACAAAAATTACATATAATCAAAAAGTTATTTACATGAACAGGTTTAATAAATCTTACTTGTTTTCTCTTATAAACAGCAAAATCATTTGCAGCAGAATTTATCTTCTTCTCATAAGTGCCAAAATGAGGTTTTGTTCCATTTTCTTGAAAGTAGTTTTGTTTCTTATATTGGAGTAATTCGTTTAAATTGTTCATTCTTCTTTTCAGATCACCTTGTTCCTCTTTGAACATTTCGCAAAACTTTATTTTTCTATCAAACTTATTTTGTAAATCAATGTCATTCTTTTTCAAGTAATCATTTTCAGTTTTTAAATTCTTATTTTCTTGAAAAAGACATGTATTGTTCTGAAGAAAAAAACTAATTTTGTGTTTCAATTCCTTATTTCTAACATAAGATTCTTTCAAACTATCATGCAATTTTTTAATGAAAGATTCAAGATCATAATCAGTTTCATCATCACTATTAGATTGAGAGTTACAAGTTGTTACCTCATCATCTCCAATGGCCATGAAAGCCAATTGAGTAGATTCTTCTTCCTCTTCAATTTCACCATCGGAGTTGCACTTATTTCATGTGAATTGAAAGTTGTTGAATCTTGGTTTTCTTTCAACTTTCCTCTTCTTCATTGGATACTCACTCATGTAGTGTCCAAGTTGGCCGCATTCATAACATTTGTCACCTCATTTTTTGTTGGCCTCATACTTTGCTTTATTTTTTGCATTGTTGAATTGATTAGAATCTGAATTGCTAGGTCCTCCTCTTCTAAATCTCCTTTCGTTGAGCATCCTCTTCAAATTTCTTGTGATGAGAGGTAGATCACTATCATCAACTTCTGCATCTTCTCCATCTAGAGAGGCAGAATCATCTTCATCATGAGTTGTCTTTAGAGTAATGCTTCTTCTTACTTTCACATCCTCTTTCTCTTGCACTTTGGACTTAAATTTCAACTCATAAGAGGTTAGAGAATTAATAAGAGATTCAATGGGAAAAGAATTTAGATCTCTAGTTTCTTCAATGGCAGTAACTTTATTCTCCCAATCCTTGGATAAAACATTCAGAATTTTTCTATTTTTCTCACTTAGAGAGTATTCCTTTTCCAGCACCTCTAAGTCCTTAATAAGGTCATTGAATCTACAGTACATCTCATTAATGTTTTCATGAGGTTCCATCTTGAACGATTCATACTTGGTAACCAGAATAGACTTCTTTTGTTCTCTCACATTCTCACTTCCTTCATGAATTTCTCCAAGTTTGTCCCAAATTGCTTTAGCGGACTTACAACCCTTGATTCTAATAGATTCATTTGAGTCTAAAGCACAATATAACACATTCATGGCTTTTACATTTAAGGTGAGATGAGCTCTATCCACAGTAGTCAGTTCACTTCTTATTTTTGGTCTAGATTTATGAGTATTTTCATCTATAAGAGAGGCATCATATGGACCTTCACTAATAATAAATCACAATTCAATATCAATTGATTGCAAAAAGATAATCATTCTTTCTTTCCAATTCACATAATTTGACCCATTAAACATACGTGGTCTAATGACAGAATGTCCTTAAAAAAATATGGCATTATTGGTTATCATTTTTGCTCCTAAATCGATTGAACTTAATCTCAAGGAGACCAAGCTCTGATACCAATTGTAAGGATCGAAAACAATCTAAGAGGGGGTGAATTAGGTTGATTAAAAACCTAATTAAGTTCTGAGCACTTTTTGTTCAATATAAAATTTACCCTCTTTTCTAAGTGATCACACAATGAATTAATTAATGAATGAAAAAAATCACTTGAGAGAAGTAGAAGAGATAAGTAATGTAAAGATCACAAACGTAACAATAAGTAAATAAAGGAAAGAATTGCAAGCCAATTAACTACCCAACTCCTCTTGAACTTGTAGATTAATTCAAACAAGCTTCTTCAAGTTGATGAATTACAATCACTCTTGTGTACAAAGGAAGGTTCACCTCCTCCTTGCTCCGAATTCCACTCGATCAAGTTAGGAAGTTTTACTATCTCTCAGGACAACCCTCATAGAGGTACACTCATGAAGTATTCACTCATAAATGAAAAGTTTACAATGAACCTCACACCACTAAGACTACAAATCTTCCTTGGAGAGTGTTTTCTCATTAAAACTATTCTAGATCTTTTGTATCTTCAGTGTGCAAAAGTTATTTGAAGATTCTGACCATACTCTATTTATAGGAGACCAAGAAAGTGCTTCATTAATGCTTTCAACTGATAGAAAGCAGTTGAACAGTCAACTAGCCGTTGGAGTATCGGACGTCCGGTACTACCCAAGCATGCGTTCGACAGTAGGCAGTGAGTTTGTAAAATCTTCTTCAATTCTATCGGACGTCCGGTATTATCTTTGTGAGCGTCTGACAAGTTTTGTCAAGTTTGAACGAACCTATCGGACGTCCGATGCTTGCGTTCGATCGAGGTCAGTGAGCCAAGAGAATGTTTTATTTCCTTCGGACGTTCGGTGGTGGAGTTCTTCATGCGTCCGAAGTTGCGCAAAGATTATCGAACGTCCGACAGCTTTCAACAACCTTTGTTTTCTTTCAATTGCACTTGCTCTTAGAATCAAATTGCTGCATAACTGAAAGTATTTCTTGAAGAGATATTAATATTATCCATTTGTTTTGTAACCATCAAAAGTTAGGAAATAAAATTAACACTTGATACCTATCCGGTTGAAAGAGTGTTATCACGTGGAGGTATTGGATCGAGTCTCGGTAAAGCAAGTGGAATCTAGCTCCTGAGAGCTCCAGTATCCTTAATTGTTTCTGTTTACTTTTCTTAATTGAAATATTAATTACTTGAAACTTCTACCTTTACTATTGTCTTGATTTCTCTTTCATGCTCTCTTATACTTGCTCTATTATGTGTTTGCATGCTTTTCTTGGTCTTACTGAGCATTAATTCACCCCATTAGTTTGTTTTCCTTAACAGGAGTTCGGAATGGAAAGATTTTGGAGAAACCGATTTGATTACGTTTTGAGTAGAATTTTGGATGTAATCGATTAGTCGACTTATGGTGGTTGTATTTTCGAAAAAAGTTGTTGTACATTTGGTACCTTGTGATGTAAGATTTGAATGTTTATTTAAGGAAGCGGACTTCTTTTGTATCTACTTTTATTTTGTTTAATTATCCTTAAATTTGAATTGGATTCGTATCGAGTCTTGACGAGAGTTAGGCAGGTGTTCCGCGGATACTCTTGGATTCGTTCTAGGGAGAAGTGAGCGCGTCATAGTTGGTATTAGAGTGCTAGATTTAGAGATCTATTTGGGAGATGTTTCAGAGACCTTACTCTTGATAATAGGAATGAGATAACTAAGTCATGCTGTAAGTTGATGTTTGAGTGAGTTAGAGACTTTAAGTGTCTAACCTTGAGTTTTGTGGTTATTTTGTAGGAATGGAGAACGGTAATAGAGGTCATGCAGTTAATGGTAACGGAGAGGCTAACGGTCATGTGGAGCATCTTAGGCCTATCTACTACCGAGTACTTGGTGGAGGATCTCGCATTTGATTCTCGCATTTCTCTAGGTTTCCCCGTTGTCCTTGTAGTGAGACACATGCCTACCCTAATGATCTTGTGTTGTCCATTAATGATGAGCGCCGACAGTTGGTGGCTACTGATGGGGCATTACTTCAGGAGATTGAGGAACTGAACGCTATGGTGGATGCCCAGGGTGCTAGGATCATAGAGCTCGAGAGGACAGTGATAGATGAGCAGACTAGAGCCGATGCCACTAGTGACGAATTTCAGAGGACTAGGACTCGACTGGTTAGGGTAGTCGAGAAGGTCCGGGATCCGCCCGCTGGGATCTTATGTGAGGACCCGTAATTTTCTTAATTTCTAGGTTTTAATTTCTTTTAATTGCACGTTTTTCCATATTTTCTTTATTCAAAAATTTTAAAAATAAATTTTATGAGTAAATATAGTTTTAAAATGATTGTTCTAGTATCGGTTAGTTTTTGAGAAATTAAGAGTGTATACCGGACGTGGGACCCGCTAGTGCGGAAAGTTCGGTAAAATTCGGCCAATTAAGTTAAGTGTTGGATACCAGGTTTATTTTATCAGGTGTTAAGAGATAATTAGAAGTTACCTAGATGGATTATCATTGGAAAGATAAAAGGATAGAGTTGTATTAAATGAAGTGACAAGTGTCACTTGGAGATTAATTCTTGCTTTGACCACTATTCACTACTTTACCAATTTAAGCAAAAATGACCCAAAAATCATCCTTAATTTTGCAAGCTTTGGCCGGCCCTCCCTAGGGGAAAAAGAAAAGAAAGCTCTCCAATTTCTTACCTCCAATCTTGTTCAATCTTCAATTCCAACCGATTAATCTTGAATCTTTTCCATAAAACCTCTTAGTTTAGTGATTGTGAGGTGATTAGTGAAGTGGTTTGAAAGGCTAAGGTGCTAAGTGGTCTCTTTTCTTGAGTTGCTAAGATGAGCATCTAAGGATAATTTTCTGTTTTAATATGATTACCATTTTGTGGCCATGTATGATGGTTGGAAATAATCTAGAATGGAGCTAGAATGCATAAATTGTGGTTGTTGCGGAAAATTTCCGCATTTGACGGAAAATTTCAGAAGTTAGGGTTTCATGTAATCACATTCTGCCTGGTACTATTTCTCATAGTTAGAGGCCGAATTAGCCTTGGGTTAAAACATGAAAGTTGTAGAGAATGATGTTTTATAGTAGCTTGAAACATTTCATCTCAATCGGAGCAACGTAGCCTATGAAAAGACTGAATTACCCCTACTGCCCTGTAGTTACCCGAAATTGAGAATCAGCTTCTGTAATTGGTTCTTTTGACTAGGAATACTACCGAATTGGTTGTTGATGTCTTCTTAAGAAATATATCCTAGTATCTTAGCTTTCGGATGGCTTTGGAATCAATTGAATTGGACTTTGGTAGCCTGAATTTTGGTTATTTAACCAGAATGCGGTTTGTTAACCTGTTTATACGGTTCTGGTTTGGTACCTTGAACGTTTGACCTAGTTGCACTACAAACTGGACTGAGTGACCTTCTGTAAAATTGTAGCCCTTTCTGTTAGCTTCGAAACGGTGTATATTTCACCTCCATCCGATAATCGTAGCACTGGTTGTGTCCAATACGCTAAATGACGTCAAAATTGTTTTGCGTTTTAGGGCTTAACTTTCATTTCCGGTCATTTTCCTAGCTAAATCTTGTATTTGAATGACTTTGAGCCTATTGAACGGCTGTTGTGATGAATTTATATTGTGTATGACTTTGGGCTTGATTGAGGAAAATAATGAAGCCATGATGGCTGGAAAAGTAAGCAAATTCAGGGGAAACGTTGTCCAATTTTTCTAGGCCGTTTAGTCTCTTTAGGTTTGAGTTGCCTTTTGAAAGAAATGAAAGGTTTTTTTGGGTCATTCAAACCCTAGGTCCTCTCGTTACTTTTGTTTCCAAAATCATGTTTTGCACCCTTGTATTAGTAATTATTTGGCGAGACATACGACTAGTAGTCGAGCCTCACTTGTGTATTCTGTTTACTCGATTTTGGAGGTGAAACCCTCAATTGTTTTACTTTGGTTCTTTTAGGGTTTCTTGGCGATTAAAGCCAGTTTGAAGTGAAAACTTTTGAAGTATCCGTACTTGAACCGTTGAGTGTACCACTCCCCTCACTTGTTGCTTAACTTGATTTCTGCACTTGCAATCTGTGATCTGAATGATTGTACTATCTATTTAATCTGTTTGAGACGAGGGTGTACTTTATCACACTCGTTCTCTTGTCTGTCTGTATGCCTCTTAACTATATGTAATCTGTTATCTGTATCTAAATCTGTTATCTGTATCTGAGTCTGTTCGGATGTCGTTTGGAGACTGGTATCCAACGACCTTTCTGTGACCTCTGAGCTCAACACCTGTGGCTAGTTACTCAAGTCGGGTCGGCAAGGGCCTGGTCGATTAGATAACGAACCACGGTAGTCAGTTTCAGGAATCTTTGGGTATTGAGACCCTTAATTCCAGTATACTCGAGTATTTCCACTTCTGTTCTGTTCGGCGTTCGGGCCCGGTAGGGGTATGTGTGGTGGACGGAAATTGGTGTAAAGTGGGGTCTACGGATATGTTGGTTCTATGTACGTTGACGGAGAGTCAACGGGTTCGGATCAAGTACTGCAAATGGAAATCTGGCTCCTGAGAGTCACCTGTATCCTTCCTATTTGAATCATTGTGTCTAACTACTTTACTTTACATCTGCATGTGTACCTGATTTGTTAAACGTGAAATGCCATGATTTTACTGCTATATGTCTGGTACCTCATTGAGCGCAAGCTCACCCCTTTTGTTACCTTTGTTTTCCTTACAGGGAACCACTTTTTGGGAACTGTGACTTTGAAGCATGAGTTGAGCTAGTTTAGATATTTTGTATAGCTCCTCAATGGTTGGAAACCCTAATTGTACTTGTTCTTTCGAAAACGAAGCCTTAATTGTATTTTGTGTAGTATGAATACCTCGGATTGCACTGTATCTGAATTTGTTCAACACTCCAATGTAAATATTTGTAGTTTCCGTTTTCTTTGGATCTTATCGCGCGTACTATGTTGGGTTTGTGTGAATCGACTCTGTAGTCCTGGCGAGAGCTGGGCAGGCGGTCCGCCGAACCCTTTGGTTCCCCTTAGGGGGAGGTGGGTGTGACGGCCCCACCTCCCCCTAGGGCGTACCCCAAGGTTCGGCGGGTCGCCTGCCCAGCTCTCGCCAGGACTCAGTCGATCACTTCAGTTCTCAATTAAAATCGGAATAAAACCACAAGAATAAATAGGCAACTATCCAAAACTTAAAGCGGAACTTATATACATTGCCATCCCAAAAGAGAGTATAAACATCGAATATACAAAGGTTCTCAATCCTTCATACGTCCAACCCGTGCCAAGCACTAGGGCGAGAACCATTACAACAGAACTAAACTGGCTAGTCTATGCTCTCATCCTGCTCGCCGTCCCCTGTTAAGGAAAACAAAACTAAAGGGATGAGCTTGAAAGCTCAGTGAGGTTCCGAACACATATACAAGTAATAAACCCAATACATTAACCCATAATTCAAGAAAACATTTACAATACAAAGCGATAAACACATTCATTAAAAGGATACGTTCGTTCATTCGTTCGTTCGTTCGTTCTCCTGTCATTCCCCTTTCCTTCATTCATTTGAAAATGCATTTTTCGTTTATATATAAAACCCTCGTTCGTTCGTTCGTTCGTTCGTTTCATTCACCCTCTCCTGGACATCGGCCAAGCTCCACCAACCTCCACCAACCTACAAGGTAATACTCGAGTATACCAAACGTTCACCCAGGTCAACATATCACCCAACCGAGTCCGCTTCTGGCTCGAGTCGATCGGTAACAAGGGGCAGTGGCCAGTTCAGCCAAAAGGCTTACATTCATGCACAAGTAACATTTCAATCGTTCAATCATTGAAAATTTCACAATCATTTAGGCTGAGTGCGATAATGTACACACTCGCGTAGAAAACTCGTTTTGGCCAATCATTGAAAGCACTTAACACATTATCAATCAATAATAACAAGCCAATAAGTCAAGAAAATATAACAAACAAGGAACACTCACCTATACAAGCAAAATAACGTCCAATTCCTTAATCACCAATGAAACCTAAAATTAAGCAAGAGAACATATTACAAGTTATCTAATAAAACAACTAGGTAAAATTAAAGGAAGTCCGACTAATTACTAGTAGGACGTATAAAGATGATTCTTAAGTGAAAAGAGGGTATTTGAATCTGTGGTCGGAAATAATTAGGGTTTCATAATCCAAGCGAGAAACCAAATTCAAAAGAGTTATAAAATTTTCCAATGAAAATTCTTGAACTAACGACAAGTCGGAATCCAACTAGATAGGCTAAGAAATACTGTTTTCGGAATCGTTTATATGTTTCAAAATCATCTCATATTCAAGTAGATATTATAGACTAAATGCCTTAATGAAATTCATGTAAAAGGGAGGACAAAATACCCAAGAAAAATCCTAAACCACTCCTCTTTATTTGGGTAAGAGGAAGTAAATATTTGGAGTTTCCAATTGAAGAAGGATCATGTTTTAAGATGGAAAAACAGTCATAGGATTTGCCAATCGAAAATATATAAGTTCAAATAGAAACTTAGCTCTTAAGCGAAAATTTGGGCAGCACGCCCTTTGTGTTTACCTATTTTTCAGCCATTTATGACTTTATTATTTTTCCTCAACCAATCCCAAAGTCATACATATCATAGGTTCAAGTCAATAGCCATTCCATAGGCTCAAAACAATATAAGAACAAGAATTAAACTAATAACAAGTGCGGAAATGCAATCTAGCAAAAGACAGATTTGACGTGTGGTTGCGGAAAAAACACATCCGAGGCTACGCTTATCGGATTGGGATGAATCTTATGAATTTTTGAAGCTAAGACACAGGGCTACAATTTTCATGAAGATCACTCAGTCCAGTTTCCAATGCAACCTAGTCAAATTCCCAATTTACAGAACCAAAATCCAACTAGTCGGCTAATTAACCGCACTACATTTAAATGGCTATATCTCAGGTTACCAAGGTCCGATTAAGGTGTTCTTGGAGGTGTTTAAAAGCTAAGACAGAACACTAAAACATTCATGTTTTGGCCATTGGCTAAATCAGTACGGATCATAGTGAACAAACACGATTAACTGGATGAATTGTCGAACACGGGTCACTGGAATGCATCCTAGGGCAGCGAGAGTATTTTACTTTTTTCTCAATCTATGTTACTCCGATTGGGCTGAAATTTTGTAGGCACCTATAAAATACCATTCTATACAACTTTCATGTTTTAGGCTAAGCCTAATTCGGCGTCTAACTATGAGTACTAAAACCGGGCAGAACTGAACTGAAATTTTCCAGAAATCTGGGATTCTTGCAATCAATTGCTAATTTCCTTATTTTTGGCTTGCTTCACTACCTTAACTTCCCATATCAGATTATAAACATCAAAGCCCCAATTTTTAAGCACTAGAAAAATTATAGGAAAGCTGTAAAAATTTCAATAAAAATGGAAAATCATGATCCAAGCCTCTATTTCACCACATACATCAATAATTCAACCATATATGACATATTTAGCAACTAATCGCGAATTTAATCGGAGAGTCAAGGTTCTAGCATGTATACCTTTCCAAGGAGACTAGAAACAAGTGTTTAAGGCCTTTGTTCCTCAAGAAAATTACACCGGTAGGTAGCCCTTGTGCTAGATAACAACTTAATCGGAGTAGATTTCCGCGAATAGAAGAAACTTTTCAAGATTTGGAGAAGAACAAGATGAACTCTCTTTGTCTTTCTCTCTCTCTCTTGTCTCGGCTATGGAGCAGAAAAAATGAAGAAGAAAGGCTGTTCTTAGGGAGTTAAGAAGACAAGAGATTAGGATTAATCTAAGCCACAAGTTTGGCCAACACTTGGCTTAATTACAACCACAAAAATTTCTCTTTCTTCTCCTTGCATTTTGGCCACATATTTTGGTCAAGAGATAACCATGAGAGGGAAGATATTTTGCTCAATTAGTGATAAGCTTGTATGGCAAGAAAGTGGTGATCAAGTGGTGGTTAAATTGGTAGTACACGGTACGCGTCAGTTCGAGCCGTTTTTCCTTAAATCACACGTACTAGGGTTTTTTTTCTTTTTTTTTTCACTAACTTTTTATCATTGCTTCTAATCACATATTATTTCTCACTTAAAAGTCACTCTTAAGCACCAAATTTGATCCGTACTCTGTACCGGATAATTATACTGCGGATACACGAAAATTCTTATTTCACCTTGAATTGAAAACGAATAGGAAAACCCTAATTTCCTATGACTTTTGGCACTTTTCTAGGGTGATTTAGCCGTAGGATGGTATGAATAATAATTACCAAATAATTTTCAAATAAAAGGGAATTTGTGAAAATATAAGAAATTTGCAAGTTCTCACAATCTCTCCCCCTTAAGAAATTTCGTCCTCGAAATTTTTACCTTCAGATGGCTCAGGAGTTGGTTGGCTGTCTACAGCATATATCTTTGCCGATACTTTTGTTTGGTTCCCTCTTTCATTCGCTTGTTTTGATTTAGTGTCCCCTAGTTACTGAGTACTACTTTCACGTGACTGTTTCCTCGGACAATTGCTAACCTGGTGGTCACCACTTCCGCAAATCAAACACTTCCATCCTTTCCTCCAACAATCACTCTCAATGTGATTGGCCTTTCCACAGTAGTCACAAGTCAAGGAAGAAGCCACTTGTTGGCTTTTTTGAAAAATCTCCCCATGGCCTACTTGACTTCTTTTTGTAGATCGTTCATCTAACGCCCCTATTGTCCATGGTGGATAGGACAAAAAGTTCACTTTCTGCACTTTGGAAGGGACTATCGATTCTCTTGGTTCCTCAGGCACACTACTAGGTGTACCTCTTTTTCGATTTTGGGAGGCTTTTATCTGTGGTTTTGCATTCTCGATTCGTTGGACTTTCTCAAGGGCCTCCGTAAATGAATTCACTTAAACCGCTGCTAGTGCTTCTTGAATTTCCAGATTCAATCCCTGTATAAATCGTCTTATCCTTCTCGGTTCCGTGACCACTAATTCGAAAGCAAACTTGGATAGTTTGGTGAATTTCGTTTTATATTCGGCCACACTTAAGGTTCCCTGGCGTAGTCCAATAAACTCATTCTCCCTCCTTTCTTGGACTAAAGGTGGGAGATACTTTTTGTGAGAGCCCGTAATTTTTGTTTTTAAAGTACTAAGTTTTATTTTTCTTTTAATTGCACGTTTTTCCACATTTTATTGATTTGAAAAATTGTGAAAATAATTTTTATGAGTAAATAGAGTTTTTAGGTGATTTTTTCTAGTATCGGATAGTTTTTAAAAAATTTAGAACGTATAACGGACGTGGGACCCGCTAATGCGAAAAGTTCGGAAAAAATTCGGCCAGTTAGGTTAAGTTTTGGATACTGGGTTTAATTTACCGGGTGTTATGAGATATTTAGAGGTACCAAGTGCATAGGTGTGAGAAAGACAAAAACAAGTTAGGCATGAATTAATGAGAGGGACATGTGTCACCATATGATTAAATCTTGTTTTGACTTACTATTCAACCTTTTACCAATTACTAAATAAAACCAAAAATTGACCAAATATGTTCCATTTTTCTTCAAGCTTGGCCGAATTTCTCTCTAGGAAAGGAAGAAAGAAAATCTCTTCAACTTCTTGATTCTCTCTTGCTCAAATCCAAGAATTCAACCATCTAAACTTGTTTTTGTTCCATAGAAACACTTAAGGGAGTGATAGTGAGTTGTTTTGTGGAGTTATTTGGAAAGTTAAGAGGACCAATAACTCTCTCTCTCTTGTTTCTAAGGTAAGTTGTGAAGAACCACTTTCCTTCCTTGATTGATGCTTAAATCATGCTTAGTGGTAGTAAGAGATGCCATTTTATGGATTATATTTTGAGTTGTGGTTGAATTGATGAACTTTTATATTTTTGGGGATTTTTCTTTTTTAATATAAGCATGATTGTGTGGCTACCTATGATGATTGGAAATGGTCTATAATGACTTAAAGAGGTGGGAAAAGTGATTAATTGCAACCAATTTCTGTTTTGGAAGAAAATTGAAAAACCTAGGGTTCTTAAGGGAGCATTCTGTCCGAATTTTTAGGTCCTAGATATAGGCCGAATTGGCCTTGGATTAAAACATAAAAGTTGTAGGGAATGACATTTTAGAGGTGCCTACAAAATTTCAGGTCAATCGGAGAAGTGTATAATGAGAAAAGTCGAAATTACTATTGCTGTTCTGGTTTTACCCGAAATTGAGAACTGCGCCTGTAATTGGTTGTTTTGCCTGGAATTGCTTCCGAATTGGTTGTTGAGGCCTTCTGATGAAATTTATCCCTGTTTCTTAGCTTTCAGCTGGTTTTGGAATTTCTGGATTTGGACTTGTAGAGCCTGAGTTATGATGTTTCCGCTAGAATACGTTTTGGTGAATCTGTTTTACGTTGTTGATGTAGTATCTTGCATTTTTGACCTGTTTTCACTCAAAAATGGGTTGAGTGACCTTCTGTGATGTTGTAGCCCTGTCTTTTAGCTTCAAGATGGTGGGTCTTTCACCCTCATCCGATGAGCGTAGTGAAATTTGTGCCATTACCGCAAAATGAGGACAAAAACTGTTTTTTTTCAGGGCCAAAGCTAGTTACATTTCCGAAATTTCTGGTTTCCTCTAATGCTTATATATGCTTATGGAACCCTATTGTGATCGTGTTGGCATCGGTTTATGACTTGTAATCGAGTCTTCTTGTGCTTATTGGAATATTCTAGGGCTTGACTTTTATTTCCGGTCATTTTCCTAGCTAACTTTTGTACTTGGATAACCTTGAGCCTATTGAACGGCTGTGGTGATGAATGTATATTGAGTATGACTTTGGGAGTTGATTGAGGAAAGTAATGAAGCCGTGATGGCTGGAAAACTAAGAAATTTAGGGGAAGTGCTGTCCAATTTTTCTAGGCCGATTGGTTCCTTTAAGTTTGAATTGGCTTGTGATAGAAATGAAGGGCTTTTGGGTTGTTGAACCTAGGTCTTTATGTTACCTTTTTGTTCCCAAAAATCATGTTTTGTACCCTTGCATTAGTAATTATTTGGCGAGGCATACGACTAGTAGTCGAACCTCACATGTGCATTTTGTTTACTCGATTCTGGATGTGAAACCTTCAATTGGTTTACTTTGATTATTTTAGGGTTTCTTGGCGATTAAAGCCAATCCGAAGTGAAAACTTTTGAGGTATCTGTACTTGAACCGGTGAGTGTACCACTCCCCTCCATTGCTGTTTAACTTGATTTCTGCTCTGCAATCTGTTTAATTTGTTTGAGACGAGGGTGTACTTTATCACACTCGTTCTCTTGTCTGTTCATATGCCATTTTTGGTGTCAATCTGAATCTGTATCTGTATCTGATATCTGTATTTGTATCTGTATCTGTATCTGTTCGGACGTCGTTTGGAAACTTGTAACCAACGACCTTTCTGTGACCTATGAGCTCAAATCCTGTGGCTAAGTTATTCGAGTCGGGCCAGCAAGGGCCTAGACGATTAGATAACGAACCACGGTAGTCTGTTTTGGGATCTTTGGGTATTGAGACCCTTGATTCCGGGTATACTCGAGTATTACCATTTCTGTTTCTGTTAAGGTGAGTGGGCCCGATAAAGGGGTGTTTGGTGGACGGAATTTGGTGTAAAGTGGGGTCTACGGACGTGTTGGTTCTATATACGTTGACGGAGAGTCAACCGGCTTGGATCAAGTACTGCGCTGGAAAGCTGGCTCCTAAGAGCCACCTGTATCCTTCCTATTTGAGTTCTTGTGTTTACTTGTCTTACTTTATAGCGAGCATGTGTATCTGGTTTGTATAACGTGAACTACCTGATTTTCTGCTACATGTTTGGTACCTCATTGGGCGTAAGCTCACCCCCTTCTCGTTATCTTTGTTTTCCTTACAGGAACCTCTTTTGGAAATCATGATTTTGAGAAGCGAGTTGAGCTAGTTAGAAAATCTTTTGTTCTTTTTTATAGCTCCTCGAGAATGAGCAAACCCTAAATGTATTTCGTTTCACTGGTTCCATTTGAATTGTAAACCTAGTGACATGTATATATGAAAGCGTTTTCTCCATGTTTAAGCTTGGCGGTCTTCAATCACTCATTTCTTTTGGGTTCTCTCGCGTAATATCGGATTTGTGTGATTCGACTCCGTAGTCCTGGCGAGAGCTGGGCAGGCGGTCCGCTGAACCCTTTGGTTCACCTTAGGGTGAGGTGGGGCTGTCACACTTTTCATTAAATTCCCTTAGGAAGTTAACCCATGTCCATACGGTTTGTTCCCTTTGCCACTTTGCCTTAATCACGTTCCACCATGCTCGGGCCGGTCCTTCAAATTGAAATACCGCAAAGTTCACTTGCCTTTGTTCGGTATAGTTCAAAGCTGCAAAGATGTTGATCATGGCCTCCAGCCACTGTTCGGCTACATCCGGATCAGACCCTCCAAGGAATTTCGGAGGAGCAAATTTCTGAAACCTCTCAAGAGCCCGATCTTCTCCTATTTCAGGGTTCGGAGGTTGATTCACAAGTATTTGACCTTGTTGGTCCACCAACCTTGCTAAGATGTTTGTCATTTGTTGCATTGTCGTCGCCATTTGGTCCCCGGCTTCAACCCTCAGTCCTTGCTCTTTGCAGCTGTAGTTTCCCTTTCTTCTCTTGGCTCTTGAGCTCGTTTATTTCCACGGCCACGTCCACGTCCACGACTACGTCTCCCATCCATATATATGTTTTTTTCCCTCTCTCTTTTCCCTCAAAAAGGTAATTTAGTAAATAAACACAGTAAATTGACCAAAGTAACAAATTCTAGCATTCCAAATACACAAATAAACATATACGCACATAACACGCCATATCAATGAGGCAGATAATCAATTACACAAATACATATCAAATTGGACAGATAACCATGTACACACACGTATACTAACGTCATGTAGTAACAATATACGGGTAAATAAAAAAGAAAAGGTGAAGTCGTCCCAGTCTCAATTAAATAACCCCGTCCAGTTTCTCACGTCACTTACTATCCAAACGAGATATCCATTAACTTCTTATACTCATTACAGTCGGATAAAACCTGTTCATGTTCCCAAAATACAAATCTTAAGCACTTACCATCACCTCAACTTTGGAGTACACGGGCACGAGAATCCGAAATAAGACAATTCACATCTCGAGCTGGCCAGTCCCAAGAGTAAACCATCTACAAATCGAAATTCCTACCCGACATACCTATCTATGATCCTTAGATACCATGAGAAAGATTTGAGACCTATAACACTTCAGGGTTCATAGCTTATACTCGAGCGAGCACTTAGTCCTTCTTACTTATTCACCACTTAGCCCAAACTCACTCCGCGTAGAGACCCCGCGAAGCAGCTATAGGTTTTATCCCTCAATTGCTTAACTTTCAAATCAAATCAAATCGCACAGTCCGGTATCCTAAACTTTAGCCTAGGATACACTACAGAGATCTGAAATCTAAGCTCTGATACTACCTGTGACGGCCCCACCTCCCCCTAGGGCGTAACCCAAGGTTCGGCGGGTCGCCTGCCCAGCTCTCGCCAGGACTCAGTCGATCACTTCAGTTCTCAATTAAAATCGGAATAAAACCACAAGAATAAATAGGCAACTATCCAAAACTTAAAGCGGAACTTATATACATTGCCATCCCAAAAGAGAGTATAAACATCGAATATACAAAGGTTCTCAATCCTTCATACGTCCAACCCGTGCCAAGCACTAGGGCGAGAACCAGTACAACAGAACTAAACTGGCTAGTCTATACTCTCATCCTGCTCGCCGTCCCCTGTTAAGGAAAACAAAACTAAAGGGATGAGCTTGAAAGCTCAGTGAGGTTCCGAACACATATACAAGTAATAAACCCAATACATTAACCCATAATTCAAGAAAACATTTACAATACAAAGCGATAAACACATTCATTAAAAGGACACGTTCGTTCATTCGTTCGTTCATTCGTTCGTTCGTTCGTTCTCCTGTCATTCCCCTTTCCTTCATTCATTTGAAAATGCATTTTTCGTTTATATATAAAACCCTCGTTCGTTCGTTCGTTCGTTCGTTTCATTCACCCTCTCCTGGACATCGGCCAAGCTCCACCAACCTCCACCAACCTACAAGGTAATACTCGAGTATACCAAACGTTCACCCAGGTCAACATATCACCCAACCGAGTCCGCTTCTGGCTCGAGTCGATCGGTAACAAGGGGCAGTGGCCAGTTCAGCCAAAAGGCTTACATTCATGCACAAGTAACATTTCAATCGTTCAATCATTGAAAATTTCACAATCATTTAGGCTGAGTGCGATAATGTACACACTCGCGTAGAAAACTCGTTTTGGCCAATCATTGAAAGCACTTAACACATTATCAATCAATAATAACAAGCCAATAAGTCAAGAAAATATAACAAACAAGGAACACTCACCTATACAAGCAAAATAACGTCCAATTCCTTAATCACCAATGAAACCTAAAATTAAGCAAGAGAACATATTACAAGTTATCTAATAAAACAACTAGGTAAAATTAAAGGAAGTCCGACTAATTACTAGTAGGACGTATAAAGATGATTCTTAAGTGAAAAGAGGGTATTTGAATCTGTGGTCGGAAATAATTAGGGTTTCATAATCCAAGCGAGAAACCAAATTCAAAAGAGTTATAAAATTTTCCAATGAAAATTCTTGAACTAACGACAAGTCGGAATCCAACTAGATAGGCTAAGAAATACTGTTTTCGGAATCGTTTATATGTTTCAAAATCATCTCATATTCAAGTAGATATTATAGACTAAATGCCTTAATGAAATTCATGTAAAAGGGAGGACAAAATACCCAAGAAAAATCCTAAACCACTCCTCTTTATTTGGGTAAGAGGAAGTAAATATTTGGAGTTTCCAATTGAAGAAGGATCATGTTTTAAGATGGAAAAACAGTCATAGGATTTGCCAATCGAAAATATATAAGTTCAAATAGAAACTTAGCTCTTAAGCGAAAATTTGGGCAGCACGCCCTTTGTGTTTACCTATTTTTCAGCCATTTATGACTTTATTATTTTTCCTCAACCAATCCCAAAGTCATACATATCATAGGTTCAAGTCAATAGCCATTCCATAGGCTCAAAACAATATAAGAACAAGAATTAAACTAATAACAAGTGCGGAAATGCAATCTAGCAAAAGACAGATTTGACGTGTGGTTGCGGAAAAAACACATCCGAGGCTACGCTTATCGGATTGGGATGAATCTTATGAATTTTTGAAGCTAAGACACAGGGCTACAATTTTCATGAAGATCACTCAGTCCAGTTTCCAATGCAACCTAGTCAAATTCCCAATTTACAGAACCAAAATCCAACTAGTCGGCTAATTAACCGCACTACATTTAAATGGCTATATCTCAGGTTACCAAGGTCCGATTAAGGTGTTCTTGGAGGTGTTTAAAAGCTAAGACAGAACACTAAAACATTCATGTTTTGGCCATTGGCTAAATCAGTACGGATCATAGTGAACAAACACGATTAACTGGATGAATTGTCGAACACGGGTCACTGGAATGCATCCTAGGGCAGCGAGAGTATTTTACTTTTTTCTCAATCTATGTTACTCCGATTGGGCTGAAATTTTGTAGGCACCTATAAAATACCATTCTATACAACTTTCATGTTTTAGGCTAAGCCTAATTCGGCGTCTAACTATGAGTACTAAAACCGGGCAGAACTGAACTGAAATTTTCCAGAAATCTGGGATTCTTGCAATCAATTGCTAATTTCCTTATTTTTGGCTTGCTTCACTACCTTAACTTCCCATATCAGATTATAAACATCAAAGCCCCAATTTTTAAGCACTAGAAAAATTATAGGAAAGCTGTAAAAATTTCAATAAAAATGGAAAATCATGATCCAAGCCTCTATTTCACCACATACATCAATAATTCAACCATATATGACATATTTAGCAACTAATCGCGAATTTAATCGGAGAGTCAAGGTTCTAGCATGTATACCTTTCCAAGGAGACTAGAAACAAGTGTTTAAGGCCTTTGTTCCTCAAGAAAATTACACCGGTAGGTAGCCCTTGTGCTAGATAACAACTTAATCGGAGTAGATTTCCGCGAATAGAAGAAACTTTTCAAGATTTGGAGAAGAACAAGATGAACTCTCTTTGTCTTTCTCTCTCTCTCTTGTCTCGGCTATGGAGCAGAAAAAATGAAGAAGAAAGGCTGTTCTTAGGGAGTTAAGAAGACAAGAGATTAGGATTAATCTAAGCCACAAGTTTGGCCAACACTTGGCTTAATTACAACCACAAAAATTTCTCTTTCTTCTCCTTGCATTTTGGCCACATATTTTGGTCAAGAGATAACCATGAGAGGGAAGATATTTTGCTCAATTAGTGATAAGCTTGTATGGCAAGAAAGTGGTGATCAAGTGGTGGTTAAATTGGTAGTACACGGTACGCGTCAGTTCGAGCCGTTTTTCCTTAAATCACACGTACTAGGGTTTTTTTTCTTTTTTTTTTCACTAACTTTTTATCATTGCTTCTAATCACATATTATTTCTCACTTAAAAGTCACTCTTAAGCACCAAATTTGATCCGTACTCTGTACCGGATAATTATACTGCGGATACACGAAAATTCTTATTTCACCTTGAATTGAAAACGAATAGGAAAACCCTAATTTCCTATGACTTTTGGCACTTTTCTAGGGTGATTTAGCCGTAGGATGGTATGAATAATAATTACCAAATAATTTTCAAATAAAAGGGAATTTGTGAAAATATAAGAAATTTGCAAGTTCTCACAATCTCTCCCCCTTAAGAAATTTCGTCCTCGAAATTTTTACCTTCAGATGGCTCAGGAGTTGGTTGGCTGTCTACAGCATATATCTTTGCCGATACTTTTGTTTGGTTCCCTCTTTCATTCGCTTGTTTTGATTTAGTGTCCCCTAGTTACTGAGTACTACTTTCACGTGACTGTTTCCTCGGACAATTGCTAACCTGGTGGTCACCACTTCCGCAAATCAAACACTTCCATCCTTTCCTCCAACAATCACTCTCAATGTGATTGGCCTTTCCACAGTAGTCACAAGTCAAGGAAGAAGCCACTTGTTGGCTTTTTTGAAAAATCTCCCCATGGCCTACTTGACTTCTTTTTGTAGATCGTTCATCTAACGCCCCTATTGTCCATGGTGGATAGGACAAAAAGTTCACTTTCTGCACTTTGGAAGGGACTATCGATTCTCTTGGTTCCTCAGGCACACTACTAGGTGTACCTCTTTTTCGATTTTGGGAGGCTTTTATCTGTGGTTTTGCATTCTCGATTCGTTGGACTTTCTCAAGGGCCTCCGTAAATGAATTCACTTAAACCGCTGCTAGTGCTTCTTGAATTTCCAGATTCAATCCCTGTATAAATCGTCTTATCCTTCTCGGTTCCGTGACCACTAATTCGAAAGCAAACTTGGATAGTTTGGTGAATTTCGTTTTATATTCGGCCACACTTAAGGTTCCCTGGCGTAGTCCAATAAACTCATTCTCCCTCCTTTCTTGGACTAAAGGTGGGAGATACTTTTTGTGAGAGCCCGTAATTTTTGTTTTTAAAGTACTAAGTTTTATTTTTCTTTTAATTGCACGTTTTTCCACATTTTATTGATTTGAAAAATTGTGAAAATAATTTTTATGAGTAAATAGAGTTTTTAGGTGATTTTTTCTAGTATCGGATAGTTTTTAAAAAATTTAGAACGTATAACGGACGTGGGACCCGCTAATGCGAAAAGTTCGGAAAAAATTCGGCCAGTTAGGTTAAGTTTTGGATACTGGGTTTAATTTACCGGGTGTTATGAGATATTTAGAGGTACCAAGTGCATAGGTGTGAGAAAGACAAAAACAAGTTAGGCATGAATTAATGAGAGGGACATGTGTCACCATATGATTAAATCTTGTTTTGACTTACTATTCAACCTTTTACCAATTACTAAATAAAACCAAAAATTGACCAAATATGTTCCATTTTTCTTCAAGCTTGGCCGAATTTCTCTCTAGGAAAGGAAGAAAGAAAATCTCTTCAACTTCTTGATTCTCTCTTGCTCAAATCCAAGAATTCAACCATCTAAACTTGTTTTTGTTCCATAGAAACACTTAAGGGAGTGATAGTGAGTTGTTTTGTGGAGTTATTTGGAAAGTTAAGAGGACCAATAACTCTCTCTCTCTTGTTTCTAAGGTAAGTTGTGAAGAACCACTTTCCTTCCTTGATTGATGCTTAAATCATGCTTAGTGGTAGTAAGAGATGCCATTTTATGGATTATATTTTGAGTTGTGGTTGAATTGATGAACTTTTATATTTTTGGGGATTTTTCTTTTTTAATATAAGCATGATTGTGTGGCTACCTATGATGATTGGAAATGGTCTATAATGACTTAAAGAGGTGGGAAAAGTGATTAATTGCAACCAATTTCTGTTTTGGAAGAAAATTGAAAAACCTAGGGTTCTTAAGGGAGCATTCTGTCCGAATTTTTAGGTCCTAGATATAGGCCGAATTGGCCTTGGATTAAAACATAAAAGTTGTAGGGAATGACATTTTAGAGGTGCCTACAAAATTTCAGGTCAATCGGAGTAGTGTATAATGAGAAAAGTCGAAATTACTATTGCTGTTCTGGTTTTACCCGAAATTGAGAACTGCGCCTGTAATTGGTTGTTTTGCCTGGAATTGCTTCCGAATTGGTTGTTGAGGCCTTCTGATGAAATTTATCCCTGTTTCTTAGCTTTCAGCTGGTTTTGGAATTTCTGGATTTGGACTTGTAGAGCCTGAGTTATGATGTTTCCGCTAGAATACGTTTTGGTGAATCTGTTTTACGTTGTTGATGTAGTATCTTGCATTTTTGACCTGTTTTCACTCAAAAATGGGTTGAGTGACCTTCTGTGATGTTGTAGCCCTGTCTTTTAGCTTCAAGATGGTGGGTCTTTCACCCTCATCCGATGAGCGTAGTGAAATTTGTGCCATTACCGCAAAATGAGGACAAAAACTGTTTTTTTTCAGGGCCAAAGCTAGTTACATTTCCGAAATTTCTGGTTTCCTCTAATGCTTATATATGCTTATGGAACCCTATTGTGATCGTGTTGGCATCGGTTTATGACTTGTAATCGAGTCTTCTTGTGCTTATTGGAATATTCTAGGGCTTGACTTTTATTTCCGGTCATTTTCCTAGCTAACTTTTGTACTTGGATAACCTTGAGCCTATTGAACGGCTGTGGTGATGAATGTATATTGAGTATGACTTTGGGAGTTGATTGAGGAAAGTAATGAAGCCGTGATGGCTGGAAAACTAAGAAATTTAGGGGAAGTGCTGTCCAATTTTTCTAGGCCGATTGGTTCCTTTAAGTTTGAATTGGCTTGTGATAGAAATGAAGGGCTTTTGGGTTGTTGAACCTAGGTCTTTATGTTACCTTTTTGTTCCCAAAAATCATGTTTTGTACCCTTGCATTAGTAATTATTTGGCGAGGCATACGACTAGTAGTCGAGCCTCACATGTGCATTTTGTTTACTCGATTCTGGATGTGAAACCTTCAATTGGTTTACTTTGATTATTTTAGGGTTTCTTGGCGATTAAAGCCAATCCGAAGTGAAAACTTTTGAGGTATCTGTACTTGAACCGGTGAGTGTACCACTCCCCTCCATTGCTGTTTAACTTGATTTCTGCTCTGCAATCTGTTTAATTTGTTTGAGACGAGGGTGTACTTTATCACACTCGTTCTCTTGTCTGTTCATATGCCATTTTTGGTGTCAATCTGAATCTGTATCTGTATCTGATATCTGTATTTGTATCTGTATCTGTATCTGTTCGGACGTCGTTTGGAAACTTGTAACCAACGACCTTTCTGTGACCTATGAGCTCAAATCCTGTGGCTAAGTTATTCGAGTCGGGCCAGCAAGGGCCTAGACGATTAGATAACGAACCACGGTAGTCTGTTTTGGGATCTTTGGGTATTGAGACCCTTGATTCCGGGTATACTCGAGTATTACCATTTCTGTTTCTGTTAAGGTGAGTGGGCCCGATAAAGGGGTGTTTGGTGGACGGAATTTGGTGTAAAGTGGGGTCTACGGACGTGTTGGTTCTATATACGTTGACGGAGAGTCAACCGGCTTGGATCAAGTACTGCGCTGGAAAGCTGGCTCCTAAGAGCCACCTGTATCCTTCCTATTTGAGTTCTTGTGTTTACTTGTCTTACTTTATAGCGAGCATGTGTATCTGGTTTGTATAACGTGAACTACCTGATTTTCTGCTACATGTTTGGTACCTCATTGGGCGTAAGCTCACCCCCTTCTCGTTATCTTTGTTTTCCTTACAGGAACCTCTTTTGGAAATCATGATTTTGAGAAGCGAGTTGAGCTAGTTAGAAAATCTTTTGTTCTTTTTTATAGCTCCTCGAGAATGAGCAAACCCTAAATGTATTTCGTTTCACTGGTTCCATTTGAATTGTAAACCTAGTGACATGTATATATGAAAGCGTTTTCTCCATGTTTAAGCTTGGCGGTCTTCAATCACTCATTTCTTTTGGGTTCTCTCGCGTAATATCGGATTTGTGTGATTCGACTCCGTAGTCCTGGCGAGAGCTGGGCAGGCGGTCCGCTGAACCCTTTGGTTCACCTTAGGGTGAGGTGGGGCTGTCACACTTTTCATTAAATTCCCTTAGGAAGTTAACCCATGTCCATACGGTTTGTTCCCTTTGCCACTTTGCCTTAATCACGTTCCACCATGCTCGGGCCGGTCCTTCAAATTGAAATACCGCAAAGTTCACTTGCCTTTGTTCGGTATAGTTCAAAGCTGTAAAGATGTTGATCATGGCCTCCAGCCACTGTTCAGCTACATCCGGATCAGACCCTCCAAGGAATTTCGGAGGAGCAAATTTCTGAAACCTCTCAAGAGCCCGATCTTCTCCTATTTCAGGGTTCGGAGGTTGATTCACAAGTATTTGACCTTGTTGGTCCACCAACCTTGCTAAGATGTTTGTCATTTGTTGCATTGTCGTCGCCATTTGGTCCCCGGCTTCAACCCTCAGTCCTTGCTCTTGTGCAGCTGTAGTTTCCCTTTCTTCTCTTGGCTCTTGAGCTCGTTTATTTCCACGGCCACGTCCACGTCCACGACTACGTCTCCCATCCATATATATGTTTTTTTCCCTCTCTCTTTTCCCTAAAAAAGGTAATTTAGTAAATAAACACAGTAAATTGACCAAAGTAACAAATTCTAGCATTCCAAATACACAAATAAACATATACGCACATAACACGCCATATCAATGAGGCAGATAATCAATTACACAAATACATATCAAATTGGACAGATAACCATGTACACACACGTATACTAACGTCATGTAGTAACAATATACGGGTAAATCAAAAAGAAAAGATGAAGTCGTCCAAGTCTCAATTAAATAACCCCGTCCAGTTTCTCACGTCACTTACTATCCAAACGAGATATCCATTAACTTCTTATACTCATTACAGTCGGATAAAACCTGTTCATGTTCCCAAAATACAAATCTTAAGCACTTACCATCACCTCAACTTTGGAGTACACGGGCACGAGAATCCGAAATAAGACAATTCACATCTCGAGCTGGCCAGTCCCAAGAGTAAACCATCTACAAATCGAAATTCCTACCCGACATACCTATCTATGATCCTTAGATACCATGAGAAAGATTTGAGACCTATAACACTTCAGGGTTCATAGCTTATACTCGAGCGAGCACTTAGTCCTTCTTACTTATTCACCACTTAGCCCAAACTCACTCCGCGTAGAGACCCCGCGAAGCAGCTATAGGTTTTATCCCTCAATTGCTTAACTTTCAAATCAAATCAAATCGCACAGTCCGGTATCCTAAACTTTAGCCTAGGATACACTACAGAGATCTGAAATCTAAGCTCTGATACTACCTGTGACGGCCCCACCTCCCCCTAGGGCGTAACCCAAGGTTCGGCGGGTCGCCTGCCCAGCTCTCGCCAGGACTCAGTCGATCACTTCAGTTCTCAATTAAAATCGGAATAAAACCACAAGAATAAATAGGCAACTATCCAAAACTTAAAGCGGAACTTATATACATTGCCATCCCAAAAGAGAGTATAAACATCGAATATACAAAGGTTCTCAATCCTTCATACGTCCAACCCGTGCCAAGCACTAGGGCGAGAACCAGTACAACAGAACTAAACTGGCTAGTCTATACTCTCATCCTGCTCGCCGTCCCCTGTTAAGGAAAACAAAACTAAAGGGATGAGCTTGAAAGCTCAGTGAGGTTCCGAACACATATACAAGTAATAAACCCAATACATTAACCCATAATTCAAGAAAACATTTACAATACAAAGCGATAAACACATTCATTAAAAGGACACGTTCGTTCATTCGTTCGTTCATTCGTTCGTTCGTTCGTTCTCCTGTCATTCCCCTTTCCTTCATTCATTTGAAAATGCATTTTTCGTTTATATATAAAACCCTCGTTCGTTCGTTCGTTCGTTCGTTTCATTCACCCTCTCCTGGACATCGGCCAAGCTCCACCAACCTCCACCAACCTACAAGGTAATACTCGAGTATACCAAACGTTCACCCAGGTCAACATATCACCCAACCGAGTCCGCTTCTGGCTCGAGTCGATCGGTAACAAGGGGCAGTGGCCAGTTCAGCCAAAAGGCTTACATTCATGCACAAGTAACATTTCAATCGTTCAATCATTGAAAATTTCACAATCATTTAGGCTGAGTGCGATAATGTACACACTCGCGTAGAAAACTCGTTTTGGCCAATCATTGAAAGCACTTAACACATTATCAATCAATAATAACAAGCCAATAAGTCAAGAAAATATAACAAACAAGGAACACTCACCTATACAAGCAAAATAACGTCCAATTCCTTAATCACCAATGAAACCTAAAATTAAGCAAGAGAACATATTACAAGTTATCTAATAAAACAACTAGGTAAAATTAAAGGAAGTCCGACTAATTACTAGTAGGACGTATAAAGATGATTCTTAAGTGAAAAGAGGGTATTTGAATCTGTGGTCGGAAATAATTAGGGTTTCATAATCCAAGCGAGAAACCAAATTCAAAAGAGTTATAAAATTTTCCAATGAAAATTCTTGAACTAACGACAAGTCGGAATCCAACTAGATAGGCTAAGAAATACTGTTTTCGGAATCGTTTATATGTTTCAAAATCATCTCATATTCAAGTAGATATTATAGACTAAATGCCTTAATGAAATTCATGTAAAAGGGAGGACAAAATACCCAAGAAAAATCCTAAACCACTCCTCTTTATTTGGGTAAGAGGAAGTAAATATTTGGAGTTTCCAATTGAAGAAGGATCATGTTTTAAGATGGAAAAACAGTCATAGGATTTGCCAATCGAAAATATATAAGTTCAAATAGAAACTTAGCTCTTAAGCGAAAATTTGGGCAGCACGCCCTTTGTGTTTACCTATTTTTCAGCCATTTATGACTTTATTATTTTTCCTCAACCAATCCCAAAGTCATACATATCATAGGTTCAAGTCAATAGCCATTCCATAGGCTCAAAACAATATAAGAACAAGAATTAAACTAATAACAAGTGCGGAAATGCAATCTAGCAAAAGACAGATTTGACGTGTGGTTGCGGAAAAAACACATCCGAGGCTACGCTCATCGGATTGGGATGAATCTTATGAATTTTTGAAGCTAAGACACAGGGCTACAATTTTCATGAAGATCACTCAGTCCAGTTTCCAATGCAACCTAGTCAAATTCCCAATTTACAGAACCAAAATCCAACTAGTCGGCTAATTAACCGCACTACATTTAAATGGCTATATCTCAGGTTACCAAGGTCCGATTAAGGTGTTCTTGGAGGTGTTTAAAAGCTAAGACAGAACACTAAAACATTCATGTTTTGGCCATTGGCTAAATCAGTACGGATCATAGGGAACAAACACGATTAACTGGATGAATTGTCGAACACGGGTCACTGGAATGCATCCTAGGGCAGCGAGAGTATTTTGCTTTTTTCTCAATCTATGTTACTCCGATTGGGCTGAAATTTTGTAGGCACCTATAAAATACCATTCTATACAACTTTCATGTTTTAGGCTAAGCCTAATTCGGCGTCTAACTATGAGTACTAAAACCGGGCAGAACTGAACTGAAATTTTCCAGAAATCTGGGATTCTTGCAATCAATTGCTAATTTCCTTATTTTTGGCTTGCTTCACTACCTTAACATCCCATATCAGATTATAAACATCAAAGCCCCAATTTTTAAGCACTAGAAAAATTATAGGAAAGCTGTAAAAATTTCAATAAAAATGGAAAATCATGATCCAAGCCTCTATTTCACCACATACATCAATAATTCAACCATATATGACATATTTAGCAACTAATCGCGAATTTAATCGGAGAGTCAAGGTTCTAGCATGTATACCTTTCCAAGGAGACTAGAAACAAGTGTTTAAGGCCTTTGTTCCTCAAGAAAATTACACCGGTAGGTAGCCCTTGTGCTAGATAACAACTTAATCGGAGTAGATTTGCGAGAATAGAAGAAACTTTTCAAGATTTGGAGAAGAACAAGATGAACTCTCTTTGCCTTTCTCTCTCTCTCTTGTCTCGACTATGGAGCAGAAAAAATGAAGTAGAAAGGCTGTTCTTAGGGAGTTAAGAAGACAAGAGATTAGGATTAATCTAAGCCACAAGTTTGCCAACACTTGGCTTAATTACAACTACAAAAATTTCTCTTTCTTCTCCTTGCATTTTGGCCACATATTTTGGTCAAGAGATAACCATGAGAGGGAAGATATTCTGCTCAATTAGTGATAAGCTTGTATGGCAAGAAAGTGGTGATCAAGTGGTGGTTAAATTGGTAGTACACGGTACGCGTCGGTTCGAGCCGTTTTTCCTTAAATCACACGTACTAGGGTTTTTTTTTCTTTTTTTTCACTAACTTTTTATCATTGCTTCTAATCACATATTATTTCTCACTTAAAAGTCACTCTTAAGCACCAAATTTGATCCGTACTCTGTACCGGATAATTATACTGCGGATACACGAAAATTCTTATTTCACCTTGAATTGAAAACGAATAGGAAAACCCTAATTTCCTATGACTTTTGGCACTTTTCTAGGGTGATTTAGCCGTAGGATGGTATGAATAATAATGACCAAATAATTTTCAAATAAAAGGAAATTTGAGAAAATATAAGGAATTTGCAAGTCCTCACAGTGGGGCTGTCACATCTTAGCTGACACCACCATGTTGATAGAGGAGGTGATGGTCGCCGTCAAGAGCCCGGTTCAAGAGGGCACCCTTGAGGAGGAGCCTTTTGAGGAGGACCCAGAGAAGGAAGTCTTGCCTGACGGTCCTGCTGAGAACTAGGCTAGGATTGATTAATCTTTTAACTTTTGCAATTGGGATTAGTCGGGGTGGTGCTAGTTCAAAAGCCATTGTATTTTACTTAACTATGTGGCCTATCCTTTGAAACACTTGAATCTACTTTTGACATGCTTGACTAATTGTACTTTTGTGGCACGTGTGTGCTATGTTTTGGTAAATGCCCTACGACTTGCTAATTGTACGAACCTTAAAATGTGAATATATTTTAGTTATTGTTATTTCAAATGCTTTTCTTATTAACTTCTGTCTTTAAGCATTTACTCGCATAATTGTTTCTGTTCATGCATTTAGACATAATTAAAATCATGGACGGCCGAAAAAGTGGCAGGGGCCGAGAGCGTGGGGTCAGGCAACCCCAAGCTCAAGGGGATGATCATGGGTCGGCTACTGAACCGAGCCAAGGACAAGTAAACGAAGGAGATAACCAAGTAGCTACGGCTATCAATTGTATGACAGATATTTTAGAACAGTTAGTAGAGCGACAGGGTTCAGGACTTGTTAACTAACCCGAGACTTACGATAGAGGGGAGGATAGAGCCTTGAAAAGATTTTTAAAATTTGCTCCGCCTAAGTTTATTGGAGGACCTGATCTCGAGTTAGCGGAGAATTGGCTGGAACGAATGACCAATATATTCGCTGCCTTACATTATACCGAAGAGAGGCGAGTGAACTTTGCTGCTTTTCAATTTGAGGGAGCAGTATGTGTTTGGTGGGATGTGATAAGGGGAAAATGGAAAAGAGCACAGACCCCTTGAACCTGCAAAAACTTTATAAGGGAGTTTAATGAAAAGTTTCTCTCGCCTTTGATTCAAGAGAAATGGGAGGACGAATTCATAAAGTTGAGACATGGGGCTTCTTGCGTGGCTGATTATGAGGAGCGATTTACTAAGTTTTCTAAATACGCTCCAAAATTGGTGACTAATGAACGGAGAAGGATAAGACGCTTTGTACAAGGACTTAATATGGAGATTCAAGAGGGGTTAGCAGCTGCCTAAATCTCTACGATCACTAAAGTCCTAGAGAAAGCACAGAGAGTCGAAAGTGCAAGGCTGCAAGTTAAAGATTTTCATGCCAAGAAAAGGGGCTCTCCTAGTCACCCTCCTGGACAAGCGGATAAGGGTGCCTCACCTTCTAGAAAGGAAAAAGGAATGGGAGGAGTGGAGATATCTAGTACACCAAAAGGAACTCAATCAAGAGGAGGCCACAATGGACAAGGTCAATCGAGAGGGACATCTCCAAATGGTCAACCTGTAGCTTCTCAAGTTGTTTGTGGTTATTGTAGTAAGTCCAACCATACAGAGAATGAGTGCTGGAGAAAATCGGAAAAGTGTTTGTACTGTGGTAGTACCGAGCATCAGCTCTCAAGATGTCCAAGTGTGCCGAAGGGAGGAGGTAGTACTCAAAGGTCAGAGAAGTCAGCATTTAAGTAGTCTAGTGCTGGAAGGAATCGACCTAAGATGCCGGCTAGGATTTATGCATTAGATTATCGGCAGGTTTCCGATTCCACTAAGGTCGTTGAAGGTATGATTCTTGTTTTCCATCACTTAGTTAGGGTTCAAGTGACTCTGGTACGACACACTCTTTTGCAAACCTTAGATTCATGAGTGGGGTAGACATGAGGCCGATTAACTTACCCTATGACTCGGAAGTTAGAATGCTCTGGAGATCAAAGTTTGATTGCTAATTGGGTGAATAGAAATTGTGAGATATGGGTTGGAGAGTGTAAGTTGTTGATCGATTTGATAAGTTTAACTATTAAGAGGTATGATGTTATCCTAGGTGTGAATTTCGAGGATGAAATTCTTTTAGGATCGAGTCTTTTAAGTATTGGCTTATTTAATTATTTATTTATCCGTTTTCTCTGAATAATTTATTTCAACCATTTTGAATCCGTTTGCATGGAATAATGTCTCACTTATATTTTCAAAACGTCCCGCTAGTAAAAATAATTTTCTACGATTCGTTTAATAAGAAATAGCGAATACACGTTTTTCAAGGCAATATTTGATCCGAGAGTGAAATAATCTTGAAGAATAAAGAATGATCAATAGTAGACTAAGAAAAGTTAATTGAGGGATTAGATGTGAGTGAGTTAAATTAAGCTTTTATCGCGTTTGCGTCGAAAGTTTCTCGTAAGTCATGCCGGTACAACTAAGAGGTGATTTGAGGATTTGATACTAGACTAGTAAGTATGAATAATTACAGTGTTAGAGGAATTACCTTGGAGAATTAGAGTATAAGTGTACCAAACAAGAGAGAAAGTGGTAGTACAAAACCCTATTTCGCACTATTAAGAGTTGACTTTCTTACACACTTTAATTTAGCTTCCTCAACACATTTCTTCCACAAAATTTTTAAAAAAAAACCAAGAAACCCTCTCTCTCTCTCTCTCCATTTTCGGCCGAAACGGCAAGAAAGAAAAGGGAAGAAAGAAACTCCATTCTTTGGCTCCAAGTTTGCTCACTTTTCTTCATCCAACTCACAAACCACTTGGATTTCACTCTAGCTTGGAGAAAGAAGCTATCTTGTGGAGTATCTTGGTGATATTTTGGTGGAAAAATCTTGTCTTCATCTAGGGTTTCAAGGGTAATCACTTCATCTCTTTAATCTTTTCATTTATACAAAGATTAATGGTTAGTTTTCATGGGTTTGAAACCCTAATGAAGTTTATAGACTAGCGGATTTGAGGAAACATTTATCTTACTTTAAATCCTAAGCTAGATGTCTGGAGGAGGCCTTTAGGTAGCTGACTTGAGGCTATATTGCCTGATTGTCATTGTTTATGTGATAAATGAGATGATTTTGGCTTGAAAAGATGAAAGAAAGTTGGAAGAAACCGTGAGAGTGAGTTGGCCGAATTTCTGTTCTGGTTGTCCAGCTTTTAATTCGAAATTTTGTTGCGTATTTGGTTGTTAAATTGATTCATATATGTTGTATGATGTGTGTAGAATGTGCCTTTCGAAAATCATTTCAAATGGTTACCTAAAACTTGAGTTTTGGAAAAGTTTGAAATCTAGAAATCCACTAGCAGGGTAGCCAACCAGTGGTTCTTTATCTGAACATAACTCTTTGTACAAAAGTCAAAATTGAGTGCCGTTTGCGGCATTCAAAACTAGACATTCAGAGATTTCAAATGGTATAAGAATCCCCTGCTAGTTCATTTTGAGTATACCTTAGCAAATCAGCAAAGAGGACTAACCTGTTTGGTCTGCCTGTCCGAGAGAAACTGGAAAGCTGCATCTTATGGCTTGATTTTGTCCCACTTGTGAAAAGATTTTGAAAATGATTCCTTCTGATGAATGTAGTATTTTGAATCTAGTTTCTAACGCCATAAATCATTCTCAATTTGGACTTGTGTAGAGTCAGATTTGGTTTGATTTCCAAACTATGTCAAAGCTGATAAGTGGAAAATTTTCTCTTCCCTGCTGACCGAATGGTCAATTCTATTTTGGGGTGTTTTATTTCTAAAATTTTAGTGTCATTTACTCATCAATTGCTCACTACATGTTCTGGAACCTTGGTTTCAAAAATGGAGCGAATTGGGGCTGATTTAGTTGGACAACTTTTGGAAAAGAAAAAATGATAGGGTTGGCAGATTAGCTTTGAAGAAATTCACAAACTTTGGTGGTTTCGTTAACTGCTTTCCCATTGGTTTTTTTGCCTAAATTCTGATAGAGAAGTAATCTGCATATGGAAGTTTATGTGTACCAAATTTGGCGTAATTTCAATACCATTTCGAGGCCCAAATAATGCCCCAAAGATTGCTCTTCAAATCTGGAAATCCACTGACCAGGTTGCAAAAATCAGTTGACTTCAAACTGTTATATCTTGTTTCTAAAAACTCCGAATTTAGTTCCGCTTATTGTGTTTGAAACTTGATTTGGAACTCTTGTTGTGTTATAAATTTTAGAGGCAGATTCACTTCCTGTGAATTTTGCCGAATTTCCAAACATTGCTGAAAACCAAGACTGGTTCTGTCCTGTCTTCATGAGACTATAATTTTGAACTGAAATTTGAATGCTTTCTAGTTGGAATCTTGGAAAAGAGTCTTCTGGGAAGCTTTAGTGCTTTGAGTCTAGTTTCCAACGGTATAAAGTTTTCCATTCTCAAGATCTAATTTTCCAAGTTTTGTCACATAAAACTGAAAATTTCGGATTTCGTAGGAAACGAGTTTTTAAGAACTTTTCACTTTCTTTCGAAATTGATAGACTGTTTTAAACTTGATTTCATGGATGATACAAGTTTTCCCTTGTGACTTTAAATCCTTACTTTCGAATCTCGATTTACGAGCTATTAAATATCTTCTAAGACATTGTCTTAAATTTTAAGCGAGTGTACTTTCGTCATTGAATGCTAAGTGGTTGTGAGTATATGTGAGTGATGGTTGATCACTATTTCTTCAGGCGCCCGAGAGGATTTTGAAGGGAATCTCGGAGCGGACAACTAAAGACTTTATTTACTCACTTGTTTTGAATTGGTGAGTGTCAAGTGCATGAATTGTTGCTAAATACATGGATCATCCCTTCTTAATTGAGTATTTTGGATTTGCAGAGTCGAGTGTGTATTTTATCGCACTCGTTCTCTTTTACTTGACTAAATAATTGATTTGCTCATAGTTGAAAATTATGCTTGTGTTTGACTTAATGTCAATTGGAGTGAATCTCATCGACTATTACACTTGTAATCGTGGGGGACGCCCAAAAACTCATTGGCTAACTTTGGGACTCGAGCTAGCACGGATTTGGTCGAGAAGTTTAGTGAACCGTGAGAAAATCTTAAAGTTTGATCTTTTGAGATCTTATTTGGCATACTTGAGTAGTACTGCCATTTCTAATCGACGTTCGGGCCTGGTAGGGGGTGTAACGGTGGACGGAAACTTGACATTAAGTGGAGTTCTACTGACTTGATATCTATCCGGTTGACGGAGTGTCATCACGTGGAGGTATTGGATCGAGTCTCAGCAAAGCAAGTGGAATCTAACTCCTGAGAGCTCCAGTATCCTTAATTGTTTCTGTTTACTTTTCCTACTTGAAATGTCAATTATTTGAAACTTCTAGCTTTACTATTGTCTCGATTTCTCTTTCATGCTCTCTTATACTTGCTCTATTATGTGTTTGCATGCTTTTCTTGGTCTCACTGAGCGTTAGTTCACCCCATTAGTTTATTTTCCTTAACAGGAGTTCGGAATGGAAAGATTTTGGAGAAGCCGACTTGATTACCTTATGAGTAGAATTTTGGATGTAATCGATTAGTCGACTTATGGTGGTTGTATTTTTGGGAAAAGTTGATGTACATTTGGTAACTTGTGATGTAAGATTTGAATGTTTATTTAAGGAAGCGAACTTCCTTTGTATCTACTTTTATTTTGGTTAATTATCCTTAAGTTTGTGTAACAGCCCCACTTTCCCCTAAGGCGAACCAAAGGGGTTAGCGGACTGCCTGCCCAGCTCTCGCCAGGACTACGGATCAGATTAGAGCTATCTATTGCGATCCGGAACTTACAAACGAGCGTAAACAGGTCAAAATGGTAAAATAACCCAAAATAAAAAATGAAATCCGGAGTCGGTCATGAATAGTAACCGATCCGTCAAAACCCAACCGAAAGAGCACGCAACCATTCACATCTGAACTTTAGCGTTTACAAATCAAAATGACATACAAAAGTTTTCAAAAGTTAATATATACACACGGTTTGCCAAATCAAAAGAGAAAATGCCCCAAAAGTACACTTAGGGTTTTAATACATGAGCTATACAAAAGATATGTTCAACTATCTCAATTTGGCAGCCATTTGTCAAATCCAGACCAAAAGGGTTTATTTTCCTGTAAGGAAAACAAAAGGAACGGAAAGGGGTGAGCTTGCGCTCAATGAGGTACCAAACAGATAGCATTAAAATCATGGCATTTCACATTTAACAAATCAGATACACATGTCAGATGTAAAGCAAAGGAACCAATGATTCAAATCAGAAGGATACGGGTGGCTCTCAGGAGCCAAATTTCCAGCGCAATACTTGATCCAAACCGGTTGACTCTCCATCAACGTATATAGAACCAATGCGTCCGTAGACCCCTCTTATCACCGAATTCCGTCCACCAAACACCCCTTTACCGGGCCCGCTCACCTCAAACGAACAAAATGGTAATACTCGAGTATACCCGGAATCAAGGGTCTTAATACCCAAAATCCCCGAACAGACTACCGTGGTTCGTTATCTAATCGTCCAGGCCCTTGCCGGCCCGACTCGAATAACTTAGCCACAGGATTGAGCTCATAGGTCATAGAAATCCGAACAGATGCAGACACAGATAACAGATTCAAATTTTGCATAGTAAATTGGCATATGAACAGACTAGAGAACGAGTGTGATAAACTTCAAAAGTTTTCACTTCAGATTGGCCTTAATCGCCAAGAAACCCTAAAATAACCAAAATAAACCAATTGAAGGTTTTACTTCCAGAATCGAGTAAACAGAATGCACATGTGAGGCTCGACTACACGTCGTACGCCTTGCCAAATAAATACTAGTGCAAGAATGCAAAAAACACGATTCCCTTGGAAACGAAAAGGTAGCATGAAGACCTAGGCGCAAACAACCCAAAAGCCCTTTCATTTCTACCAAAAGGCAAATCCAACTTAAAAGAACCAAACGGCCTAGAAAATCGGGCAGCACTTCCCCTAAATTTCTTACTTTTCCAGCCATTAAGGCTTCATTATTTCCTCAAATCAGCCCCGACATTTCACACCAAAGGTCATCTCATTTCCCAAAAGCCGTACAGGGCTCAAAGTGGTACAAGTACAAAAGTTAGCTAGGAAACAACCAAAATGAAAGCAAGCCCTAAGAGAGACTCGACGACGAGTCATAAAACAATGCTGAACACAACCCCAATAGGGTCTCATATGCATAAATAAGCATGATAGCAAACCAGAAATTAGAAATAGCATTAGTCTTGGCCCCAAATAGAAAAACTGTTTTGCCCTTATTTTGCGGTAATGGCGTCAAATTCACTACGATTATCGGATGGGGGTGTAAGACCCATCGTTTCAAAGCCAAGAAACAGAGCTACAACAATGTAGAAGGTCACTCAATCCAGTTCCTAACACAACTAGGTCAAAAATGCAAAATACTATACCAGAATTCCCAAAACAGGTTTGCAAATCACACAAAACTGTAATTACTATAACTCAGTCTATACAAGTCCAAATGCCGAAATTCCAAAGGCAAATGATAACTAAGACATCCAGTAACATTTCATCAGAAGACACCAACTTCAAAATCCAAACCAAATCCAGTCAAAATAGGCAATTACTATCGCAGTTCCGCACATTCTGTTCACCAAAAATAGCAACAGTAAAAACGGCATAACTCTCTCTATACTACTCCAAATTCCCTGAAATTTTGCAGGCACTTCATACTCACCAATACCTACAACTTTCATGTTTTGAAGAATGTCCAATTCGGCCTCTAGCTATGACCTAAAATTTTGGACAGAATAGGGGTTCATGAACCCTAACTTTTCACAATTCACTTCAAATCCAAAATTGGTTGCATTTATCAACAATTCACACCCACTAGAGTCAAAGCCCCTTATTACCAACCATCAAAAACAACCATACCATCAAAATCATATGAAACCAGAAAATTCATCATAAAATGGAAAACTTCACTAAATCAAGCCAAACCAAGAAATAAATCATATATTCCAACACTCAAGCCACTTCTAAGCATACTATAACCATCATTAGGTGTAGTAGAGGTTCAAGCATCACTTACCAAGTATCAAGAGATGTAGAGAGGTGTTGGCCACCTTAGAGCTTCAAACAAACTTCACTAATACCCTTACTATCACTAGAAGGTAGGATTTTATGGAGTGGAATCTTGTTTATTTGGTTGATTTAGATGATTTGCTAGTAGAAAGCTTGAAGATTGAAGAGTTCTTCTTCTTGCAAGAGAGTGAGAGAGAGCCGGCCAAGGAGAAAGAAAAATGAGGAAATTTTGTGAATTTTTGATATTTAATCCTTTGGTCAAAAAAGTCAAGAAAGTGAATAGTAATTCTTAAAGTCCAACCAATGAGATTGTGACACTTGTCACACTCATTAAATGCATTCCAATCCTTTCTTTTCTCTCTCACATCAATCAAATCTCACTCTCTACTTATCTCTTAACACCCGATAAATTTTACACAGTATCCGAAACTTAACCTTATTGGCCGAATTTTTCCGAACTTATCGCACTAGTGGGTCCCACGTCCAATGTATATTCTTAATTTTCTAAAAATTCTCCAATACTAGAAAAATTAACTAAAAACCATAATTGCTCATAAAATTCACCAGGAAAATATTTCTAAGCCAGAAAATGCAAAAAATTATGTAATTAAGGGGTAATAAACCCTAGGAAAAATATTAGGGTTTTACGGGTTCTCACACTCTCTCCCCCTTAAAAGAATTTCGTCCTCGAAATTCCTTATCATATATACAACCAGTTAAGTCAAGTACAAACATAAACGATCCACCGAGGAAAGGCCTTTCTAGTTCACCAAATCCTTTCTAACCTAGGCCCTCACATCTTTCGTATCCGGGCGCAAGAATCCCATCTAAGATAATTCACAACTCGAGCCGGCCGATCCCAAGAGAAAACCATCCTTATTAAAGATTCCTACCCGACATACATACCTAGCTTCCTCAAGTCCCATGATAATGATTCGCATACTTATCACATGCCCGGTTCATAACTTACGCTCAAACGAGCACTTAGACATATTCATGAAATTAGGACCACAACACCACTTGGCCCAGTCTCACTCCGCGCAGAGACCACGCGAAGTGGCTCTGATACCAATTGTAACAGCCCCACTTTCCCCTAAGGCGAACCAAAGGGGTTAGCGGACTGCCTGCCCAGCTCTCGCCAGGACTACGGATCAGATTAGAGCTATCTATTGCGATCCGGAACTTACAAACGAGCGTAAACAGGTCAAAATGGTAAAATAACCCAAAATAAAAAATGAAATCCGGAGTCGGTCATGAATAGTAACCGATCCGTCAAAACCCAACCGAAAGAGCACGCAACCATTCACATCTGAACTTTAGCGTTTACAAATCAAAATGACATACAAAAGTTTTCAAAAGTTAATATATACACACGGTTTGCCAAATCAAAAGAGAAAATGCCCCAAAAGTACACTTAGGGTTTTAATACATGAGCTATACAAAAGATATGTTCAACTATCTCAATTTGGCAGCCATTTGTCAAATCCAGACCAAAAGGGTTTATTTTCCTGTAAGGAAAACAAAAGGAACGGAAAGGGGTGAGCTTGCGCTCAATGAGGTACCAAACAGATAGCATTAAAATCATGGCATTTCACAGTTAACAAATCAGATACACATGTCAGATGTAAAGCAAAGGAACCAATGATTCAAATCAGAAGGATACGGGTGGCTCTCAGGAGCCAAATTTCCAGCGCAATACTTGATCCAAACCGGTTGACTCTCCGTCAACGTATATAGAACCAATGCGTCCGTAGACCCCTCTTATCACCGAATTCCGTCCACCAAACACCCCTTTACCGGGCCCGCTCACCTCAAACGAACAAAATGGTAATACTCGAGTATACCCGGAATCAAGGGTCTCAATACCCAAAATCCCCGAACAGACTACCGTGGTTCGTTATCTAATCGTCCAGGCCCTTGCCGGCCCGACTCGAATAACTTAGCCACAGGATTGAGCTCATAGGTCATAGAAATCCGAACAGATGCAGACACAGATAACAGATTCAAATTTTGCATAGTAAATTGGCATATGAACAGACTAGAGAACGAGTGTGATAAAGTACACCCTCGTCTCGAACAAATAAACAGATTACAGAGCAGAAATCAAGTTAAATAGCAATGGAGGGGAGTGGTACACTCACCGGCTCAACTTCAAAAGTTTTCACTTCAGATTGGCCTTAATCGCCAAGAAACCCTAAAATAACCAAAATAAACCAATTGAAGGTTTTACTTCCAGAATCGAGTAAACAGAATGCACATGTGAGGCTCGACTACACGTCGTACGCCTTGCCAAATAAATACTAGTGCAAGAATGCAAAAAACACGATTCCCTTGGAAACGAAAAGGTAGCATGAAGACCTAGGCGCAAACAACCCAAAAGCCCTTTCATTTCTACCAAAAGGCAAATCCAACTTAAAAGAACCAAACGGCCTAGAAAATCGGGCAGCACTTCCCCTAAATTTCTTACTTTTCCAGCCATTAAGGCTTCATTATTTCCTCAAATCAGCCCCGACATTTCACACCAAAGGTCATCTCATTTCCCAAAAGCCGTACAGGGCTCAAAGTGGTACAAGTACAAAAGTTAGCTAGGAAACAACCAAAATGAAAGCAAGCCCTAAGAGAGACTCGACGACGAGTCATAAAACAATGCTGAACACAACCCCAATAGGGTCTCATATGCATAAATAAGCATGATAGCAAACCAGAAATTAGAAATAGCATTAGTCTTGGCCCCAAATAGAAAAACTGTTTTGCCCTTATTTTGCGGTAATGGCGTCAAATTCACTACGATTATCGGATGGGGGTGTAAGACCCATCGTTTCAAAGCCAAGAAACAGAGCTACAACAATGTAGAAGGTCACTCAATCCAGTTCCTAACACAACTAGGTCAAAAATGCAAAATACTATACCAGAATTCCCAAAACAGGTTTGCAAATCACACAAAACTGTAATTACTATAACTCAGTCTATACAAGTCCAAATGCCGAAATTCCAAAGGCAAATGATAACTAAGACATCCAGTAACATTTCATCAGAAGACACCAACTTCAAAATCCAAACCAAATCCAGTCAAAATAGGCAATTACTATCGCAGTTCCGCACATTCTGTTCACCAAAAATAGCAACAGTAAAAACGGCATAACTCTCTCTATACTACTCCAAATTCCCTGAAATTTTGCAGGCACTTCATACTCACCAATACCTACAACTTTCATGTTTTGAAGAATGTCCAATTCGGCCTCTAGCTATGACCTAAAATTTTGGACAGAATAGGGGTTCATGAACCCTAACTTTTCACAATTCACTTCAAATCCAAAATTGGTTGCATTTATCAACAATTCACACCCACTAGAGTCAAAGCCCCTTATTACCAACCATCAAAAACAACCATACCATCAAAATCATATGAAACCAGAAAATTCATCATAAAATGGAAAACTTCACTAAATCAAGCCAAACCAAGAAATAAATCATATATTCCAACACTCAAGCCACTTCTAAGCATACTATAACCATCATTAGGTGTAGTAGAGGTTCAAGCATCACTTACCAAGTATCAAGAGATGTAGAGAGGTGTTGGCCACCTTAGAGCTTCAAACAAACTTCACTAATACCCTTACTATCACTAGAAGGTAGGATTTTATGGAGTGGAATCTTGTTTATTTGGTTGATTTAGATGATTTGCTAGTAGAAAGCTTGAAGATTGAAGAGTTCTTCTTCTTGCAAGAGAGTGAGAGAGAGCCGGCCAAGGAGAAAGAAAAATGAGGAAATTTTGTGAATTTTTGATATTTAATCCTTTGGTCAAAAAAGTCAAGAAAGTGAATAGTAATTCTTAAAGTCCAACCAATGAGATTGTGACACTTGTCACACTCATTAAATGCATTCCAATCCTTTCTTTTCTCTCTCACATCAATCAAATCTCACTCTCTACTTATCTCTTAACACCCGATAAATTTTACACAGTATCCGAAACTTAACCTTATTGGCCGAATTTTTCCGAACTTATCGCACTAGTGGGTCCCACGTCCAATGTATATTCTTAATTTTCTAAAAATTCTCCAATACTAGAAAAATTAACTAAAAACCATAATTGCTCATAAAATTCACCAGGAAAATATTTCTAAGCCAGAAAATGCAAAAAATTATGTAATTAAGGGGTAATAAACCCTAGGAAAAATATTAGGGTTTTACGGGTTCTCACAGTTTGAATTGGATTTGTATCGAGTCCTGGCGAGAGCTAGGCAGGCGTTCCGCGGCTACTCTTGGGTTCACTCTAGGGAGAAGTGGGGGCGTCACAGTTGGTATCAGAGCGCTAGTTTGAGACCCCAAAATTTTACTTGTCTTTATAACCTTTATGTGAACTCACTTACCTTTGATTCTTGGTTGCTTTAATGGTTGAATTTGAGCCAAGAGAGTGAATTTTGTTAAGAAAAGTTTCATATTCTCAAGTTGTTAGAAAATCTAGAAATTTTCGCAGGAGGCTCTGCGCAGATTTGGGAAATTGGCTATAACTTCGTATCAGAAAGTCAGAATTGAGTTCCGTTTATTGCATTTGAAACTAGACTCATAGGACTTCCTATGGTGTAAAATTTAAAGTTTGATTCAATCTCTATAAATTTCAGAAAATTAACAAAGTTGACTGAAAATTCTGCCCTGCACAAGTAAACATAGGAATGTTGTAGTAGCTTATGGTTCAATTTGGACTAACTTATGAGCTGAAGTTCTTTGAGGTGTCTTCTAAAGATTATTAGTGTTTTAAGTCTAGTTTTTAGCACACCAAGTTATATGAATGTTTGACATTTATAACTCAAGTTATGATTTTTCTAAAGGAAGGACATAAGTTAGGATTTTTTTTGTGCATACTAGGGTTTTTGGTATGTCTTTGGTGCATTTTGGTAGTGTGATCACTTGGTGAGGTGTGTGTACTAAATTTAGTGGATAAGAATGAGTATTAAGTAAGAGAAAGTGTGTGATTAGAAGTGCTAATAATAAGTAAGTGAACTATAAGTAAAACCACAAGTACGTGCGAGTTTAGGAAAATAGGTTTGAACCGACGTGCACCGTTTGCTATCGATTGAGTACATCACTTGAATACTACTTTATAACCTTAATCTCCTTGTTGTTAATTGAACAAAATCAGCCCCAAAATATCCTCAATCCATCCGAAATTTTGGACCAAGAAAAAAAGAGAGAAAAGAAAGAAAAATGAGAATTCTCTAGATGATGGTGGCAGGCCTCTTTCTTTGACTTTTGACCAAAACTTTCTTATCATTTAATTCTTCTTTCTTGTCTTAAAACCAAACAAAACAAACTTAAGAGAAGGTGAGAGAGAGAACCGTGGGCTAGGGAGGAGAAAAAAACAAGAGGAAAAAAAATCCATTCAAAGTCTTGACCAAGTCCCTTTTGACCAAGACTTTTCTTAGTCTTCATCTTGTAAAAATTGAACCAAAAACACTTCCTTCTTTGCTAAGCTTGGCTGAGAGAGAGAGGAGAGGAAGAGAGAAAGAAACCAAGTGAGCAACCTCCAACTTTCACCTTGAATCATCTTCATTTGAGAGAAATCACCCAATCCAAACCGATTAAACTTTCATTTTAGTGCTTAGGTAGTTGTGTGTGGTAAAAGTTTGGGAAAAAAGTATTTGGTTTCATACCTACAAGGAGTTTTGGAAGGTACCATGGTTGTATTTCCTTTTCCTCTTCCTAATCTTGCTAAAGTTTGGATAGAAACTCTTAATCTTGGGTTTTGACGGTTAATTAGTGAGTTGTGCATGTTATGGTGGAATTTTAGCTAGGGTTTGCATTTTCAGCCTTGATTATAGTTATTTACCTATTAATTTATGTTATTGAGTTAGTAGTTGATGGTTTTGATGATAGAGTACTTGTTAGATATCAATTTCTAGAGTAAAAGTCCAAATTCCAGAAATTTGAAACCAAGTTGTTCTGTTCTGACCTGTTTAATTCGTCCATGTTAGAGGCTGAATCAGGCCTAGGTCAAAACATAAAAGTTGTAGGGAATGGAGTTATATAGCTACCTATAAAATTTTAGCTCAATCGGAGCACTGTATATGGTGAAATGACAAAATTACCTCTGTATACCAAATGCACTGTTTTGCGGACAGTTTTTTGTTTTCTCTGAGATTACACCTTTTGACCTTGAAAATGAACGAAATGTATGAGGACTCGCAAATTTTCTTACTTTAAATTCCTATTACGAGCTCATTTAAATATTTATTTGGCCGTTTACTTCGAATATTTTATTTCAACTTCTTTATACTCAATTACATAGAACTATGATTTACTTATATTTTAAAATTGACTTGTTTCAAAATTTAATTTTTGAAACTCGTTAAGTGAGAATAGTGAATGCGCATTTGGAGACAATAATCGATTCGAGAGTACAATGAGTTTGGAAATTAGAGACTTATACATTAGTCTTAAAATAGGTATTTTTACGTTTAAGTACTCAAGTATTAGTTAGTGATACCATCGTTATAAGAGTTCCTTAGAAATTTTGTCGTACCACGCACGAATCGAAAGTTTGCGTATATCGAGATGGAGCAGTTAATTGGAGATTTAAGAAATTTATTCTAGACTATTAAGAGTGAATAATAATAGTATGAATGGAAATGTATTAGAGGTTTAGTGCACTAGTGAAACAAACTCGAGAGGAATCGAGCACGAAAAGTGCGCGTGCACGCGCGGAGGGAGAGTTGAGTTTTGAGGCAATTTGAACCACACATTTAAGCTTTCCAAGGAAGCTTCATTTTCAGAAAACACACCCTCTCTCTTCACTCATAGCAGCTGGCCACAAGGAGGAAGAAAGAACCAACATTTCATCTTCATTTCACCACTCAAATCTCACCCAAATCACTTCAAAATTTACACACACTTTGCAAACCACTTGGAGATCAACCTAAGCTAGGAAAAGGGCTTGCTTCTCATGGTTTTCTTTAGCTTCCAAGGACTGAAATTTTCTTCCTTAGTCATCTACAAAGGTAAACAACGATCAACCCCTTAAAACTTGGTTTATGGAAGTTATCTTGCACTTGTAAGCTCATAAATTCATGTGGGTAGCTTTATATTATTGGAAATCTTGTGAGTGGGTTCTATGAAATTCCACAATGGCTTGATGAACTGATTTGATAAGATTTGATGTTATTTATATTGGATTAGTGCTTAATCTAGTGAAAATAAGTTGTATTGTGGAAGAAAACTCAAAGGAAGTGAAAAGGGAATTTTACCGTTTCTGCCCCTGCTATTGCCGTACACTTTGGTGCACTTTTTTGTGGTCCAATTGACTTTTTTTTCATGTAGATATGTTGTATAGGTTGTGTGAAAAGTTTTAACAAAAAATTACGTGATTTGGATGGGTAAATGTTGAGATTTCGAAAATTTACCAAAGCTGGAAACGGGTGTCCAGAGTGCTCTGGCAGTGATTTTGTTTCGGCCATAACTCTTTGCTCTGATGTCGAAATCGAGTGCCATTTGTGGCATTAGAAACTAGACACTTCCAGTTTTCCAACGGTATAAAATGTATGCCCTGATTCCACCTGAGCGAGCTGTTTTGTAAAATTGCCTGTTTTGTTTCTCTTCTATACTGGAAGCCCTGTTTTGAGCTACGATTTGATGCTCAAATATGAGTTAGTTGTGGACAGAATTTTAAAATGACTCCTTCTGAGAAATTGTAGCCTTATCAATGTAGTTTTCAATGCCATTGACTGTGACGCCCCCACTTCTCCCAAGGGCGAATCCAAGGGCATCCGCGGAATGCCTGCCCAACTCTCGCCAAGACTCGAGACAAATCGATTCAAGCTTAACAATATATAACAATTAATACTAGTCTAATAAGGAAAAGTCACTTCCATAATCGAATATCTAAGTTTTACACCACGAGTTCAAAATACATCAGTTACCCAATTCTTACATCAGGATCCAAAAGATACATCAATTCCCAAAATATACAACGGCCAAAATGTCTAGTCAGTTACATTTGAAAATCTAATACAAAAGTATATCCAAAGGGTTCCACCGAGTTTCACTCCATCTATTCCTGTTAAGGAAAACAAATCTACCGGATGAGTAATTGCTCGTTAGGCCAAAAAAACACACATGCAAGCACATTGTCCAAGTAACAATCCCAATATTCAAGTAGAACAATAATATTCAAGTAAATTACAATTCGAGATAGAAAAGTAAACAGAAATAATTCAAGGATATATGAGCTCTCAGGAGTTATTTTCCACTTGCTTCGCCACGGCTCGATCCGATACCCCCTCGTGATGACACTCCGTCATCCGGGTGGGTATTATATCAATAGAAACTTCATTTATTACTTCCTCCGACCAACATTTCACCCTCTCGGATCCGTAACCAAACACGCACGAAAAAGGCGATACTCGTCGAGTATGCCGAACGAGATCTCAAGAGATCAAGTTTTAATCTTTAGAACACGCACGAAAAGGGCGATACTCCATGAGCATGCCGAACAAGATCTCAAAAGATCAAGTTGTGTTTTGTTATTCTCTTGGTTTATCAAGCTTCTCGACCAAACCCATGCCGGCTCGAGTTGCAAGATTGGCTAAGAGAATTGGGCGTCCCCATAAGTTGAGGAGATTCACTCCACCCGACAACACGACACGCATGACATACACGACATGTACGACACACACGATAACATGCTATGCACACGAAAGCGAGTATATTTTAGTCGACGAGATTCACTCAAATCGACTTTGAAAACCAAGTTAATGCAAGTAAAGTTCAAGTAAAGGAGAGCGAGTGCGATAAAGTACATACTCGTCTCATCAAGTGATATTCACGTATATAAGCAGGTAAATCAAGTAAACACGACAAGTCATGCACTTGACACTCACCAATTCAAAAGTAATTGAGCGAGTAAAATCTTTAGCTGTCCCCTCCGGGATTCTTTTCAAGACTCGCTTGAGTACCAAAAGCAATTAATAAGCATTTTTCACTCATAATCATGCATTAATCAAGAAAGGAGTTACACTCATGTAGACTAGTTAATACCTCAAATCGAGAACCTTAGCCGCTCAAAATAAAGGTTCAAAAGTGAGGTTTTATTAACATAAGAAAAACTGATTTCCTTTATGAAATTGAGTTTAAAGCGACCAATTATCATCAAGAAAGAATAACGAGTTTTCAAAATTTCATTTTCTAAGAAATAGGCAAATTTCAGCTTTGTGCGTCAAATTTAGAAAAGTCAGATCTTGCCCTCAGTAGGTCCAAAATTGGAAAATTTGGTACTGTTGGAAATTCTTCCGAAGTACTAAAAGTTCCTAGAAGACATTTTTCCATGATTCAAATAGGAAGACATTCGAATTTTGGCTTCAAGTTGCTGTTTTGGAATACCAAGACAGATTAGGATTGATTTTCGACAAAGTTTGGGAATTCGGCATAATTCACACAATACGAACTAGCCTCTAAAATTCAGAACTCGATTAGAGTTACATTCAAAGTTTACAACACAACAAGCGGAACAAGAATTGGAGTTCTGAGCACCAAGATATGGCGGCTCAAAGTTGCTGAAAAATGAGACCATTGGGCCAATTTTCCAGATTTAAATCGCTAACTTTGGAACGTTGGTTGAACATTGAAATGGACTCGGAATGGCACCAAGTTTGGTAGTATTATCCTACCATATAAGGATTATTCCTCTACCAAATTTCATAGGAAAATTCATTCGGGAAGTTGGTTAATAAAACCACCAAAGTTTCCCAAGAAGTTCCAAGGCAAATCTGCTTCGGACTTCCGTTTTTCCGTTTTCAAGCATTTAGCCAAGGAAATTTCCTCAAACATGGTTCATTTGTGTAGACAATGTCTAATAACATTCCAATATAGGTTTGGTAGGTGATTAACATCAAGAATCTCGAATTAACAAGTCCCAATCAAGTTTAGTAACAATTCTGCCCAAAAGGAGGGTTTTCCTTCAAGAAGTCAGTTTCTAAATACGGCCACAAATCACTCAATTCAACTCAAAATTGGGCGTGGTTGGCGGAGTTGGAAATAAAATTCATAAAACTATAATTTCTCAAAAGAAACCATTTTCAAAATCTGTCCACAACTAGTCCACATTGGAGCCTCAATTTGTAGTTCATGTTCTGCCTTCCAGGGAACTAACGAAACAGGGTAGCCAAGTTCAAACGGTTGGTATGGATTACTTATATGGAATCAGGATATGCATTTTATACCTTTGGAAAGCTGGGAATGTCTAGTTTCCATTGCCATAAACGGCACTCAATTTCGACATCGGAGTAAAAAGTTATGGCCGAAAGAAAAGGACTGCCTGGGCAATCTGGGAAAATTTTCCAGTTTTGCTAAACCTTTGAAATCACTACAATTGACCAACCAACTCATGTTATTTTTCAATGAAACTTTCCACACCATTCATATAACATGTATACATCCCAAACAAGTCATTAGAACCTCAAAATTTTGCACCAAAGTGCATGAACATGGCAGGGGTAAAATGGTCACTTTTGTTCATTGCACCTTCCTTGAATTTCTACCAACAACCCAACATTATTCCACTAATTTAAGCACTAAACCAACATTAATAGCATCATCATTCATCAAATCAGTCCATCCAATCCAAGTGGGAGTTCATAGAGCCCATACAACAATTTTTCCAACATAAACAAGCTACCCACATGATTAGATGAACTTATAGTGTAATAGAACTTCCATAAACCAAGATTTGAAGGCTTGATCGTTGCTTACTTGTTTAGATGAACCAAACAGAAATTTCGGTCCAAAGATGCTCAAGAAAAACCGTGGAAAACAGCCCCTTTTTGCTAGCTTGATGCACTCTCCAAGTGATTAACTAAGTGTAGGTGAAATTTGAGGTGAATTGGAGGAAGTTTAATGAAGATTTGATAAAGGAATTTGAAGAGTTTGAAGTTGTTTTTCTTGTCTTGATGCACGACTGGAACAAGGAAGAAGAAGAGTGGTGTTGCTGATGAAGAAGCTTCCTTGTGAAACTTAAAAATTTGTGGACAAGAATTGCTCCAAAAGTCAACTCTCCTTTCGCGCACGCGCGCGCACCTTTCGTGCTCGATTCCTCTCGAGTTTATTTCACTTGTGCACTAAACCTCTAATGCACTTGTATTCATACTATTATTATTCACTCTTAATGGTCTAAAAATAAAGGTTTAAAGTCCCTTAATTAATCGCGCGCGTGAAAACGCATACTTCCGATTTGTGCGCGATAAAATGGATTTTTCAAGAAATTCTTATAACGATAGTATAATTAACTATCACTTGAGCACTTAAACATAAAAATACCTATTTCAAGGCTAATGTACTAGTCTCCAATTTTTCAAGCTCATTGTACTCTCAAATCGGCTATAGTCTCCAAACACGTATTCACTATTCTCACTTAACGAGTTTTTAAAATAATAACTTTTGGAACCAAGTCATTTTTAAATTACATATGAGCCATAATTCCATGTATTTGAGCAATAAAAGGTTGAAATAAAATATTCGGAGAAAATGTGTGAGTAAATAATTAATTAAACCAATAAAATAAAATAAAATAAGAAAATTTTGGATCCTCACAACCTCCCCTCCATAAAAGAATTTTGTCCTCGAAATTCACACTTACGATAATATCTTACCCCTTATTTGCCAGATCCACTAGCTATACCAAAATTCACAGGTTCTATAATTTGCTCTAACAATTAAGCACTGATTTCTTCATGGGACCCCTACTCTCCAAACTATAGGGCAGCAATCACACTTTAATTGTATCACTCACGAAAATAGGGGTTTCACAAGAATAGTCAACTCCAGGGTCAATTAAAGGTCTAGTTAAATGATCCCATCTGGTGGTTCGAAACTCGAACAGGAAGATATATTTTCGACAGAAAACTAACTTTACCAAAATTTTCGACTCAATTTGTCCAAAAATCATTTACTGGCATTCGATCTCCAAAATTGACAATTTTAGAAATAACCGAATTTCTTTGGTCCCAAATGACCACTCAAATTTTTGTTCAAATCAAGTCAATCATAATATGCGAGACAAAAACGAGGGTTTTTTTTATGTATTTCGGATATGTAATGTGGCAAAATACGATTCATAATTTCAAAATTAGAGCTAAAAGATACAAACCTTTCTTCATGGTCCGAAACTAAATTTTCTTAGTAAGAAATTTCAGGTAATGTTTTTGCCACCGTCATTAATACATATTTCAAATTTCTCAAATATATTTAAGAAGATTAATCATGCGACTCAATGCATGGGTATTAAAGAGCGTATATAATGAAATAACATATAACTGAAGGATGTTTCAAAAATTTCATCAAAGTTTCGAGTTAAGAATTACGTTTGAATAAACATATATTCTAGAAAACACTTTTAAGAAAATACGGTCTTAGAAGAATTCTATTCATGGTATAACAGGCTGTGTTTAATGCTTCAGCCCAAAAATATTTTGGTAAATTGCATTCACTAAGCATGGTTCTAGCAGCCTCTTGGAGAGTTCTATTTTTTCTTTCTACAACTCCATTCTGTTGAGGAACTCTAGCAATAGAGAATTCATGGGTAATACCATTGTGATCACAAAATTCTGAAAAACCACAGAACTTAAATTCTGTCCCATTATCACTTCTAATTCTAACAATTTTCAAGCCAAGCAGATTTTGTACTTTAGCAAATAATGAGGTAAAACTATTAAAGGCATCATCTTTATGAGCAAGGAATATTACCCAAGTATATCGAGAGTAGTCATCAACAATCACAAAACAATATCTCTTACCACCAAGGCTTGCAGTCTGTGTGGGACCAAACAGATCAAGGTGTAGAAGTTCAAGTGGTTTTGAAGTAGAAATACATTTCTTAGGTTTAAAAGAAACCTTGACTTGTTTTCCAAATTGGCAAGCATCACAGATTCTGTCTTTTTCAAATTTAATTTTTGGAAGTCCTCTCACAAGTTCCTTTTTAGAAATTTCTTTCAGCAAATCCATATTGAAGTGACACAACCTTCTATGCCACAACCATGGGTCCTCATTTGCAACTTTGAGACATTTGAGATGTGAGGAATCAATTTTTTCAAGAAACACTACATAGACATCATTAACCCTTTTTCCTTTGAAAACAATGTTGAACTTTGAGTCAAATATGAGACATTCAAGCTTTTTGAACAATACAAACAAATTCCTATCACACAATTGGCTAACACTTAACAGGTTGTAGCTCAAATTGTCAACAAGAAGAACATTGTGGATAAACGTTTGATCATTTTTACCAACATCGCCAATACCAACAGTCTTGGCTTTGTTATCATCTCCAAATGTTACCTTTCCACTTGCTTTCTGCTTGAGTTTGATGAATTGTGATGCATCACCAGTCATATGTCTTGAACATCCACTATCAATGAACCATTTTGATTCTTTAGCAATGTAATCCTGGTTCACCTACACACAAACCCACAAGATAATACTTGGTACCCTTTATATGTTGGGTCCTTGAGAGTTAGCCTTGTGTTTGACTATCCACATGCATCTCATGCCATTCCTCAAGTTTTTCTTAACATGACAGTTGCTATACATATGACCAGATTGATAACAAAATTTGCATATTGACATTGAATCAATCAAATGAACAGGTTTAATGAATCTGACTTGCCTTCTTCTGTGGATAGCAAATTCATTTGTATATTGGTTCAGTCTTATTCGATGAGTATCAACATAAGGTACAGTGTCATTCTTTTGAAAATGATTCTGTTTCACATGATGTAACAATTTGTATAAGTCATCCATTCTTTTTCTCAAGCTGTATTGCTCACTTTTGAGTGAGTCACAGTAATTTTTCTTTTTGTAAAGTTCAGCAAGCACATCAGTTTCAGTCCTTTTCAGGTTATCATTTTCATGCTTAAGACATTTGTTTTGTTGAAAAAGATTTGCATTGTCTTGTATTAGAAAGCTGATTTTCTGCTTCAGTTCTTTGTTTTTAACATAGGATTCTTTCAAGCTATTGTGCATTTTTTCTAGAAAAGAATTAACATCATCATCAGATTCACTATCACTATTGGTTTGAGAAATGCATTGTGTTACCTCTTCATCTCCAATAGCCATGAAAGCTACTTGAGCAGATTCCTCTTCTTCTTCAACTTCGCCTTCTGAGTTGCAATCATTCCAGGTAATCTGGAAATTGTTGAACTTTGGTTTTCGTTCAATCTTGTTTTCCTTCTTTTTCTTCATTGGACACTCATTTGCATAATGTCCAGGTTGGCCACAATCAAAACACTTATCGTTCTGCTTCTTGATGAACTCTAGTTTCCCTCTATTCCTGAAGTCATTAGTCTGATTGTGAAAGGAATTGCTGGATCCGCCTTTCCTGAATTTTCTCTTATTGAGAAATCTTTTGAAGCCTCTTGTGATGAGTGCAATATCACTGTCATCACCTTCCAAGTCATTTTCCTCCAGTGAGGCAGTTTCATCTTCATCTTGTGAAGCTTTCAAAGCAATACTCTTCCTTCCTTTTGTGTCTTCTTCTTCCTGCAACTTAGATCTAAGTTTCAGCTCATAAGAGGTTAGAGAGTTAATCAGAGATTCAATGGATAAGGAATTTAGATCCTTGGCTTCCTCTATGGCAGTCACTTTGCTTTCCCAATCCTTTGATAGAGCATTCAGAATTTTTCTGTTCTTTTCACCTAGAGAGTACTCCTTCTCAAGCACCTCTAAATCCTTGATCAGATCATTAAATCTACAATACATTTTGTCGATGTTTTCATGAGGCTCCATCTTAAAAGATTCATACTTGGTGACCAGAATGGACTTTTTCTGTTCTCTTACGTTGTCACTACCCTCATGAATTTCTCTTAGCTTATCCCACATTTCTTTGGCAGATTTACACCCTTTTACTCTAATTGACTCATTTGAGTCTAAGGCACTATAAAGAACATTCATGGCTTTGGCATTCAATGTGAGATTGGTTCTATCTTGAGCATTCATCTCAGCTCTCGTTTTTGGCCGCAACAAACCTGTTTCTGCATCAAGAAAGTTAGCATCATGCGGTCCTTCATTCACAATAAACCACAGCTCAATATCAATGGATTGCAAGAAGATAATCATTCTTTCTTTCCAACTAACATAATTGGAACCAGTAAACATGGGAGGCCTAGTAACAGATTGCCCCTCAACAAACATAGCATGACTGGTTGTCATCTTTACTCCAAGCCGTTAGAGCTTAATCTCAAGGAGACCAAGCTCTGATACCAATTGTAAGGATCGAGGACAACCTAAGAGGGGGGGTGAATTAGGCTTTCAAAGACCTGCTAAAATATTCTACCTTTTTGAACAGACAGCCTTTCTTTATCCCAGATGCCACCCAATGAACAAGATAATCCAATAGCACAGGTATTAGTGAGATGGAGAGAGGAACAGTTTATATAGAAAAGCAGTAAATGAAAGTAAAGAAACAAACCAGGCTTCAAACACAACTGAAGTTTGAACACCACTTTATATACCAAGTTACTTCAAGTTGAACAAACTTGCAACCAATCTTTTGTGTACAAGGAAGGGATCACTTCCTTCTTGCCCCAAACCACACTTGGTCAAGCAAGGAAGTTTTACAAACACTCGCAAACCCTCACTGTGCTACACTATTGAAGAAGCTGTGTCACACTTGAAAAACTACACGAAGATTGCACAAGCAAAGATACAAATGTTCCTTTTGAGTATTCTAGCACTTGAATCACTCACAATCTGATGTAGGCTTGATGTACAAAGTTGTTTGAGGTGATTGACTTTGTTCTTTTTATAGGGACCAGAGAATTCTCAATTAATGCTGTCAACGGGTAGAAGGCAGCTGAAGAGTCAACTAGCCGTTGGTGCTGTCGGACGTCCGATGCTTGGTTTTTATGCGTCCGAACGATATAATATGAGTTCTGGAAGTTTTCTTAAGTCCCTTAGGACGTCCGATCATGCGTCCGAGGGTAGGATGAATACTTGGACTTTCTTCTTCAATTCCTTCGGACGGCCGATGCATCCAGAGTACTGTGTCCGAAGATCAGCAACGTTTGTCGGACGTCCGATACACAGGTATTGAGCGTCCGAACCTAATTAGTAATAGAGTAACTTCTGGCTTGTCTTCTTCGGACGTCCAAGTCTGAGTTCTTTACTCGTCCGAAGATGCTCAAAGAATGTCGGACGTCCGATACTTTCCTTTTGTGCGTCCGACATCATTCTCAGCAAACTTCATTCCTTTCTGATCTTCTTTTTCTGCTTTAACTTCACATACCTGTTTGGTTTATTTCTGAAAAGGATCTTTACAAAAAGTATTAGAAACATTCAATTGTTTTGTAATCATCAAAAGATATGAATTGAGATAAACACTTGAATTGGGACTACATCACACAACACCTCATCCACATATTTGCCGATTTGAATAGGTACAAGTGTGTGCTTAGTAACCCAAACATCCCCATGAGTGCTCGTCAACTTGTACGGTTGAAGATGATCAATGGTTGGAAGATTTAATTTCTCAACCATGATAGCACTTGCAAGATTGACTTCACAACTACCATCAATGGCCAAGCTACAAATTTTATCTTTGACACCGCAACGAGTATAAAACCAACCAAGCAACTGAGATTTGACGAGGTCCAATTGCTCATCTACACCACGTAATGCCACTTCTTTGACTCCCTTAGGATCAGGAAGACAATGTTGTGGGCTAGCTTTTATGCGTCTTATACTCGCCATGACGTATGAGGGAACCTGCAAAAAGTTAGCAACGAAACCGAAGATATTGCCTTTCACGCTCCCTTACGTGTATCCACTCGCACTCGTGTATATGGATGTCACTCTAATGGACTTACCAAATACCTTTACCTGTTGGGTTAGGTAGTTGAGAAATGCTGCTCAAGTCCAACAACCGTTACCAACCTTTCCACAAGTGTAATCACAAGAATGTAGGAGAAAATGTAGGAAAGTGTTCCTAGAATCTAGGAAGAGAATATAGGAGAGTTTCCTAAAGTGGATGAGAGAATATAGGAAAGGTCCTTAAATTGGATGAGAGAATTTTAGGAGAGTTTCCTAAAAAACGGATGAGAGAATTTAGGAAAGTTTCCAAAAAAATGGATGAGAGAGTTTAGGAAAATTTCCTAAAAATGGATGAGAGAGTTTAGGAAAGTTTCCTAAAAAGGTAGGAGAGAGAGTGTCCAAGTGAGTACAAAGAGTTATCCAAGTGCTTTACTTAGTTTCCTAATTGATTTTGGAAACAAGTTAGTTTTTGGAAACCTTTTGAAAATCCTCTTCCTCTTGAACAACTTTTGGTAACCTTCTTGAAACAACTTTTGGTAACCTTCTTGAAACAACCTTTGGTAATCTTCTTGAAACAACTTTTGGTAACTTCCAAATTCTACTCCAAGAAAGATTGCACAAATCAGATTTGGTTCTCTATTCAAAACAATTCGGTTGCCCCTTTCTTTCCTTTCCTTTTTTTTTCTCTTGCCAACCAATTCCTCTTTTCTTTCTTCATTTTTTTTTGACTACAACTATCAACCACGACACAGAACAAGGAAGTCCATAAATAATAACAACCAAGAACTCCAAGATCTTTCAAGAACGTTCAAGGAAGTTGTCAGGAACTTCAGAAATTTCAAGATTGTGGTCAAGAATTCAAGAAGCTCAAGATTATTGTAAGTTCTCTTCAAGATTCACAAAATTCCAACAAGTTTTGCCAAAATTCAGATTTGAAAACCAAGTAAACAAGTTGGATAACACAAACAACAAGGCTGGACAGATTTGTATTCGGATGAACAGTAACTATGAACAGTGTCGGCGAACAGTATCGGTGAACAGTGTCGGTGAACAGTCAAAGAACAGTAATAATTTTTTTTTTGGTTCTAAACAAACGAACAGATTGGGATTAAACATATATGACTCGAAATAAATGAAAAAAAAAGATATAAACTGGTGGTTGTCGACTAGCTCTGGTACCAACTGATGTGAAACCCCGATCTAGACAACCAAAACACCATGGCTTAGGCAGCGGAAATTTGACCCAACTAATCCCTAGAAGTCACGAACAATTTTGATATTATCTCAACCCGTAACTACTCGAATTAATGAACCAAATTGGAGGTAGTAGAACGCCACAATCAAGGAGATACTCGATTGATAAGTTCGGGTGAATAACTTGAGAAGATTCTCAAGTATTCAAAGGAAACTCTCTTGCCAAAGAGAAAGTGAAAACTCACTAATTGTATTTAATAGCCAAAACTGATCCCAAACAAAGAGGAAGTGGGGCTATTTATAGCCCTTACAAGCATTAACCCTAATCCAAAAGTTGACCAAACTACCCTACATACTTAAGAAAGATTTTGGGCCTTACTTACTAACAAATGGGCCGCAATTAAACTATCTTAATTACCTAGACTTTTTAAAGCGAGAAATAACCAAAATCAACGAGGAAAATCAAATAATCCTACTAAACTCAAGCATTCGTGCAATCAACTAGTCTTTACTTGAATCTTTCAATTTCCCATGTGCTTGAATGGGCCTTGGTCTTTATATTCTCATCAGTTTTGATCTTTAGAATGCGCACGAAAAGGGCGATACTCCACGAGTATGCCGAACAAGATCTCATAAGATCAAGTTGTGTTTTGTTATTTTCTTCGTTTATCAAGCTTCTCGACCAAGCCCATGCCGGCTCGAGTTGCAAGATAGGCTAAGAGAATTGGGCGTCCCCATAAGTCGAGGAGATTCTCTCCACCCGACAACACGACACGCACGACACACACGATAACATGTTATGCACACGAAAACAAGTATATTTTAGTCGACGAGATTCCCTCAAATCGACTTTGAAAATCAAGTTAATGCAAGTAAAGTTCAATTAAAGGAGAGCGAGTGCGATAAAGTACACACTCGTCTCATCAAGTGATATTCACGTATGTAAGCAAGTAAATCAAGTAAACGCGACAAGTCATGCACTTGACACTCACCAATTCAAAAGTAATTGAGCGAGTAAAATCTTTAGTTGTCCCCTCCGAGATTCTCTTCAAGATTTGCTTGAGTACCTGAAACAATTAATAAGCATTTTTCACTCATAATCATGCATTAATCAAGAAAGGAGTTACACTCATCTAGACTAGTTAATACCTCAAATCGAGAACCTTAGCCGCTCAAAATAAAGGTTCAAAAGTGAGGATTTATTAACACAAGAAAAACTGATTTCCTTCATGAAATCGAGTTTAAAGCGACCAATTATCATCAAGAAAGAATAACGAGTTTTCAAAATTTCATTTTCTAAGAAATCGGCAAATTTCGGCTTTGCGCGTCAAACTTAGAAAAATCAGATCTTGCCCTCAATAGGTCCAAAATTGGAAAACATGGTACCGTTGGAAATTACTTCCGAAGTACTAAAAGTTCCTAGAAGACACTTTTCCATGTTTCAAATTGGAAGACATTCGAATTTTGGCTTCAAGTTGCTGTTTTGGAATACCAAGACAGATTTGGATTGATTTTCGGCAAAGTTTGGAAATTTGGTATAATTCATACAATACGAACTAGCCTCTGAAATTCGGAACTCGATCAGAGTTACATTCAAAGTTTACAACACAATAAGAGGAAAAAGAATTGGAGTTCTGAGCACCAAGATATGGTGGCTCAAAGTTGCTGAAAAATGAGACCATTGGGCCAATTTTCCAGAATTAAATCGCTAACTTTGGAACGTTGGTTGAACATTGAAATGGACTCAGAATGGCACCAAATTTGGTAGTATTATCCTACCATATAAGGGATATTCCTCTACCAAATTTTATAGGAAAATTCATTCGGGAAGTTGGTTAACAAAACCACCACAGTTTCCCAAGAAGTTCCATGGCAAATCTGCCTCGGACTTCCGTTTTTCCGTTTTCAAGCATTTGGCCAAGGAAATTTCCTCTAACATGGTTCATTTGTGTAGACAAGGTCTAATAACATTCCAAGATAGGTTTGGTAGGTGATTAACACCAAGAATCTCGAATTAACAAGTCCCAATCAAGTTTAGTAACAATTCTGCCCAAAAGGAGGGTTTTCCTTCAAGAAGTCAGTTTCGAAATATGGTCACAAATCACTCAATTCAACTCGGAATTGGGCATGGTTGGTGGCATTGGAAAACAAATTCATAAAGCTACAATTTCTCAGAAGAAATCATTTTTTCAAATCTGTCCACAACTAGTCCACATTGGAGCCTCAAGTTGTAATTCATGTTCTGCCTTCCAGGGAACTAATGAAACAGGGCAGCCAAGTTCAAACGGTTGGTACGGATTACTCATGTGGAATCAGGATGTGCATTTTATACCGTTGGAAAGGTGGGAATGTTTAGTTTCCAGTGCCACAAACGACGCTCAATTTTGACATCGGAGTAAAAAGTTATGGCAGAAAGAAAAGGACTGCGTGGGCAATCCGGGAAAATTTTCCAGTTTTGCTAAACCTTTGAAATCACTACGATTGACCAACAAACTCATGTTATTTTTTAATGAAACTTTCTACACCATTCATATAACATGTATACATCCCAAACAAGTAATTAGAACCTCAAAATTTTGCCCCAAAGTGCACGAACATGGCAGGGATAAAATGGTCACTTTTGTTCATTGCACCTTCCTTGAATTTCTACCAACAACCCAACATTATTCCACTAATTTAAGCACTAAACCAACATTAATAGCATCATCATTCATCAAATCAGTCCATCAACAATTTTTTCAACATAAACAAGCTACCCACATGATTAAATGAACTTATAAGTGTAATAGAACTTCCATAAACCAAGATTTGAAGGCTTGATCGTTGCTTACTTGTTTAGATGAACCAAACAGAAATTTCAGTCCAAAGATGCTCAAGAAAAACCGTGGAAAGCAGCCCATTTTTCCTAGCTTGATGCACTCTCCAAGTGATTAACTAAGTGTAGGTGAAATTTGAGGTGAATTGGAGGAAGTTTGATGAAGATTTGATGAAGGAATTTGAAGAGCTTGGAGTTATTTTTCTTGTCTTGATGCACGGCTGGAACAAGGAAGAAGAAGAGAGGCGTTGCTGATGAAGAAGCTTCCTTGTGAAGCTTATAAATTTGTGGACAAGAATTGCTCCAAAAGTCAACTAAACGCGCGCGATTCCTCTCGAGTTTGTTTCACTTGTGCACTAAACCTCTAATGCACTTGTATTCATACTATTATTATTCACTCTTAATGCTCTAAAAATAAAAGTCTAAAGTCCCTTAATTAATCGCGCGCGTGAAAACGCGTACTTCCGATTTGTGCGCGATAAAATGAATTTTCCAAGAAATTCTTATAACGATAGTATAACTAACTATCACTTGAGCACTTAAACATAAAAATACCTATTTCAAGGCTAACGTACAAGTCTCCAATTTTTCAAATTCATTGTACTCTCAAATCGGCTATAGTCTCCAGACACGTATTTACTATTCTCACTTAACGAGTTTTCAAAATAATAACTTTTGGAATCAAGTCATTTTTAAAATACATGTGAGCCATAATTCCATGTATTTGAGCAATAAAATGTTGAAATAAAATATTCGGAGAAAACGTGTGAGTAAATAATTAATTAAGCCAGTAAAATAAAATAAAATAAGAAAATTTCGGATCCTCACAACCTCCCCCCCTTAAAAGAATTTCGTCCTCGAAATTCACACTTACGATAATATCGTACCCCTTATTTGCCAGGTCCACTAGATCTACCAAAATTCACAGTTTCTATAATTTGCACTAACAATTAAGCACTGATTTCTTCATGGGAATCCTACCCTCCAAACTATAGGGCAGCAATCACACTTTACTTGTATCACTCACGAAAATAGGGTTTTCATAAGAATAGTCAACTCCAAGGTCAATTAAAGGTCTAGTTAAATAATTCCATCTGGTGGTTCGAAACTCGAATAGGAAGATATATTTTCGATAGAAAACTAACTTTACCAAAATCTTCGATTCAATTTGTCCAAAAATCATTTACTGGCATTCGATCTCCAAAATTAACAATTTTAGAAATAACCGAATTTCTTTGGTCCCAAATGACCACTCAAATTTTTGTTCAAATCAAGTCATTCATAATATGCGAGACAAAAACGAGGGTTTTTTTATGTATTTCGGATATGTATGTGGCAAAATACGATTCACAAATTCAAAATTAAAGCTAAAAGATACAAACCTTTCTTCATGGTCTGAAACTAAGTTTTCTTAGTAAGAAACTTCAGGTAATGTTTTTGCCACCGTCATTAATACATATTTCAAATTCCTCAAATACATTTAAGAAGATTAATCATACGACTCAAAGCATGGGTATTAAAGAGCGTATATAATGAAATAACATATAACTGAAGGATGTTTCAAAAATTTCATCAAAGTTTCGAGTTAAGAATTACGTTTGAATAAACATATATTCTAGAAAATGCTTTTAAGAGAGAAAGTGTTGTTTTTTTTTGAAGTACAGTAGATAAGTAATGAGTTCAAATCATTCACAAATAACCAACGAAATACTTCGAAAGTTCAAACATTCATAAAAGGTTGAAACATGTCCGTAGGACCAACCACAAGATTCAGTAGAACAATTATTAAAATAGCACAGGGGAGAACCTCTCTGGGTACCCAACTAGGTCAATCTTTTATATCACTGGTAGGTCTAATCTTCTCCTTCATTTCTGATTCATATCTATCACTAAGATCCCATTAGATTACATAAGACCGGCCATCATTCTTTCTCAAGAGTGCGGGTTGCCTAAACCCACACCACAACCCATTCATTGTCCTTGCCGAGCCATACTTAATATAAGTCTATAGACGTAAGAAAAGGAGTAATTAGGCATAGAAGAACTTAAAGCATATACAAGTTACAAATACATTTAGAATTAGAAGCATGATTCTTTACATATATCAAAAGTCATAATATGAATCAAGAGGTCACAAACAAGCCAAGTAAAGTATATACCAAGTCAAAGTCAATAAACAAAAATGAACAAATAATTATCAAAAGTGCATCCATCTCTAAGGCACAAACTCTTAAGTTCTACTCCTATCATCCCACTACGAAAGATCACAAGTAGTGCTTCACTAGATTAATTGGAACTAAATTATCCCCATTCCTTAACATGTTCAATTTTAACACCAACACAAGGATCTTCTAGGCCACGATCTTCTTCACCTCTCGCTCTTTATTATTGTGCCATCTTAGCCAAACGATTATCGGTTTCTTGTAACTATTCACGTGAAATATCGATTCAATCTTATTCCCCGCAAATGGAGATTTCAAGTCCTTAGTATTGTCCTCAATGCTTGAGTACTCGGATACAAGAATCCGAAATAAGATAATTCACATCTCGAGTTGGCCAGTTCCCAAGAGTAAATCATCACATTTGAGATTCCTACCCAACATACATACCAAATATTTTTCCCAAATATCAAGACAAAGGGGTTTATACCTATCACATTCATGATTCACAGCTTATACTGGGAGGTACCTCTCGAATCGTCTCAGACCTATAAACTGAGCGATAGTAAGTACCACACCGATTTGGGTGGGAGGTGCCTCTCGAGTCGTCTCAGGAACATAAATGAAATACGTAAAGTGCTATGAATTTAATTATCTACCCGGGTGACGGGGTGTCATCACGAGAAGGTATTGAATTGAACTTGGGCAAAGTAAGCAAAGATTTAGCTCTTGAGAGCTCCTCCATCCTACTCATAAATTGTGAATTTATTGAATGTTATAGTTTTCACTATTATGTAAGTGTTATTGCTATTGAATTACTTATCTTGCATGTTTTCGTGGCCTCACGGGTATCCGCTCACCCCGTTAGATTTATTTTCCTTAACAGGAGATGAAATGGGAGGAATTCTAGAGAAGCTTACTTGATGCTTCATTTGATTAGAATTGTGAATGTATTTATTTAGAATTTGATTTTGGAAGCTGTATATTTTGGAAATGTAAAGTAATTAGGTAGATTATGATGTAAGACTTGAACGTTTATAAAGGAATTGACCTTTCTTTATCTCTTCGATATGTAGTATCGATTGGTTATTATTGAGTTTAAATTGAATTAGTACCGAGTCCTGGCGAGAGTTGGGCAGGCGTTCCGCCGATACCCTTGGATTCGCCCTTGGGAGAAGTGGGGGCGTCACAAAATGGCTGTTGATGTCTTCATAAGAAATGTAGCTCTCTATCTTAGTTTCGAAACACCATAAAATGTAACCCAATCCGATAAACGTAACTTCAACTGTGACCAAAACGCCGAAAGATTTCAAACCTGTTACATAGTTATTCTTCTTTAATACTAGTTCCAACTTTGATTTTGATAGTTACATTGCTAGAATTGTCTTGTATTGGGATGACATTGAGCCTATTGAAGGGCTATTGGGTTAAGATTGTTTATATGTGAATTTGGGCTGAGTTGAGGAAAATAATGAAGCCATAAATGTCTGGAAAGTAGCTAAATGCAAAGGGCATGCCGCCCAAATTTCACTCGAGGGTTAAGCGTGTGTACTCGCGACTTGAGCGAAGATTTGAGGTCGAATTGAACTTGGATTGTCTATGGTATTCGAATCTTCTTTCGTAGAGGTATATAAGCTAAAATTTGGGTGAAACTTGTACCCTTGAAAAAATAAAAGTAGTGACCACTCGAAATATGCTTTTCTCGTCTTTTAGACTCAAATGTAAGTTCCAAAGTTTTAGTTGCTTATTTAGCAACACTAAACGAGCGAGTATGAATTTTCTAGAGTTTGATACGTAACATGAACTCTATCTAAATGAGTTTCATTCACTTGATCTTCTTGGAGCGAAATTCTTAAGTTCGAACCCTAACTGATTTCAAGCTTTTAAATGATATTGTATCGCAGATTTAGATTCCGACCAAGGAGTTACACCTGAACGTGATTTTTGACAAGCACTAAATCTTTGGTGAGTGCTTCCAAATATCTGATTGAACTTGACACTTATTTTCAATACTTGACCAATATGATCTAATGATATTTGATTGGTATGGTCGGGCAAGGGTGTACTTTATCGACACTTGCCCTAATGTGATATGTACTTGTTTATTGTTGCAATCGACTTGATATACTTGTACTTGACTTGTAAGTGCTGAGCGGCAGTATGTACCACACTCGATCCGAGTGGGAGGTGCCTCTCATTCCCGTCTCCGTACTTTTCTCTTGACTAAGTCGATTGGTCATCGACTATAGTGACTATTTGGGAACCCAAACCCCACTGGCTAGTTAATCGAGTCGAGCCGGTAAGGGCTTGGTCGATTAGATAATGAACCATGGGTATTTAGTGTTGTCGAGTGGAGTGTTATCTCCTCGACTAACCGATATACTCGAGTATTACCACAAGTGTTTAGTTAGTGTTCGGGCCCAGTAAGGGGGTTGAATATTGGACGGATTGGTGTGAAGCGAAGCACTACTGGATTGCTTACTTTACTTGAAGGTTGACGGAGTGTCAACTAATACTTGATCAAGCCCTAGTGAAGCAATGGAAAATTGACTCCTGAGAGCCATCTGTATCCTTATACTTTGACATGAGTATTACTTATCGAGTTATTGCTTCTTTTGAAAAATTTTACACTCGCTCATTTTGAGATTTGTTACTTGAAGTGTTATTGCTCACTTTTATGGACTGGTTATACTCGCTACTTTGCTACTTTGATACGTGAGCTTTTCAATGATGGTCAACTTGCTATTTGGAACCTCACTGGACTTTTAGATCATTCCATGCCATTTTTTTTCCTTACAGGGGATATGAGCGAGGCGTGAGACTTGTACAGGCTGGCGTAGTCTAGTTTTTGGATTTTGCAATTGTACTCACACTAACACCCGACAAGGGTTGATTGTACTTGGGTTGTAAATAGTTTAACGTATTTGGGTGTGTATAAGCCTTGTAGTTGGATTTTGTGACGCCCCTACTTCTTCCAAGGGCGTATCCAAGGGTATCGGCGGGGCGCCTGCCTAACTCTCGCCGGACTCAGGTCCATTCATACCTAAACTAACGAGCAATTAATGGCTAAATGAGGCAAATTAAATAAAATTCGTTTCCTTCAATATATTCAAACTTACAACACAAGAATCCGACATATACATTCAGATTTCCAAAATACAAGTCCATAACCAGCCCTTAAATTTCATTTCCAAAGTTCTAAAATATCACAAAACAAGTCGATCTCTTCAAAACATCTCTGATCCAAATTCCTGTTAAGGAAAACAACTAATGGGGTGAGCAATCGCTCAGTAAGGCCAAGAAAAAAAATAAAATAAAATAAAACATACGCATGTAGTTCAAATAACATGATCAAATGATCAAAAGTAATTGTCATGTAGTTTCAAGTATCGGCAAGTACTCATAAACACAAATAATTCAAGGATACTAGAGCTCTCCGGAGCTCATTTCCAGATTATTTGCCATAGTCCCGATCCACGAACCAGGGGTTGACACTCCATCAACCGAATAAATATCCAATCTGTAGATCTCCACTTACTTCCTTCCATCCATCATTTCACCCTCTCGGATCCGTAACCAACAGGCATATAAAGGCGATACCATACAAGTATGCCAAGCAAGATCTCGACACATCAAGCTTTCGGTCCCAAGGTTTACCAAGTTTTCCCGACCAAGACCTCACGATTGGCTGCGAGATTATGTGATGTGAAACCCCGATCTAGACAACCAAAACACCATGGCTTAGGCAACGGAAATTTGACCCAACTAATCCCTAGAAGTCACGAACAATTTTGATATTATCTCAACCCGTAACTACTCGAATTAACGAACCAAATTGGAGGTAGTAGAACGCCACAATCAAGGAGATACTCGATTGATAAGTTCGGGTGAATAACTTGAGAAGATTCTCAAGTATTCAAAGGAAACTCTCTTGCCAAAGAGAAAGTGAAAACTCACTAATTGTATTTAATAGCCAAAAACTGATCCCAAAACAAAGAGGAAGTGGGGCTATTTATAGCCCTTACAAGCATTAACCCTAATCCAAGAATTGACCAAACTACCCTACATACTTAAGGAAGATTTTGGGTCTCACTTACTAACAAATGGGCCGCAATTAAACTAGCTTAATTACCTAGACTTTCTAAAGCGAGAAATAACCAAAATCAACGAGGAAAATCAAATAATCCTACTAAACTCAAGTATTCGTGCAATCAACTGGTCTTTACTTGAATCTTCCAATTCTCCATGTGCTTGAATGGGCCTTGGTCTTTATATTCTCCTCATTCCCCTCCTCTTAAAGGCGATTTGTCCCCAAATCATGACTCTCTTACAAAACAAAAGTGATGAGAGCATGTGTATAGTCACCAAGCAGCCTGCATGTCGCCTTCTTAAGCGAAGAATGATCATGACATCCTTGTGTGGAACAAGGACAACTCGTGGTGGTGGTAGATACATGTTGCGGACAGCAAGATTTCCATGACAATGGTCACACAAGCGACGTCTCAACCCTATGGGTGGATCTTGAGCGGACGCCCGGTGAACCAAGGTTTGGTTGGGCTGCGAGTTGTACGCATCAAGACGTGCAAACACTGCATCAAAGGCCAATGTAACTCGACTAGTGTTGGTTGGAATTACTTGACCAGCACTCTCTTCGCAGATCTCTATGGTTGCGGGTATTGCACACTGCAAGATGAAGGATATCTGACCACGAACAACCTGCACAAATGAAAACACGTTAAACACCACCAAGGTGGAACGATCCAGCTCCCAGTGCCCGATGTTGTCCTCAGGCTTAGCGAGCAGGATCAATGTTCGCCCTTTCTTTTCCTTGCCTTCTAATCGATCCAACTCCCATTCCCTCTGTAAAACATTTTGGTCCTCTCGAACTTGTGTAGGTGAGAGTGGAACAAGTATGATCCTTATCCCTTTAAAATTATGGGTCCTCACATCCTCTCCCTCTTAAGAGAATTTCATCCTCGAAATTCATACCTTAACTCGAAAACTCCAGATGTCTCTTTTGCATCCCGCTCTTATGAATTGTAAAACTTATTCCGCCTTAAATATCACGTGAGTCTTGTATTCTTAATCTGTTTACGACGAGCGAGATAACAATTCTTTCATGCGGTTCACAGATTCAATTGCCTCAAGAAATTTGTCAATTCAAGAACAAATGATGTAATAGCCTCTTTAAATTTGTATACGCAATGAACTTTAAATATCTCGTAGATCAAATTCGATAAGATCTTAATAGCACACAAGTTTTGTCCTACTAGACCTTTACCCTAGTAATCTTTCAAAATAGGTAGTAAAAGCCCTCAAGAATCAATAACTTCAAAAATCATATCCGGTTCCGTATACATGTATGCAAATATCGAGGTACTAAATGAAACCTTAAATTCAATAATATCTTATTGTAGTCCCCAAGTCATTTATGAGTATTACCGCCAATTTTTAACCCAAATACGACTTAAAGACCCAAATCCATTAATGCTACTGGTGTGTTCATTACTCCCAATGGCATAATTGAATTTCAAAGTACTTACTGTTCTGATGAACTAGCCTTAATCATAGCTTCCTCTAAAATCCTCAATTAGTTGTAGTCCTGTATTAAATCTAACTTGGAAAGTACTACGGTCTCTTGTAGATACTCAAATGATTCATTTATGCAAGGTAAAAGATATTTATTCCGAATACCCACTTGATTCCAGCCTCGATATTATAGACATGGCCTTCTCACAAGGCTATAAGAGTAACAAAATTTAAATATACGAATAAGTCATGAAATTGATTAAATGCAAAGTAAACTTTCATTTGCTATAAAAGACCATAATAGTTTCATCAAGTTAGGATAAGTTTATCAAATCATTTCAAAAGAAAAAGGAAATAAACAAGATTGTAGCAAAACATGCTAAGTCATCCCTTACACAAAAGATTACAACCTTAAAATGTCTCAGTCCAGGCTAGGTTATAATCATAATCCCTGTCTTTAAGCAAAGTCAGATCCATCTTCACTCGTAGAGCTTCTAATACTTTGGTTCTTCTCATAGCCATTAGTATTAACCACTCCCTCTAACACTCGACTGTCTTGCAGTAGACTTAACGAGCTGCTGAGGAGTTCCTCGGGCAGCTTAAAACTTTATGCTCAGGACTCCCGCATGGCAAGCATTTTCCTTGTTTCCTCCAGCACATAGTCTCAGTGTGATTAAACTTGCTACAGTATCTACAAGTTACTCTAGAAGTTATGGCCCGACTAGCTTGAGAATTCTCCTTTTTCTTTTCTTCTTTTCTCTCTGCTCCACAACAAATTCATGTTCACATGTCTCTTTACATTTCCCTCTTTCATTATGGAGTTTCCTTCACTACCCTTAACTTGGTTGCTAGAAATATACTGAGGTGAAACTTGAATAGTGGATTGCATCCCCTCGGGCTTTTTCTGAAGTTCCTCCAATACTCCTTCGTATTTCTTTTTTGTTTCCAAGTTCTTGTTCCATAATTCCATCTTCTCTACAAACTCTTGTTTGCATTGTTCTTCCCAGAATTCAACCAATTTAGTTTGGAATTCCAACTCCTTGCGAAGAACTTCTATTTCTATATGCATATCTTCCAAACTTTTCATTCATCCATTTGCTTAATCCTGACTGTCAGCCTATCAACAACTCAAAGCATCTAAATGAGTAGCAAATCAAAATTTGAAACTTAACTATCACAACCTATAAATTTTCATGCATCTAAGTCATCCAGGTATATTTACTCTTACCTCTCCACGAATTTGATACTTAAGAAAATCCACACACACGAATAAAGTAATACCCTTTGATATAATGATATGTACTTCCATTCTAAGGTCTTATTCACGTATGTAGTGAAACCATAAATTACACGTCATATGAAACAAGTTTCAAACCCTAACTTAAAACTGTTATGCACTAGTAGGACCAAAATCCTTTTCCTCAAAATTTTGTCTAAATCAAACCAATCATGACTTACAAGATAAAGTCAAGACTTTTGATGTATTTTGAATGTATCTGTGCCAAAATGCGATTCAAAATTTTCAAAATTAGAGTTAAACATACAAATTTTCTTCATGACCCAAAACTAAATTTTCTTAGTAAGAAATTTCAAATAATGTTTAACCACAATCATCAATACATATTTCAAATCTCTCAAATAGATTTAAGAAGATTAATCATGCAACTTAATGCATGAATTTTAAAACATATACATAATAATCATAACATATGCATGGAGGGTGTTCCAACACTTTTCCTCAAAGTTTCGAGTTAAATCTATGTTCGGGTAAAGCGTATGTCTTAGAACATACCTTTAAGAAAGATAGGTAAACATGTAGGTTCATATTCGCATAACTTGTGATCCAACACCTTTACCAACCTTTTATATCCAAACCAAGAGCTAACTCTACTAGTACATAAAGCCCGATCATTTCTAATCTCTGATTCATAACAAATAGGCATTCATGTTCCTAAGAAAAGATTCGAACTTGAGCTCTATCTGATTTCGATTCTCAAACGAGTTCAAAATGTGTATACATATATATATATATATATATATATAAATTTTGTGAAAAAGTAAAACAAGTGAATCTGGGTATAGTAATAGTCAAGTAAAATTGAAAGCGCTTTTGTTCAAGTAGAACAAATAGGTAATGAGTTTAAGTCATCTCACCAAACCAACGAAATACTTTTGGAGTTCAAACTTTCACAAAAGTTGAAATATGGCCACAGAACCAATCATAATATACGTATAAAGCAACTATTAAAATTTTGCATAGGAAAATCTCACTAAGTTCCCAACTAGGTTAATCCATTATACACTGGTATATCTAATCTTCTGGTTTATTCTCGATTCATATTCAGTACTAGGGTCTCATTAAATTATATAAGACTATCCATCAATTTTTCTCACGAGTACGGGGTTGTCTAAGCCCTCGGCCACGACCCCTTTTTCCCATTCCTGCTGCCATACTTAATAGAAGTCTATAAGCGCAAGAAAAGGAATAATTAAGCATAAAAGAACTTAATGCATATACAAGTTGCAAAAATATTTAGAATCAAGACATGATTCTTTACATGTATCAAAAGTTATAGCACGAGTTAAGAAGTCACAAAACAAGCCCAATATGTCAAATACTGTATATAGGCAATGAAGTGCCGCAAAATGTAGAAGTATATACAAGCAGGATACAAAAGGCCTCACGGCGTGCATCACCCTCCCTAAGTCCTTAGTTAAACCAAAGGGTCAAAATATCACTAATTTCAATCAGATCACATGCCTTTACGAAATTAGATCCAATCAAACCATAACACAAGCTGAAACCAAAGGTTATCCATTCGAAATTCAAAATCTTTAATAAGCAAGCCACCAGCCAGAGCACCATCATCTCCAAGAATAACCAGTCTTAGGGTTTTATAGTTAAAGCTTCAAGCTCCAAGTTCAAACCCAAGAAATAAGTACAACTTGCTAACTTACGTGTCAAATGGAAACCAAGTCAATTCACACTAACTTCGTGCTCTTGAATGCAGTTACTCTATATCTCAAAGTTCCCTCAGTCCGTACACCTAAAGATAGACTCACTCTTCTTGAAAACCAAGAATTTTAAAACATAAGAAGAGTATTTAAAGTAACAAAAATCTTATCAAGTTCAAGATTTACATTATAAAAACATAAGTTCGCCATTCTTTCGAAAACTCAAGATTTTTTTTTTGTGTAAAGTATAGACAAATTCAAGTGTGAGAATACACCAATATACAATCAAGGGGGAAAAACCTAGTTTAGAAAATTTTAACCTTGTATCAGCCCATCATATACAAAATTCAACAAACTCATCAGTTATTCACAAAATTTCAAATTGAAATTCAAGTAAAATTCACATATTTACCAAAATCGAAAATTTATACATACTTAAAGCATATATATATTATTTCCAATCATCGTTTGAAAATAAAACTAGTACATCCTCATTTTTCTTTAGAATTTCAAAGCAGAAATTCTCTAGGAGGTAAATGGGCGGGAAAATGCATTTTATTCCTTTGAAACTCTTTTATCTTGGTTCAGAATCACCATACATGGAGTTTGACCATCAAATCTCGTCTCTTATCCTCTTTAACCAGTACTAATAATTGCCTCACTTCTTTCCACACTTACAAGTATAATAATAATTCAAATTCGTCCAATCTTTCATTACTAATCTCTCATCCCATATTTTTCATCAATATAACATCACCTAATTCCTCAATTTTTATTTCTACAAGTCCCAAGTAAGAAACTCTCAAATAACCAATTTCTTTAACCCCTAGGATACAACAGATTCTCCAGTTCACATAATATTCAAATTAATCCCACAGTCAGGCATTCTAAATTTTAAGCCTAGGATACACTACAAGATCTAGAGCCTATGCCCTGATACCAACTGTGATGCCCCTATTTCTCCCAAGGGCGTACCCAAGGGTATCGGCGAGGCGCCTGCCTAACTCTCGCCAGGACTCAGGTCCATTCATACCTAAACTAACGAGCAATTAATGGCTAAATGAGGCAAATTAAATAAAATTCGTTTCCTTCAATATATTCAAACTTACAACACAAGAATCTGACATATACATTCAGATTTCCAAAATACAAGTCCATAAGCAGCCCTTAAATTTCATTTTCAAAGTTCTAAAATATCAAAAAACAAGTCGATCTCTTCAAAACATCTCCGATCCAGATTCCTGTTAAGGAAAACAACTAATGGGGTGAGCAATAGCTTAGTGAGGCCAAAAAATAAAATAAAATAAAATAAAACATACGCACGTAGTTCAAGTAACTGTTGAGTTTTAGGGACACTACGCAGCGAAAAAATAAAATTTTTCCCTAAAACCATCCAGGAATCACCCTAGATTTTACTTATGATATACTAAAAGTAGAGTTTTAGGATTACCTTAATCCAAGCGGCGTCTCCCTGCAGCGTTGTTTGAGGATGGTCAACCCTTGAGCAGTCCAGTCGTCCTGCCTCTACTGATGATATCCACGCTGGAGCAACCCTGGGTCGTCTCACGAACTATGTATTGAAGAGCCAGAAAAAGTTGTTAGCCCTTCTTGCTCTTATTCGAAAATATGTGACGCTCACAGATTTTCCCTTTTGCCTTTTTTTTGTTACCTTCACCCTCTCAACCCCCTCCTCTATCTCCCCCTTAGGAGTTAAAAGGAGAAAGAGAGATAATAAGATAGAATGATGAGTCTTTCTGTTTGATTCAAAATCAAACGATAAGACTTCTCATCACACAAGACTCTATCAATCAGTTATCTGACATATAAGAGATAATCGTTCATTCTTATTTACTCAAATAGGCCTGGGATTTATTTTCTTTTAAAATTAAACCCCGATAATTTACATAGTTTTAATCCAGGATTAAATCTCTATTGCGTGTGACCCAATAGGTCCCGAATAAATTGGTAATAATTATGGCTTAATAATTAGATAAAATAAATGACTTTATTTTATCATAACTTATAATAAATAATTAATCCATAATTATAGATCACGAGCGGTGTCTAGCAACACATCGCAACCGCCCAATTACTCGGAATTAGTCAAGGGAATTTGACCTAACCTTTCCGTGAAAAATTACCGTGTAATTATTATCCTTTCACCAAAGATATCCAATTAGTCAGGAATAAGGAATAAGTGCCAATTCCCTGATGACTAATTAAGTTTTCTAGTTCCCGAAATTTACCCTGAATTAGGTTAAATTGAAGACATTCTTCAATTTACCTAATAGTCGACTTTAGGGCCAATTTCCCACTAGTGGCCATTCGGATATCAACTCCTTCTATCAGAGTGGTAAATCCTATCTCGATCACCCATTCTCTTTACATGTTTCACACTACATCCAACTTCTATACTTTAAGGCACTCACGAAGAGTAACAAGTAATTAGAGTCAAAATGTAGCGATTCACACTCAAGATACTATGGTGATCTCAAGTCGTAGGATCACTTACACAATTATTCACTAGAGATACACCATTGGCACTAGATAGATATCCTAACGGGATCTCTAAATGGATCATTCCAATGCACTTGTACTTTCCAAATCATCTACACATTAGCCTAGGTATCATTATACCATAGTTGATGAGAACAACCACTAATTACATTAATTAGAGGCTAACTGTGTACTAGTTTTACCGTACTAAAGATGTCCTATTTCAGTAGTACTATAACTAGGGAATTTAAAGAATATTACTATAAATGCGATTGATATCTCATAGTCATCAACTCTTGTGACTACCATCACATTAGTAAACATTCTAAGGATTTTATCAGTTATATCTAATATTTAACAGATAAATAAGAAATTATTAAAATACAAAACATATAATTTAGGAATGTATAAAATAAAAACAAATACATTGTTTTAGGGCATACATTCCAACAGTAACATGATCAAGTGATCAAAAATAATTTTCATGTAGTTTCAAGTATTGGCAAGTACTCATAAACACAAACAATTCAAGGATACGGGAGCTCTCCGGAGCTCATTTCCAGATTATTTGCCATAGTCCCGATCCACGAACCAGGGGTTGACACTCCGTCAACCGAATAAATATCCAATCTATAGACCTCCACTTACTTCCCTCCATCCATCATTTCACCCTCTCGGATCCGTAACCAATAGGAATGTAAAGGCGATACCATACAAGTATGCCAAGCAAGATCTCAAAACATCAAACTTCCGGTCCCAAGGTTTGCCAAGTTTTCCCGACCAAGACCTCACGATTGGCTGCAAGATTACGAGGTTTAACCATTGGGTTTGGGCATCCCCACAGGTCAGGTTTTCAAAACAAATCAAGTTTTAGTCGATGAGATTTTCTCTGCATTCGACTTCAGGTCATGTACATGTAAAATCCAGTAATTTCATGTAATTCATGTAGCAAGTCATGTATTGATCCAAGTAAAGGAGATGAAGTGCGGTAAAGTACACTCTTCTCTCAACAAGTATAGTTCATGCAACAACAAGTTCAAATAGAGTTCATGTAGGCAACAAATCTCAAGTGAAGTGCAAGTAAACATGCACTTGACACTCACCAAGTATCAAAAGTCAAAGATTGAGAAATTAGCTCTAAGACGCTTCGCCGGGAGTTCCCTCGAAGTCCTCTTGAGATTGAAAATGGTTGGTGGTGTTAGAAACTTGGTTCACAAGGATATATTTATGTAGAAGAAATCATTTCCAAAATCCAGACATAAGCGATTCAAAATCAAGCAACAAAATGGATTTTCTGGACAGTCTCGGATGAACAGTAATAAACAGGCAGCCAATTTTCAAAACTCGCCACGAATCGCTCGGGACGAACTAGAAAATTAGCTTGGTACCATTTTAAAGCTCTAAGAGTCTACTTTCAAATTCCGGAAACGGCACTCAATTTCGATTATCGAGAAAAACGTTATGATCTCCACAAGATCACTAGTCAGAAAATTTCTGGACCTAGTCCAGTTTTGCCTCTTTGCTCATAACTCAAAATTTATCCAACCAAATTGGCTAATTTAAAAGATTTTTTTTAGACAACCACCACACACATAACACAACATATATCACTCACATTTGTAGCCAAATTATACATGAAAATATCAAAGCAAAACAGGGCAGCAAGTCCTTGAAATTTCGGACAGCACCTTCTCCAAATTTCTAACTTTCTTCCAACTTCATTCCATCAATTATTCTATATACATGTAACATAGCACAATATCAGCAACCACAACATGTTAATTCATCAAATCAGCCACCAATAAGCATCCTCAAGCCATCCAGCATGTCATGAAATTGCAATAAAATAATTACTCAACCAATCAACCAAAATTCTGCCATAGGTTGCAAACCCATGCTACCTTTGCTCCATTTGAGCTATAATTTTGTAAGATTGAAGTGTGGGTGAGTGAGTTATCTCAAGAACTTAGTTGAACAGCTTTAGGACAGAAATTTTGACCTAAATTCCTCCAAGAAAACCGATGAACAGCCCCCTCTTCCAAGCTAGGATCAAAGACCTCTAATGGATGATGAAATTTGGAAGTGGATTGAAGTAATTTTGTAAGGATTTTGGCTAGATTTTTCTTCCCTTTTTTTCTTCCTATTTTTTGCCAAACAGAGAGAGTGAAGAGAGGAGAGAGAGTGCAATCAGATTTTGTAATGAAAGTGGAGAGAATTGGTGACTCAATGGTTAAGTCTAAGTGTCAACTCATGCTAGGTCCGTTTAGGGTCTTCGCGTGTCCAATTTTCGCGCTCGTTTGCAACTTTTGTGCACTAAACCTCTGAGGTAATTTCCCTAGTACATTAATAGTACATTACTAGTAGTCTAAAATTTGAGCATTAAAATAATATGCGCTTAAAGAACCAATCGATAAAATTTATTTTCGAGAAATTCATGTGCTTTAGTAATTTTTTGGGTAACTCAAATACGAAATATTTTTAAAATGACCAATTTAATAATATTTTGAAATAATAAAATTATGGGTCCTCACAGATTTGAGCATCAATGTATATGTTAAGTTTGAAATTATTGTTTCATTTCTTTTCTATGGTCGTGATATCTTTTCTCGAGTTAAGCGTGAGTGAGTCCTGGCGAGAGTTGGGCAGGTGGTCAGCTAAACCCTGGGGTAAGCCCTAGGGGGAGGTGGTGTCGTCACAGCTAGGTTTAGAGATCTATTTGGGAGATGTTTTAGAGGCCTTACTCTTGAGAATAGGAATGAGATAATTTAGTCATGCCGTAAGTTGACGTTTGAGCGAGTTAGTGACTTTAAGTGTCTAATATTGAGTTTTGTGGTAATTTTGTAGGAATGAAGAACGGTAATGGAGGTCATGCAGTTAACGGTAATGAAGAGGCTAACGGTCATGTGGAGACTCTTAGGCCTGTTTACTATCGAGTACTTGGTGGAAGATCTCGCATTCGATTCTCGCCTTCCTCTAGGTTTTCCCGTTGTCCTTGTAGTGAGACACATGCCTACTCTAATGATCTTGTGCTGTCCATTGATGATGAGCACCGATAGTTGGTGGCTACTAATGGAGCATTACTTCAGGTGATTAAGGACCTGAACGGTATGGTGGATGCCCAAGGTACTAGAATCATAGAGCTCGAGAGGACAGTGATAGATGAGCGGACTAGAGCCAATGCCGCTAGTGACGAGTTCCAGAGGACTAGGGCTTACTGGCTAGGTAGTCGAGAAGATCCGGGATCGACCCGTTGGGATCTTAGCTGACACCACCATGTTGATAGAGGAGGTGATGGTCACCATCGAGAGCCCGGTTCAAGAGGGCGCCCTTGAGGAGGAGCCTTTTGAGGAGGATCCAGAGGAAGAGGTCCAGCCTGACGGTCCTGCTGAGAACTAGGTTAGGATTGATTAATCTTTTGACTTTTGTAATTGGGATTAGTCAGGGTGGTACTAGTTCAAAAGCCATTGTATTTTTCTTAACTGTGTGGCCTATCTTTTGAAACACTTGAATCTTTATTTGACGTGCTTGACTAATTGTACTTTTGTGGCACATGTGTACCATGTTTTTGTAAATGCCCCATGATTTGCTAATTGTACGAACCTTGAAATGTTAATATATGCTATTTATTGTTATTTCAAATGCTTTTCTTATTAACTTCTGTCTTTAAATATTTCCTCGCATAATTGTTTCTGTTCTTGCATTTAGACATAATTAAGATCATGAACGGCTGAAGAAGTGGCAGGGGCCGAGAGCGTGGGGTCGGGCAACCCCAAGCTCAAGGGGATGATCAAAAGTCGGCTACTGGACCGAGCCAAGGACAAGTAAATGAAGGAGATAACCAAGTAGCTACGGCCATCAATCGTATGACGGATATTTTAGAACGGTTAGCAGAGCGACAGGGTCCAGGACTTGTTAACCAATCCGAGACTCAGGATAGAAGGGAGGATAGAGCCTTGGAAAGATTTTTGAAATTTGCTCCGCCTACGTTTATTGGAGGACCTGATCCCGAGTTAGTGGAGAATTGGCTGGAACGAATGACCAATATATTCACTACCTTAGATTATACCGATAAGAGGCGAGTGAACTTTGCTGTTTTTCAATTTAAGGGGGCAACATGTGCTTGGTGGGATGTGATAAGGGGAAAATGGGAAAGAGCGCAGACCCCTTGGACCTGTGAAAACTTTATAAGGGAGTTTGAAGAAAAATTTCTCCCGCATTTGATTCAAGAGAAACGGGAGGACGAATTCATAAAGTTGAGATATAGGGCTTCTAGCGTGGCTGATTATGAGGAGCGATTTACTAATTTTTCTAAATACGCTCTAGAATTGGTGACTAATGAACGGAGAAGGATAAGGCACTTTGTACAAAGATTTAATGTAGAGATTCAAGAAGGGTTAGTAGCAGCCCAAATCACTACATTCACTAAAGCCCTAGAGAAAGCGCAGAGAGTCGAAAGTGCAAGGCTGCAAGTTTAAGATTTTCATGCCAAGAAAAGAGGCGCTCCTAGTCATCCTCCTGGACAAGTGGATAAAGGTGCCTCACCTTCTAAAAAGGAAAAAAGAAGGGGAGGAGTGGAGATATGTAGTAAACCAAAAGGAACTCAATCAAGAGGAGGCCACAATGGACAAGGTCAATTGAGAGGGACACCTCCAAGTGGTCAGGCTGTAGCTCCTCAAGTTGTTAGTGGTTATTGTAGTAAGTCCAACCATACAGAGAATGAGTATTGGAGGAAATCGGAAAAATTTTTGTACTGTGGCAGTACCGAGCATCAGCTCTCGAGATGCCCAAGTGTGCTGAAGGGAGGAGGTAGTACTCAAAGGTCAGAGAAGTCAGCATCTAAGCAGTCTAGTGCTAGAAAGAGTCGACCTAAGGTGCCGGCTAGAATTTATGCATTAGATTATTGGTAGGTTTCCGATTCCACTAAGGTCATTGAAGGTATGATTCTTGTTTTCCATCGCTTAGTTAAGGTTCAAGTGACACTGGTATGACACACTCTTTTGCAAACCCTAGATTAATGAGTGGGGTAGACGTGAGATCGATTAAGTTACCCTATGATTCGGAAGTTAAAACGCTCTGGAGATCAAAGTTTGATTACTAATTGGGTAAATAGAAATTGTGAGATATGGGTTGGAGAGTGTAAGTTGTTGATCAATTTGATAAGCCTAACTATTAAGAGGTATGATGTTATCCTAGGTGTGAATTTCAAGAACGAAATTCTTTTAGCTAGGGAAGGATGTGAGAACCCAAATTTTACTTACTTTAATTCTATTTTATTGGCTTATTTAATTATTTATTCACCTGTTTTCTCCGAATAATTTATTTCAATCATTTTGAATCCGTTTGCATAGAACAATGTCTCACTTATATTTTTAAAACGTTCCGCTAGCAAAAATAATTTTCTGCGATTCGTTTAATAAGGAATAGCGAATACACATTTTTCAAGGCAATATTCGATCCGAAGGTGCAATAATCTTGGAGAATTAAGAATGATCAATAGTAGACTAAGAAAAGTTAATTGAGGGATTAGATGTGAGTGAGTTAAATTAAGCTTTTATCGCGTTCGCGTCGAAAGTTTCTCGTAAGTCATGCCGGTACAACTAAGAGGTGATTTGAGGATTTGATACTAGACTAGTAAGTATGAATAATTACAGTGTTAGGGGAATTACCTTGGAGAATTAGTGTGTAATTGTACCAAACAATAGAGAAAGTGGAAGTACAAAACCCTATTCCGCATTATTAAGAGTTGACTTTCTTACACACTTTAATTTAGCTTCCTCAACACATTTCTTCCACAAGATTTAAAAAAAACCAAGAAACCCTCTCTCTCTCATGATTTTCGGCCGAAATGTGACAGCCCCACCTCCCCCTAAGGCGAACCAGAGGGTTCGGCGGGCCGCCTGCCCAGCTCTCGCCGGGACTCAGTCGTTCACTACAATTCTCAAATGAATTACAATATAAATCTCAAATATTACATCAAATTCTCCACTAATTACATAACATAAGCGAAGCGGAAACAATTCCCAACTATACATAAAATGATTTCCAAATCCAAACTGTACAAAACATAGGCCATCCAGTCACGTGCACAAGTACTACAAGTCCTTCCTTCGCCTTGAGCCCTGTGGAGGGGAATAAAATATTTTTGGGGTGAGCTAGAAGCTCAGCGAGTAACCAGAAAAATCAGTAATCAAATCGGTTTCACAATAGTTCATTTCAATGATGTCATAAATCAAATGATAAGTCCAAAAACAATTTCAACATTTACAAGACATTAAATATGGAGTATCAATAATTCAAGAAACATGTACAATGGAAAGCGATAGTAACATTCATTAAAAGGATACGGTCCACATGGAGCTATTCGTTTGTTCGTTCGTTCCCCTGACTTTTCCCTTTATTCCTCCAATTGTTTAAAAATACATTTTTGTAAGTAGAATCCCTCATTCATCCTTTTGTTCGTTCATCCCTTTTCCGGACGTTGACCGGAATCCACCCATCCGGACGTTGTCCGGACTCCACCCATCCGGACGTAGCCGGACTACAAGGTAATACTCGAGTATACCAAATTCACCCAGGGTCACCATATCGCCCGACCGAGTCCGCTTCTGGCTCGAGTCGATCGGTAACAAAGGGCAATGGCCAGTTCAGCCAAAAGGCTTACATTCATGCACAAGTAACATTTAATCCTTAATCATTGAAAATTTCACATTTATTTTAGGTCGAGTGCGATAAAGTACACACTCGCCCAGAAAACTCGTTTTAACCATCATTGAAAGCACTTAACACATTATCAATCCATAATAACAAGCCAATAAGTCAAGGAAATATATCAAACAAGGAACACTCTCATATAAGCACGCATGATATGCAAGAAAACAGCTCAAAAGTAACTTTGGAAACAGTTCAAAAGTAAATATTGCAAGAAACGTTTCACAAGTACTTTGGAAATAGTTTAGGGTCACTCACCTCCATGGCTCAGAAACCATCCATCATATAGCATTGCCTTGCTTAAATCCAAGTCTTAAATCACAAACTCAATGCAAACAAATCCCTTCAAAGTTCGGACAGCACTTCCCCTGAATTTGCTAACTTTTCCAGCCATCATGGCTTCATTATTTTCTCAGCCAGTCCCAAAGGTACACACACAACAACAAGTTCATCCAATAGCCATTCAGCAAGCTCCAAGTAGTACAAGTACAAGTCAAGCTAGGGAAAAGTCCGGAAATGAAAGTTAAGCTCAAAACCAGAAAAACAGGTTTTGACGTCATTTTGCGGTAATGGCACCAAAGGTACTACGATGGTCGGATGAAGGTGAAAGATACACCGTTTCGAAGCTAAGAGATAGGGCTACAATATTGCAGGAGGTCACTCAACCCGGTTTCGAGTGTAACCAGGTCAAAAATGCAAGATGCTATACCAGAATCACAAAAACAGATTCACAGAACGCATTCTAGCGGAAACATCATAAATCAGGCTATCCAAGTCCGAATCCAGAAATTCCAAAACCAGCTAAAAGCTAAGAAACATGGATACATTTCATCAGAAGGCCTCAACAACCAATTTGGAAGCATTCCTAACCAAAACAATCAATTACAGGCGCAATTCTTACATTCGGGTAAAACCAGAACAGCAATAGTAATTTCGACTTTTCTCATTCTACACTACTCCGATTGACCTGAAATTTTGTAGGCACCTCTAAAATGTCATTACCTACAACTTTTATGTTTTAATCTAAGGCCAATTCGGCCTCTATATATGAGCTAAAAATTCGGACAGAATGAAGAACATTGAAACCTAGTTTTCCACTTTTCCTTCCAAAACAGAAATTGATTGTAATTAATCACTTTTTCCACCTCCTAGAGTCATTAAACATCATTTCCAATCATCATACATGACCCCATAATCAAAATCCCCAAAAATTATAAAACTTCACCAATTCAACCAAAATCAAGATATAATCCATAAAAGTGCATCTTATACCACCACCAATCATGAATTGAACATCAATTAAGGGAGGAGAGTGGTTCTTCACAACTCACCTTAGCCATACAAGAGATAGAGCAACAAATCACCTTAGCTTTCCAAACAACTCCACAACACCTCAAGACCACTTAGCAAAGAGATTTTATGGAATGATTTGGAGTTTTATTGGTTGGATTTGAAGATTGAGCAAGAAATAGAAGGAAGAAATTGAGAGCTTTTCTTTCTTTCTTGAGCAAGAACATTCGGCCAAGAAGCTTACAAAATGAAGCTTATTTTGATCAATTTTTTGTATTTATTTGGTAAAGGTAAAGGTAAAGTCAAATGGTCAAAGTCCAAGATTAAATCACAAGGTGACACTTGTCACCTTTTGGTTCAGAACTTATCTTTTTGTCTCTCCAATACAAATATCTTAACACTTTGTAAAATAATATCACTTAATACAAAATCCAACAAGTTGTCAAAAATATATTGCGTTTACCGCACTTGCGGGTCCCACGTTCAAAATACGCTCTTAATTTCTCAAAAACTAACCGATACTAGAAAAATCATTTTAAAACTATTTTTGCTCATAAACTTTATTTGGGGAATTTTTCTAATAAAGAAAATGTAGAAAAGGCGGGCGATTAAATAAAATAAACCCTAGAAAATTAGAAAATTTTCGGGTTCTCACACTTATATTTTTCGGGGCGTCACACGAAACCCCAAGGAAGAAAAGGGAAGAAAGAAACTCCATTCTTTGACTCCAAGTTTGCTCACTTTTCTTCATCCAACTCACAAACCACTTGGATTTCACTCTATCTTGGAGAAAGAAGCCATCTTGTGGAGAGTATATTGGTGATATTTTGGTGGAAAAATCTTGTCTTCATCTAGGGTTTAAAGGGTCATCACTTTATCTCTTTCATCTTTTCATTTATACAAAGATTGATGGTTAGTTTTCATGGGTTTGAAACCCTAATGATGTTTATTGGCTAGCAGACTTGAGGAGACATTTATCTTGCCTTAAATCCTAAGCTAGATGTCTTGAGGAGGCCTTTATGTAGTTTACTTGAGGCTATATTGCTTGATTGTCGTTGTTTATGTGATGAATGAGATGATTTTGGCTTGAAAAGATGAGAGAAAGTTGGAAGATACCGTGGGAGTGAGTTGGCCAAATTTCTGTTCTAGTTGTCCTGCTTTTAATTCAAAATTTTGTTGCTTATTTGGCTGTTAAATTGATTGATATATGTTGTATGATGTGTGTAGAATGTGCCTTTCGAAAATCTTTTCAAATGGTTACCTAAAACTTGAGTTTTGGAAAAGTTTGAAATCTGGAAATCCGCTAGCAGGGTAGCCAACCGGTGGTTCTTTATCTAAACATAACTCTTTGTACAAAAGTCAAAATTGAGTGCCATTTGTGGCATTTGAAACTACAAATTCAGAGCTTTCAAACGGTATAAGAATCCCCTGCTAGTTTCTTTTGAGTAAACTTTAGCGAATCGGCAAAGAGGACTGACCTGTTTGGTCTGTCTATCCGAGAGAAACTGGAAAGCTGCATATTGTGGCTTGATTTTGCCCCACTTGTGAAAAGATTTTGCAAATATTCCTTCTGATGAAATGTATAATTTTGAATCTAGTTTCTAACGCCATAAACCATTCTCAATTTGGACTTGTGTAGAGTCAGATTTGGTCTAATTTCCAAACTATTTCAAAGCTGATAACTGAAAAATTTTCTCTTCCCTGCTGACCGAATGGTCAATTCTATTTTGGGGTATTTTATTTCAAAAATTTTAGTGTCATTTACTCATCAATTGCTCATTAAATGTTCTGGAACATTGGTTTCAAAAATGGAGAGAATTGGGGCTGATTTCGTTGGACAAAACTTTTGGAAAAGAAAGAAAGATAGGGTTGGTAGATTAGCTTTGAAGAATTTCACAAACTTTGGTCATTTCGTTAACTACTTTCCCGTGGGTGTTTTTCCCTAAATTTTGATAGAAAGGTAGTTCACATATGGAAGTTTAAGTGTACCAAATTTGGCATAATTTCAATATCATTTCGAGGTGCAAATAATGCCCCAAAGATTGCTCTTCAAATCTAGAAATCCACTGATCAGGTTGCAAAAATCAGCCGACTTCAAACTGTTATATCTTGTTGATCAAAACTCCGAATTTAGTTTCGCTTATTGTGTTTGAAACTTGATTTAGAACTCTTGTTGTGTAATAAATTTTGGAGGCTGATTCACTTCCTGTGAATTTTGCCAAATTTCCAAACATCGCTGAAAACCAAGACTGGTTCTGTCCTGTCTTCACGAGACTGTAACTTTGAACTGAAATTTGAGTGCTTTCTGGTTGGAATCTTGGAAAAGAATCTTTTGGGAAGTTTTAGTGCTTTGAGTTAATTTCCAACGGTATAAAGTTTTCCATTCTTGGACGTACCGAACTCAAGATCTAATTTTCCAAGTTTTATCGCGCAAAGCGGAAAATTTCCGATTTCGTAGGAAACGAGTTTTTAAGAACTTTTCACTTTCTTTCGATATTGATAGACCATTTTAAACTTGATTTCATGGATGATACAAGTTTTCCCTTGTGACTTTAAATCCTTACTTTTGAATCTCGATTTACGAGGGATTAAAGCTCTTCTAAGACATTGTCTTAAATTTTAAGCGTGTGTACTTTCGTCGTTGAATGCTAAGTGGTTGTGAGTATATGTGAGTGATGGTTGATCACTATTTCTTCAGGCGCCCGAGAGGATTTTGAAGAGAATCTTGGAGCAGACAACTAAAGACTTCATTTACTCACTTGTTTTGAATTGGTGAGTGTCAAGTGCATGAATTGTTACTAAATACTTGAATCGTCCCTTCTTAATTGAGTATTTTGGATTTGTTGAGTCGAGTGTATACTTTATCACACTCGTTCTCTTTTACTTGACTAAATAATCGATTTGCTCATACTTGAAAATTATACTTGTGTTTGACTCAATGTCGATTGGAGTGAATCTCATCGATTATTACACTTGTAATCGTGGGGGAGACCCAAAAACTCATTGCCTAACTTTGCGACTCGAGTCGGTACGGGCTTGGTCGAGAAGCTTAGTGTACCATGAGAAAATCGTAAAGTTTGATCTTTTGAGATCTTTCTTGGCATACTCGAGTAGTATTGTCTTTTCTAATCGACGTTCGGGTCTGGTAGGGGGTGTAACGGTGGACGGAAACTTGACGTTAAGTGGAGTTCTACGGACTTGATACCTATCCGGTTGAAAGAGTGTCATCACGTGGAGGTATTAGATCGAGTCTAGGCAAAGCAAGTGGAATCTAGCTCCTGAGAGCTCCAGTATCCTTAATTGTTTCTGTTTATTTTTCCTATTTGAAATATTAATTACTTGAAACTTCTAGCTTTACTATTGTCTCGATTTCTCTTTCATGCTCTCTTATACTTGCTCTATTATGTGTTTGCATGCTTTTCTTGGCCTCACTGAGCGTTAGCTCACCCCATTAGTTTGTTTTCCTTAACAGGAGTTCGGAATGGAAAGATTTTGGAGAAACCGACTTGATTACCTTTTGAGTAGAATTTTGGATGTAATCGATTAGTCGACTTATGGTAGTTGTATTTTTGGGGAAAGTTGATGTACATTTGGTAACTTGTGATGTAAGATTTGAATGTTTATTTAAGAAAGCGGACTTCTTTTGTATCTATTTTTATTATGTTTAATTATCCTTAAATTTGAATTGGATTCGTATCGAGTCTTGACGAGAGCTAGACAGGCGTTCCGCTGATCTATTTGGGAGATGTTTTAGAGACCTTACTCTTGATAATAGGAATGAGATAACTTAGTCATGCTGTAAGTTGATATTTGAGCGAGTTAGTGACATTAAGTGTCTAACCTTGAGTTTTATGGTTATTTTGTAGGAATGGAGAACGGTAATGGAGGTCATACAGTTAACGGTAACGGAGAGTCTAACGGTCACGTGGAGCCTCTTAGGCCTATCTGCTACCGAGTACTTGGTGGAGAACCTCGCGTTCGATTCACGCTTTCCTATAGGTTTTCCCGTTGTCCTTGTAGTGAGACACATGCCTACCCTAATGATCTTGTGATGTCCATTGATGATGAGCACCGACAGTTGGTGGCTACTAATGGGGGCATTACTTCAGGCGATTGAGGAACTGAACGCTATGGTGGATGCCCAAGGTGCTAGGATCATAGAGCTCGAGAGGACAGCGATAGATGAGCGGACTAGAGCCGATGTCGCTAGTGACGAGTTTCAGAGGACTAGGGCTCGACTGGTTAGGGTAGTCGAAAAGGTCCGGGATCGGCCCGCTGGGATCTTAGATGACACCACCATATTGACAGAGGAGGTGATGGTCGCTGTCAAGAGCCCAGTTCAAGAGGGCACCCTTAAAGAGGAGCCTTTTGAGGAGGACCCAGAGGAGGAGATCCCGCCTGACGGTCCTGCTGAGAACTAGGTTAGGATTGATTAATCTTTTGACTTTTGTAATTGGGATTAGTTGGGGTGGTGCCAGTTCAAAAGTCATTGTATTTTGCTTAATTGTGTGGCCTATCTTTTGAAACACTTGAATCAACTTTTGACGTGCTTGACTAATTGTACTTTTGTGACACGTGTGTGCTATGTTTTTGTAAATGTCCCAAGACTAACTGATTGTACGAATCTTGAAATGTTAATATATGCTAGTTATTGATATTTCAAATGCTTTTCTTATTAACTACTGTCTTTAAGTATTTCCTCGTATAATTGTTTATGTTCTTGCATTTAAACATAATTAAGATCATGGACGGTCGAAAAAGCGGCAGGGGCCGAGAGCGTGGGGTCAGACAACCCCAAGCTCAAGGGGATGATCAAGGGTCGGCTACTGAACCGAGCCAAGGACAAGTAAACGAAGGAAATAACCAAGTAGCTACGGCTGATAAGAGTTTATTTTACGTATTTTTAAGTGCATTTTATTAGTTAATTTTGAGTTGATTATTTAGTTTTATAAATAAAATAAAGAGGTTTTTGGTAAAATTATATATTTTTGGTAAAAGTGGATAATATTGCATTTCTATTGATTTTAATGGTAAAAACTTCATTTTTATGCAGGAATGATGATTCAATCACCAAAGGATGTCAAATGAGGTAAAAAATAGAGATTTGGTGATGAATTCAAGTGGCAACAAGAAGAATGAAGTGAAAAATGTTCAAGTGAGGAAATGCAATACAAGTCAGTTTTGACACTCTTCAGTATTTTGACCATATCTGGAGCTACACTTATCGGATTGAGGTGATCTTTATACCATTTTAAAGCTAAGAAAGAGACCTACAATTCGTATGAAGACATCGAAATCCATTTCTGCCATCTTCATGGGCAAAACGTTGGAATACAGAAGCTGCATTCTGTGGTCGGAAGTTAAAACAGAGGTTTGAACAGGTGACAGTATTTCGATCATATCTCAGGCTACAATGCTCCGATTTGGATGATTCTTGAAGCATTGGAAAGCTAACTCAAAGGGCTACAACTTTTGTGTTTTGCACAAAAGCTAGTTTGGCCTTTATCATGGAGAAAATCGCAGTTGAAATAAGGCCAGAGTGAAAACGCGAGTAGAAAAAACGCGAGTTTATACCGCGTTTTGTGTAGGCGCGTTTTATAGCCGAAATTCTGCAATTTGACTCAGTCAATTCTCTTGTGTGCATACCACTTTCCAGCTATAAGATGCAAGGGAATTCGGTGCACATGCTTCTGCAATAAAAGAGAAGACCAAATGAGTGTGGACAAAAGGAAACATCATATCTTTGACTTCTTTTTACAAAATCTGAGTGGAGGAAATTATGAAGTGAGAGGAATGGAATTTCTACCACCTTTTATGCAGAAATACAGGGGAGAAGCCTGGAGGACCAGACGTAGCTAGTTTTCCTTCTTGCAACAAGTTTTCTCTCTAGTTAAGAGTTCTTAGAGAAGCATTTAGAGTTTTCACTTGTAATCATATTGTGCAAGAACATAGCAGGAATTGGAGAGCTTCACCTTCAATTGGCTAAGCTTTCTTTTATCTTTCTTATACTTGTACTTTATGATGTTTTGCAGTAATAAACTTGTGAATTTGATTGTTAAATCATTCATGAGTAGCTAAACTCCTTCATCTAGGGAGTAGATGAAACTTATGGCTAAATAATACTAATTGAATGTGATTTACACTTGTTATATCTTGAGTTAACTTGTCTACTTGTGTAGCTGTGATTTCTTGTTATTGATTGATCACCAATAGCATGTTTATAGTGTTATTATTCAATGAGAATTGGTAATAACAATTGAAACACATGAGTAGTGCTTGAGTTGTATGTTCATGAAAATAGAGATACACTTAGGTGGATTATTGAGCATTTCATGAAATAAAACGGAGTAGTAGTAGTATTTCACCATGAAAATAGGGAAATCTATATTGCTCTAAGCCATTTCATCATGAAAATGAGACTTGGTAATCTTGGAAATAAATCTCTGGTTAAGCAAGAATAATAGCAAGAAGTAAATCCATTCATTTGTGTAGTTTATGCCATAAGTGGAATCTACATCCCTAGAATCTTCATTAAGTGAAATTTCTCTATTTGCATTCAGCATTTGTTAAACTAGATTTGTATATCAGATTTGTAGATTACAGCATTAGACTTTCTCTGCTCAAAAATTAATTGTAAGTCTAAATAATAGAGAGAACAGGGGCTTAGTAATTGTTTAAATTGCTCCTCGTGGGATCGACCCGATACGCATCTTGTACTAAAATTGCGACCTGTATACTTGCAGTCCAACGGGTGTAAAATCGGAATTAAACTTGCACTTAAAGTGAAAACCCGTCAAGTTTTTGGCGCCGTTGCCGGGGAGCGGCAATATTAGGGCCTAGTCATCTCTATTAATTTAGACATTTTCATTGTTTTTATCCAAGTTGTTGAATTAAAACTACAAAAATTTCTCTTATTTTTATTTGTAGTGCATGCACCGATCAAATAGAGAAGTTGGACATTTTGATCCTGAAATTGAAAGAACATTGCGGAGACAAAGGAGGAATACACTGCATCAAGAGGAACAAGAGGTTTGGCAGCCAATAGAAGATATCTTGATAGAATTACCATTTGAAGAAGAAATGGCTGAAAATGACCTAAATAGGCGAGTTCTGCGAGATTTTACTATACCGGGAACACAAGGTTCACAAACGAGCATAGCAAGGCCTGCGGTAAATGCTAACAACTTTGAGATTAAACCATCACTTATCCAAATGGTTCAACAATCTCAATTTGGAGGTAATGCAGTAGAAGATCCTAATACACACTTAGCTACATTCTTGGAAATTTGTGATACAATTAAAATGAATGGAGTTAGTGATGATGCTATAAGGCTAAGATTGTTCCCATTTTCATTAAGAGATAAGGCCAAACTTTGGCTACACTCTCATGCTCCCAATACTTTCACTGGATGGGATGAATTATCAAGAGCATTCTTAAATAAGTATTTTCCACCAGGTAAGACTGCTAAGCTTAGAATGGATATCACTAGTTTTAGCCAATTGGAAGGTGAATCATTATATGAGGCATGGGAAAGGTTTAGAGATTTGCTTCGGAAATGTCCACATCATGGACTGCCGGAGTGGTTAATCATACAAACCTTTTATAATGGTTTATCTTTCTCCACTAAAACTATTATTGATGCAGCTGCAGGTGGAGCTTTAATGGGAAAAACACCCCAAGAAGCTCATAATTTGATAGAAGAAATGGCAGCAAATAACTATCAATGGGCCAATGAGAGAGGTAATACAAGACGTCACGCAGGTATGATAGAAATGGACACTCTCAATATGCTGAGTGTTCAAATGAATAATGTGATGAAATTGCTAAGTAGACAAGGTCCAAGTTCATCTAATGCACATGTAGCATGCTGTTCTGTATGTGGAGGTGAACATGATACTAATGAGTGTGTCGATTCTGAACAAGTACAATTCGTCAATAATTACAATCGTAATGCTCAAAATAACCCCTACTCGAATACTTACAATCCGGGATGGAGAAATCATCCAAACTTCGGATGGAAGGATCAAGGAAATCAACAAAGGCCAACCAATCCGCCGGGATTTCAACCAAGGCAACCACAGGCTGAAACTAAACCAAGTTGGGAGATCGCGGTGGAAAAACTTGCTACGGTGACTTCGGACAGATTTGAACGAGTAGAAGGGAGACTGGATCAACTCACTACAATGTACAGGAATGTAGAGGTCCAAATTGGTCAAATTGCTAGTTCTTTGAATAATCGAAATCAAGGAGAATTACCTAGCAAAACAGAGGTCAATCCTAAGGAGCAGGTGCAAGCCATTACTCTTCGTAGTGGTAGACAATTAGAAGATCCTCCAGTGAAGGAAGTTGAGAAAGATGAGAATGAAAAACAAGAAGAAAAGCAGAGGAACCAAGAGGCGATTGTGGAGGAAAATAGGCGGGAGAATCCAAGAGAAAAGCAACCATCATCTTCCACTACCATTCCAATACCCCCTGCGGTTCCATTTCCACAAAGATTAAAGCAAAATAAGTTTGATAAAGATTTTGAAAAATTTGTTAAACTTTTCAAACAATTGCACATTAACATTCCTTTTGCCGATGCTATTTTGCAGATTCCATCTTATGCGAAATTTCTCAAGGAAATCATGACTAGAAAAAGAAAGTTGGAAGACTGCGAAACAATAGCATTAACGGAGGAATGTAGTGCAATTATTCAAAATAAGCTACCACCGAAGTTGAAGGATCCGGGGAGTTTTTCTATACCTTGCACCATAGGTAACGTTGATTTTTCTAAGGCATTGTGTGATCTTGGTGCTAGTGTATCATTAATACCTTTAACGGTGGCTAGACAATTGGGTTTGCATGAGCTTAAACGCACTAATATCACTTTGCAACTAGCGGATCGGTCTATTAGATATCCATTGGGAGTGTTGGAGAATGTATTGATAAAAGTTCAAAAATTTATCATTCCAGTGGATTTTGTGGTATTAGATATGGAAGAAGATATATCTATGCCAATTATTCTAGGTAGACCATTTCTAGCTACTGCAGGTACTATTATTGATGTAAAAAATGGCAAACTTAAGTTTCAAGTAGGTGAAGAAGAGGTAGAATTTAATTTGAATGAAATGGAAAAATACCCTTCTTTTACCGATCATGCTTATTCTATTGGCACAATTGATAAACTAACCCAAGAGATGAGTCAAGTCAACTTTGACTTAGATCCTCTTGAGTATTGTTTAATGAGTTTAGGTAAGCAAGAAGATGTTTGTGAAGAAATTGAAGAATTGGCCAAATACTTGGATTTTCAAGCACCTTATAAAAGGGGTAATTTGTATGAAAGTCTTGGCCAAGGAAAAGGGTTTTCACAACCTTCAGAAATTGAACCTCCAAAGTTAGAGCTCAAGCCACTTCCGACTCATCTAAGGTATGAATTTCTTGGAGAAAATAAAACTTTACCTGTAATTGTTAGTGCTGACCTTGATGATGAACAGTGTGCAAAGTTGTTAAGAGTTCTAAGAAGGCGTAAGAAGGCAATTGGATGGACAATTTCAGACATTAAAGGTATAAGTCCTTCTATATGCATGCATCGAATTTTATTGGAGAACGGTTGCAAACCAGTGGTGGAAACACAAAGAAGACTCAATCCAAACATGAAAGAGGTGGTAAGAAATGAAATTCTTAAATGGCTTGACGCAGGTATAGTTTTTCCTATCTCCGATAGTGTTTGGATTAGTCCAATTCATGTGGTACCAAAGAAAGGTGGAATGACTACAATCGTGGGTAAAAATGATGAATTAATTCCATCTAGACTTGTGGTAGGGTGGAGAGTGTGTATCGATTATCGTAAGTTAAATACGGTAACAAGAAAAGATCATTTTCCCCTACCATTTCTTGATCAATTATTGGAGCGAATAGCCGGATATGAATTTTACTGTTTTCTTGATGGTTTTTCAGGATATAATCAAATAGCTATAGCTCCAGAGGATCAAGAGAAGACCACATTTACATGTCCTTATGGCACTTTTGCCTTTAGAAGAATGCCATTTGGGTTATGCAATGCTCCCGCAACTTTTCAACGATGCATGATGGCTATTTTTTCTGATTATATTGAGAAAATTATGGAGATATTTATGGATGATTTTTCTGTGTATGGTTCATCTTTTGATCAGTGTCTTCATAATTTGGAATTGATTTTGCAGAGATGCGAGGAAACAAATCTTGTACTGAATTGGGAGAAATGTCATTTTATGGTAAAAGAAGGAATTGTTTTAGGACACAAGATTTCCTCCAAGGGAATTGAGGTGGATCAAGCCAAAATAGAAGTCATCGAAAAATTGCCACCCCCAAGCAATGTCAAGGGGATAAGGAGTTTTTTAGGACATGCTGGCTTTTATAGACGTTTTATTAAAGATTTTTCTAAAATAGTAAAGCCATTATGTGATTTATTATGTAAAGATACTCCTTTTCAATTTGATGACAATTGTTTGGTTGCATTTGAAAGGTTGAAGAAGGAATTGATTTCGGCCCCAATTATAACTTCGCCTGATTGGTCACTACCATTTGAATTGATGTGTGATGCAAGTGATTATGCGGTTGGAGCAGTTTTGGGACAAAAGAAAGAAGGACGGTTGCACGTCATTTACTATGCTAGCAAGTTGCTAAATGAAGCACAACTCAATTATGCAACCACAGAAAAAGAGCTATTGGCAGTGATATTTGCTTTGGATAAATTTAGATCTTATCTAGTAGGATCTAAAGTTATTATATATACGGACCATGCGGCTCTTAAATATTTGTTACATAAAAAAGATGCAAAACCAAGACTAATTCGATGGATTCTTTTATTGCAGGAATTTGATGTGGAAATAAAAGACAAAAAGGGAACAGAGAATCTAGTAGCGGATCATCTATCACGCCTAGAATATATTCCAGTCAAGGATCAAGTTCCTATTCAAGAGAATTTCCCGGATGAGTTTGTCCTAGCAATTATCAATTCTCCATGGTATGCTGATATTGCTAATTTTTTGGTAAGTGGAGAGATTCCAAAGGGAATTAATTACCATCAAAAGAAGAAATTCTTACATGATGTCAAAAGTTACTTTTGGGAGGAACCATTGCTGTATAAACATTGTGCCGATGGTATGGTACGTAGATGTATTCCCGAAAACGAGGTACATAATATTTTATATCATTGTCATAACCTTGAAACAGGTGGACATTTTAGCACCTCAAAAACTGTGGCAAAGGTATGGCAATCAGGATTTTATTGGCCAACTATGTATCGAGATGTTCGGGAATATGTTAAAAGTTGTGATGCATGCCAAAGAACTGGAAATATATCTCGAAAGAATGAAATGCCCCTAACTACCTTCTTAGAAGTTGAATTATTTGATATATGGGGTATAGACTTTATGGGACCATTTCCAAGCTCTTTTAATAATAAGTACATCTTAGTAGCAGTGGATTATGTTTCTAAATGGGTAGAAGCAATCGCTTCACCTACTAATGACTCTAAGGTTGTACTCCGATTCCTTAAAAAGAATATTTTTTGTAGATTTGGTATACCTAAGGCCATAATAAGTGATGAAGGAAAACATTTTTGTAACAAACAACTGGATTCCTTATTGTTTAAATATGGCTGTAGGCACAAGACATCACTCCCGTACCATCCTCAAGCCAATGGACAAGCGGAGCTAGCTAATCGTGGAAGGAGATTACTTGAGTTGAGTGAATTGGAGGAACACCGGTTACATGCATATGAAAATGCCAAAATTTACAAAGAAAAGATCAAATATTGGCATGACAAGCACATTATTCCTAAACAATTTCAGGTAGGGCAAAAAGTGCTTTTATTCAATTCACGCCTGAGGTTATTTCCAGGAAAATTGAAGTCAAGGTGGTCTGGACCATTTGAAGTCACTCAAGTATTTCCCTATGGAGCGGTTGAAGTGGCAAATTCAAGAAATGAAAGGTTTAAGGTCAATGGACAACGAGTGAAACCCTACTTGGCAGGTGAAATCGTACCCAAAGGACTCATATGTCTTTTGGGCGACTCTTCTTCAAATTAAGAAACTGAATGTGTGAGTCGAGCCAACGACTATAAACAAAAGCGCTAAAAGGGGAGGCAACCCAATGTTTATGTTATATGTGTTAAATTGGTGTCATTTTGTGGTTTGAATAAGTGTTTTAGTTAATTTGTTGTTTTTGTGTGATAGGGTTGGCAAATGGAAGCAAGAATGACCATTTGAGGTGAAAAAGGCGAACTGTGATCAAACAACTCAACCCCTCGATTTGCGTTAAAGGTGTTTTTGATTCATTATAAAGGGGTAAAATGCATGTTTTTAATGTTTTACATTTGTTCCAGTGATTAAAATTGGCAAACAAATGATCTATGATGCATTTTGAGTCATTGGGGTACCTTTTGTAATTTTTCAAAAGTTGAAATTCTGCTAAAAATCGAAGCCGAAAACGCGTTTTCCAAGGAAACGCGACTATAAGTCGCGTTTCTCAGAATCGCGTTTTCAATTCTGCGCCTGCAGAACAGAAAACGCGCCTTTAAAACGCGACTTTAAGTCGCGTTTTAGAGGAAGTCGCGTTTTCACGCCTGAGCAAAACTGGAAAACGCGACACATATAAACGCGACTTTAAGTCGCGTTTTAATACGTAACCGCGTTTTAAATTCTGCGAGATTTGTGCAGAAAACGCGGATTTAAAAACGCGCGTTGAAGGCGCGTTTTTAGTCGCGTTTTCGGTTCATTTTTCTGCTTCAAAAACGCGATTTCCAGAACATTTCTTCACTTTTCCATTTTTCCAGCCGCGTTTTTCTTCTTCTCTTCTACCCAACTCACAAATCTTCATTTGTACTCCATAATCGTCTAAGCCGAATTGAAGATCATTTGGGCATTCATCCACCGCCCAATCGTGATGCAGAGGATGACGATGATGCCGAGGGGGATGACTGACTTGGCACACTGCAGAAGCTATCTTTAGTTGATGAACTTGCTTGCCTAATTATCTTAACTTGTGGAACTTAAGATGTTTAACTTCATTTTATTTTTCTGTTTTCTATGTGGTAGGTACTTGTATTTTGACAGTGGTCCGTGATTAGTGGCTGATAAGGATCTCAGCCATTGACTTGGGGAGTACTTCTTTCTTTTCTTTTCTTCTTTTGTTTCATTTCTTCCCTACACATTGAGGACAATGTGTAATTTAAGTGTGGGGGGAGAAATATGTGTGATACTTGTGGTTTTAGTTGTGTTTGATATAATTCTCGTGCTTAAATGGTGTTTCTTGTGGTTGCTGGCAGGGAGTTTTAGTCCACTTTTAAGGGGAGATTCTGTCAAAATTTTTCCAAAACCTTATACATATATATGTTATTAACTATAATAAATAAATAAAATTTTGTCACTTATCCTTTTGAAATAAATATATGCTGTTTTGATACTTCTTTTCTTATGAAATTTGGAAATGATTTTTATGTGATTATAATTTTTACATTTATAGGAAAGTATATCTAGTAAAGTGGAGAAAATTATGCCTACATTTTGTATATTTGATGAAAATTCTTCTTTTTATCTAATTTTATAAGATAAGAAATTAATATGGTTAATAAGTGTCATACTCTTCTCATGATTACTCTTAGAGGGAATTTTATTATATATATACATCAAAAAAAAAGGGGTTATTCTACTCCAATGATTCTCGTACCGAGTAACCGGGGGTTGGCATCTACAAATGTCGACATTCGCGTAAAAAGGTACTTGAATTAAGAGTATGCAAAGCAACTTGAGTATGTGAAATGTTGAGTAACCGGGGATCTGCATCTAAAAATGTTGATCTTCGCGTCAAAAGGCATTTTTCACAACTTAAGTAATATTTAATCCTTAAAATATATATATATATATATATATATATATAAAAGTAAATTAAATCCCTCTTTAAGAAAAATAAGAAGTTGATCATGAGATTAGTTAGCATCTTTATTGACTATAGGAGTTGCTTGCTTGCGAAATTGGATAAAAATAAGAAGTTGAGTTGAATTGGTAAAATTATGGTATACTTGGCTCTTCTTTGCTTGATATTATGAGTACTTGAACTTAATGGAAAGATCACATAAGGTTATTTACCTTGATTCAAGGAAATGGAGTTGAAATACTACATATGTTTATTTTCAATTTTTGGATCATTGATGGTTGGAATTTCATATTGCTTGAGGACAAGCAATGATTCAAGTGTGGGGGTATTTGATAAGAGTTTATTTTACGTATTTTTAAGTGCATTTTATTAGTTAATTTTGAGTTGATTATTTAGTTTTATAAATAAAATAAAGAGGTTTTTGGTAAAATTATATATTTTTGGTAAAAGTGGATAATATTGCATTTCTATTGATTTTAATGGTAAAAACTTCATTTTTATGCAGGAATGATGATTCAATCACCAAAGGATGTCAAATGAGGTAAAAAATAGAGATTTGGTGATGAATTCAAGTGGCAACAAGAAGAATGAAGTGAAAAATGTTCAAGTGAGGAAATGCAATACAAGTCAGTTTTGACACTCTTCAGTATTTTGACCATATCTGGAGCTACACTTATCGGATTGAGGTGATCTTTATACCATTTTAAAGCTAAGAAAGAGACCTACAATTCGTATGAAGACATCGAAATCCATTTCTGCCATCTTCATGGGCAAAACGTTGGAATACAGAAGCTGCATTCTGTGGTCGGAAGTTAAAACAGAGGTTTGAACAGGTGACAGTATTTCGATCATATCTCAGGCTACAATGCTCCGATTTGGATGATTCTTGAAGCATTGGAAAGCTAACTCAAAGGGCTACAACTTTTGTGTTTTGCACAAAAGCTAGTTTGGCCTTTATCATGGAGAAAATCGCAGTTGAAATAAGGCCAGAGTGAAAACGCGAGTAGAAAAAACGCGAGTTTATACCGCGTTTTGTGTAGGCGCGTTTTATAGCCGAAATTCTGCAATTTGACTCAGTCAATTCTCTTGTGTGCATACCACTTTCCAGCTATAAGATGCAAGGGAATTCGGTGCACATGCTTCTGCAATAAAAGAGAAGACCAAATGAGTGTGGACAAAAGGAAACATCATATCTTTGACTTCTTTTTACAAAATCTGAGTGGAGGAAATTATGAAGTGAGAGGAATGGAATTTCTACCACCTTTTATGCAGAAATACAGGGGAGAAGCCTGGAGGACCAGACGTAGCTAGTTTTCCTTCTTGCAACAAGTTTTCTCTCTAGTTAAGAGTTCTTAGAGAAGCATTTAGAGTTTTCACTTGTAATCATATTGTGCAAGAACATAGCAGGAATTGGAGAGCTTCACCTTCAATTGGCTAAGCTTTCTTTTATCTTTCTTATACTTGTACTTTATGATGTTTTGCAGTAATAAACTTGTGAATTTGATTGTTAAATCATTCATGAGTAGCTAAACTCCTTCATCTAGGGAGTAGATGAAACTTATGGCTAAATAATACTAATTGAATGTGATTTACACTTGTTATATCTTGAGTTAACTTGTCTACTTGTGTAGCTGTGATTTCTTGTTATTGATTGATCACCAATAGCATGTTTATAGTGTTATTATTCAATGAGAATTGGTAATAACAATTGAAACACATGAGTAGTGCTTGAGTTGTATGTTCATGAAAATAGAGATACACTTAGGTGGATTATTGAGCATTTCATGAAATAAAACGGAGTAGTAGTAGTATTTCACCATGAAAATAGGGAAATCTATATTGCTCTAAGCCATTTCATCATGAAAATGAGACTTGGTAATCTTGGAAATAAATCTCTGGTTAAGCAAGAATAATAGCAAGAAGTAAATCCATTCATTTGTGTAGTTTATGCCATAAGTGGAATCTACATCCCTAGAATCTTCATTAAGTGAAATTTCTCTATTTGCATTCAGCATTTGTTAAACTAGATTTGTATATCAGATTTGTAGATTACAGCATTAGACTTTCTCTGCTCAAAAATTAATTGTAAGTCTAAATAATAGAGAGAACAGGGGCTTAGTAATTGTTTAAATTGCTCCTCGTGGGATCGACCCGATACGCATCTTGTACTAAAATTGCGACCTGTATACTTGCAGTCCAACGGGTGTAAAATCGGAATTAAACTTGCACTTAAAGTGAAAACCCGTCAACGGCTATCAATCGTATGACGGATATTTTAGAACGGTTAGCAGAGCGACAGGGTCCAGGACTTGTTAACCAACTCGGGACTCAGAATAGAGGGGAGGATAGAGCCTTGGAAAGATTTTTGAAATTTGCTCCGCCTACGTTTATTGGAGGACTTGATCCCGAGTTAGCGGAGAATTGGCTGGAACGAATGACCAATATATTCACTACCTTTGATTATACCGATAAGAGGCGAGTGAACTTTGCTATTTTTCAATTTAAGGAGCAGCATGTGCTTGGTGGGATGTGATAAGGGGAAAATGGGAAAGAGCGCAGACCTCTTGGACCTGCGAAAACTTTATAAGGGAGTTTAATGAAAAGTTTCTCCTGCCTTTGATTCAAGAGAAATGGGAGGACGAATTCATATAGTTGAGACTTGGGGCTTCTAGCGTGGCTGATTATGAGGAGCGATTTACTAAGTTTTGAAAATACGCTCCGGAATTGGTGACTAATGAACAGAGAAGGATAAGGCACTTTGTACAAGGATTTAAGATGGAGATTCAAGAGGGGTTAGCAGCAGCCCAAATCTCTACGTTCACTAAAGTCCTAGAGAAAGTGCAGAGAGTCGAAAGTGCAAGACTGCAAGTTTAAGATTTTCATGCCAAGAAAAGGGGCACTCCTAGTCACCCTCCTAGACAAGGGGATAAGGGTGCCCCACCTTCTAAAATGGAAAAAGGAATGGGACAAGTGGAGATATCTAGTACACCAAAAGGAACTCAATCAAGAGGAGGCCACAATGGACAAGGTCAATCGAGAGGGACACCTCCAAGTGGTCAGGCTGTAGCTCCTTAAGTTGTTTGTGGTTATTGTAGTAAGTCCAACTATACAGAGAATGAGTGCTGGAGGAAATCGGAAAAGTGTTTATACTGTGGCAGTACCGAGCATCAGCTCTCAAGATGCCCAAGTATGCCGAAGGGAGGAGGTCGTACTCAAAGGTCAGAGAAGTCAACATCTAAGCAGTCTAGTGCTGGAAGGAGTCGACCTAAGGTGCCGGCTAGGATTTATGCATTAGATTATCAGCAGGTTTTCGATTCCACTAAGGTCGTTGAAGGTATGATTCTTGTTTTCTATCACTTAGTTAAGGTTCAAATGACCCTGGTACGACACACTCTTTTGCAAACCCTAGATTCATGAGTGGGGTAGACGTGAGGCCGATTAAATTACCCTTTGACTCGGAAGTTAGAACGCTCTGGAGATCAAAGTTTGATTGCTAATTGGGTGAATAGAAATTGTGAGATATGGATTGGAGAGTATAAGTTGTTGATCGATTTTATAAGCCTAACTATTAAGAGGTATGATGTTATCCTAAGTGTGAATTTTGAGGACGAAAGTCTTTTAAGTAGGGAAGGATGTGAGGACCCGAATTTTACTTACTTTAATTCTATTTTATTGGCTTATTTAATTATTTATTCATCCGTTTTCTCTGAATAATTTATTTCAACCATTTTGAATCCGTTTGCATGGAACAATGTCTCACTTATATTTTTAAAATGTCCCGCTAGCAAAAATAATTTTCTGCGATTCGTTAAATAAGGAATAGCAAATACACGTTTTTCAAGGCAATATTCGATCCGAGAGTGAAATAATCTTAGAGAATTAAGAATGATCAATAGTAGACTAAGAAAAGTTAATTGAGGGATTAGATGTGAGTGAGTTAAATTAAGCTTTTATCGCGTTCGTGTCGAAAGTTTCGCGTAAGTCATGCCGGTACAACTAAGAGCTGATTTGAGGATTTGATACTAAACTAGTAAGTATGAATAATTACAGTGTTAGGGGAATTACCTTGGAGAATTAGTGTGTAATTGTACCAAACAAGAGAGAAAGTGGTGGTACAAAACCCTATTTCGCACTATTAAGAGTTGACTTTCTTACACACTTTAATTTAGCTTTCTCAACACATTTCTTCCACAAGATTTTAAAAAAACCAAGAAACCCTCTCTCTCTCATGATTTTCGGCCGAAACCCCAAGGAAGAAAAGGGAAGAAAGAAACTCCATTCTTTGACTCCAAGTTTGCTCACTTTTCTTCATCCAACTCACAAACCACTTGGATTTCACTCTATCTTGGAGAAAGAAGCCATCTTGTGGAGAGTATCTTGGTGATATTTTGGTGGAAAAATCTTGTCTTCATCTAGGGTTTAAAGGGTAATCACTTTATCTCTTTCATCTTTTCATTTATACAAAGATTGATGGTTAGTTTTCATGGGTTTGAAACCCTAATGATGTTTATAGGCTAGAGGACTTGAGGAAACATTTATCTTGCTTTAAATCCTAAGTTAGATGTCTTGAGGAGGCCTTTAGGCAGTTGACTTGAGGCTATATTGCTTGATTCTCGTTGTTTATGTGATGAATGAGATGATTTTCGCTTGAAAAGATGAGAGAAAGTTGGAAGATACCATGAGAGTGAGTTGGCCAAATTTCTGTTCTAGTTGTCCTACTTTTAATTTGAAATTTTGGTACTTATTTGGCTGTTAAATTGATTGATATATATTGTATGATGTGTGTAGAATGTGCCTTTCAAAAATCATTTCAAATGGTTACCTAAAACTTGAGTTTTGGAAAAGTTCGATATCTAGAAATCCGCTAGCAGGGTAGCCAACCGGTGGTTCTTTGTTTGAACATAACTCTTTGTACAAAAGTCGAAGTTGAGTGCCGTTTGCGACATTCGAACTACACATTCATAGCTTTCAAATGGTATAAGAATCCCCTGCCAGTTTCTTTTGAGTAAACCTTAGCGAATTGGCAAAAAGGACTGACCTGTTTGGTCTGTCTGTCCGAGAGAAACTGGGAAGCTGTATCTTGTGGTTTGATTTTATCCCACTTGTGAAAATATTTTGAGAATGATTCCTTCTGGTGAAATGTATAATTTTGAATCTAGTTTCTAACCCATAAACCATTCTCAATTTGGACTTTTGTAGAGTCAGATTTGGTTTGATTTCCAAACTATGTCAAAGCTGATAACTTGAAAATTTTCTCTTCCCTGCTGACCGAATGGTCAATTCTGTTTTGGGGTATTTTATTTCAAAAATTTTAGTGTCATTTACTCATTAATTGGTCATTAAATGTTCCAGAACCTTGGTTTCAAAAATGGAGTGAATTGGGGCTGATTTCATTGGACAAAACTTTTAGAAAGAAAGATAGGGTTGGTAGATTAGCTTTGAAGAATTTCACAAACTTTGATCGTTTTGCTAACTGCTTTCCCGTGGGTATTTTTGCCTAAATTTTGATAGAGAGGTAGTCTGGATATGAAAGTTTATGTGTACCAAATTTGGCGTAATTTCAATATCATTTCAAGGCCCAAATAGTGCCCCAAAGATTGCTCTTCAAATCTGAAAATCCACTGATCAGGTTGCAAAAATAAGCCGACTTCAAACTGTTATATCTTGTTGCTCAAAATTCCGAATTTAGTTCGGCTTGTTGTGTTTGAAACTTGATTTGGAACTCTTGTTGTGTTCTAAATTTTAGATGCTGATTCACTTCCTGTGAATTTTGCCAAATTTTCAAACATCGCTGAAAACCAAGACTGGTTCTGTCCTGTCTTCATGAGACTGTAACTTTGAACTGAAATTTGAATGCTTTCTGGTTGGAATCTTGGAAAAGAGTCTTCTGGGAAGTTTTAGTGCTTTGAGTCTAGTTTTCAAAGGTATAAATTTTTCCATTCTTGGACGTACCGAACTCAAGATCTAATTTTCCAAGTTTTATCGCGCAATGCTGAAAATTTCCAATTTCATAGGAAAAGAGTTTTTAAGAACTTTTCACTTTCTTTCGATATTGATAGACCGTTTTAAACTTGATTTCATGGATGATACAAGTTTTTCCTTGTGACTTTAAATTCTTACTTTTGAATATCGATTTACGAGAGATTAAAACTCTTCTAAGACATTGTCTTAAATTTTAAGCGAGTGTACTTTCGTCATTGAATGCTAAGTGGTTGTGAGTATATGTGAGTGATGGTTGATCACTATTTCTTCAGGCGCTCGAGAGGATTTTGAAGGGAATCTCGGAGCGGACAACTAAAGACTTTATTCACTCACTTGTTTTGAATTGGTGAGTATCAAGTGCATGAATTGTTGCTAAATACTTGAATCGTCCCTTCTTAATTGAGTGTTTTGGATTTGCTGAGTCGAGTGTGTAATTTACCACACTCGTTCTCTTTTACTTGACTAAATAATCAATTTGTTCATACTTGAAAATTATACTTGTGTTTGACTCAATGTCGATTGGGGTGAACCTCATCGACTATTATACTTGTAATCGTGGGGGACACCCAAAAATTCATTGGCTAACTTTACGACTCGAGCCGACATGTGCTTGGTCGAGAAGCTTAGTGAAACGTGCGAAAATCGTAAAGGTTGATCTTTTGATATCTTGTTTGGCATACTGGAGTGGTATTGCCTTTTCTAATCGACCTTCGGACTCGGTAGGGGGTGTAACGATGGACGAAAACTTGACCTTAAGTGGAGTTCTATGGACTTGATACCTACCCGGTTGACGGAGTGTCATCACGTGGAGGTATTGGATCGAGTCTCGGCAAAACAAGTGGAATCTAGCTCCTGAGAGCTCCGGTATCCTTAATTGTTCCTGTTTACTTTTTCTACTTTAAATATTAATTACTTGAAACTTCTAGCTTTACTATTATCTCGATTTCTCTTTTATTCTCTCTTATACTTGCTCTATTATGTGTTTGCATGTTTTTCTTGGCATCACCGAGCGTTAGCTCACCCCATTAGTTTGTTTTCCTTAACTGGAGTTCGGAATAGAAAGGTTTTGGAGAAGCTGACTTGATTACCTTTTGAGTAGAATTTTGGATGTAATCGATTAGTCGACTTATAGTGGTTGTATTTTTGGAAAAAGTTGATGTACATTTGGTAACTTGTGATGTAGGATTTGAATGTTTATTTAAGGAAGCGAACTTCCTTTGTATCTACTTTTATTTTGGTTAATTATCTTTAAGTTTGAATTGGATTCGTATCGAGTCCTGACGAGAGCTAGGCAAGCGTTCCGCGGATACCCTTGGGTTCACCCTAGGGAGAAGTGGGGGCGTCACACTAATGAAATATTTGAGAGGCACCATGAATTATGATTTCTTATATTGTGGGTTTTCCACCGTATCAGAAGGGTACAATGATGCTAATTGGATCTCTAATTCAAATGAGACAAAATTCACTAGCGGTTATGTGTTTACCCTTGGGAGTGGTGTAGTAGCATTGAAGTCAGCTAGGCAGACAATCATTGTTAGGTCAACTATGAAATCAGAGTTTATAACTCTGGAATTGACTAGTTCTGAATCTGGTTGGTTAAGAAATTTCTTAGTCAATATTACTCTAATTAAGGTTTTGTTGCCTCCTATGTCCATACATTGTGATTGTCAAGTTGCAATTGCTATTGCTACAAGTAAATCATATAATTGTAAAAGTTGACACATGAAATTAAGGGCAGCTATTTAGAGGTGGAATAATTTTCATAAATTTTGTGAAGTCAGAATTGAATTTGACCAATCCTCTGACTAAACCTGTAGGAAGAAACTTAATTCATCAAACTACAAAGGAAATGGGATTGAAGCCAACAAGTTGTCAATAGAAAATGTAACCCAGCCTATGTGATTCGTAATCCCATGAAATAGGTTCATATGGATAATAACAAGTCAATATTAACTGTAAAGCACTTCAAATTTAAGTCCCTTCTGACATAAATGCTTTGACTGCTAGTAATTGTGAAGTTGAGTTTAGAAACTCTTAATGAATTCATATCCCATTAGGAAGGTGTATTTAAAGCAGTATACACTTGATGAATTCATCTATATAAGAGTGGAGTGGGGCCGCTCCTATAAGATTATGAATAATCAAGGAGGAACACGGCCTAAAAGCGTAAAATTGTATTGAACAACAAATTGCGGGTTACAATGTGATTGATAAAATCTTTGTCATACATCAAGAGTTATCAGTTCATAAAAATTCATATTTCACCAATAATTCTGTAAGTCATGTTTTGTCAATATAAGTTAGTTCATAGTTCAAAAGATACCAAACTAATTACATTACACCCAAATAAATCCAACAAATTTTTTTACCTCTGTCCAAATTTTTTTGAAATAGGAAGGAGATTGTTGTAAATAATGAAGTATTTCAAAAGATTTTATCTCTTTTCTTGAACTAAAATTTATTTTTTCATTTATTAGGATTAAGTTTTATCTCTTCACAACAAGATAATATTTTACCTCTTATTTCTTAACAGTCTCCTAATAGAATCGTTGCATAAAATTAGACACTTCAATGTTCACAATCACAAAATCAGCGCATGTTTTATTTTATTATAGAATTATATCTTATCTTTTTCTCCAACGTAACTCTTTTCTAACACCTATAAATATCAGGTGCACTTATTTGGAAAGTACACTCTCACTGACAGCACCAGTTGAATTTTCCTGGTAGCTCTCTTCTCCTCCTTCTCTCCATTTTCTTTTCTCCTCTCTGCTGATACAATATTTGGTGGTTCTATTCCTTCTTAAAAAGAAGAAGGTTTGTTTAATCCTGAGAAAACATTTTAAATTTTTGAAATAATTTCTTAGGACAATGCTATTTACCACAACTCAATTTTTATTTTTATTAGTTTTAGTTAACATTGTTTTGGCTATTTTTTCAACAGTTTGCCAAACACAAAAGTTGTGTTTGTATAGTTTTTAGCTAATGAGATCATGAAATAAGAAATGCCAAAGGCAATTGATCCGAGAATATGAAATTGTGGAGATATATAGGGGGTGGACATCATAGGCATAGCAAGTAACAAGTGAGTAGCTTCCACATCTCCTAAGATGAAGATGGATGGAGGGGAATAGGATTTGAATGGCGATGGATGGCTAGACAGATTCCTGTAGTTGACAGTTTCACATGGCCATATAGACTAGACTTTGATGGATTATTATTCTCCTTCACGAATTACATACAAGGCCATGCAGGCAAGGCCGGAAATTCCTTTTGAAATTGACATTGTCTAACATATTGAGACCCCACTTCGTTAGTGTATTTCCTTGATATTTAGGTGACTTATATAATCTTTCCGATTGATTTGACCCAAAAATGAAAAAAACAAAATAATACCTCGATATTGCTAAAATTTAGAAATAGCATTAAGAATTTGTGTGAAATAGTAAAATGTCTAAAAATCATCTGGGAGTAAAGGATCTAACTACTTCATTTAATTATACAAAAGTTGGCTTCAGAACTTGAATTTCATTTTTCTGTGACAAAATCTATGATGTCCAATTATTTTTAGTTGGCTTTGTTTAATTACATCTTGCTTCCGGGTGATAAATATTCCAATTAATAGCATGTAAATGGACCAGTTCATTTCGTGTTTCTTGTCTGTGTTATAGTGGTTGTTTATATTTAACTTTTGGTGAAAACCATCATCTATTAAACTCAAAATTTATATGGCGATTATTAAGAAATAAATTAACAATAAAATTACAGAAATGTACTTGGATTTATATTGATAAACTGGTATTTGAATCCTTAGAGATTTTGGGGTAATCTTCCAAGTCAACACGTATTTACCAATCCTTGAGAGAGCCCTTTCATTTCTCTCTGGTATCTTTTCTAATGATGGGATATTAGGAAAGAGTTATTTTGTGGTACTAGAGAATACGACAATAAGAATACATGTGATTTAGGAACCATAACCTATTTATAGATAACATTTATGTTACCTTTTATATTCCTATTTCAACCTATCATAGAAATGGAAAATACCTTTATATCTCTACACATTAAAGGCCCACACCCTATTAGATACATTAAATCCAAACCATATTTGATCACTTTAATTGAATTTAATCTTATTTGACAGTTTGCAATACATAATTATTTACATATAAGTCCAACATTAGATTAAGGATCCAACAATTTTTCACTTGGACTATATGTGTAATTTTATAATTATGTTTTGCAATTAATCATATGAGCTCAACTTTAATGTATCTGTAATCAATTGGGTCCATCAACCATACCAACATAGGATCAAAGCAACCTTTGTTATAATTTCGTAACTCGATCCATCAATGGTCATATATATTGATATAATTGAATGACATGAATCATGATGTAGATGTGTAGCATGGAAATTTCATGTAATATGATCATAACATACCTATTTCTAACTAGTCCACCTTAAACTTTCATGAAATCAAGCCATACCAAAGTCAGAATGTAAATAAATCCAAACTTTATTAATGCATAAAATATCCTCAAAACATTAATAACCGAAAAATATCGTAAGAACATTTAAAATAATAAACTCCCACTAAAATTGTACATCATTTAATAACATGACACCCATATGAGCAATATGCTCATGAAATATTTTGGGTAGCAATCTCTTAGTAAACGAATCCGCAACCATGGACTTTGTCTCGATATGCTCTATCGATAACAGTCTACTTTGTACTCTTTGTTTAACAGTTAGGATCTTGATATCTATATGTTTAGATTTTGTTGAGCTCATGTTGTTATTGGAATATAAAACTGCTGACTTATTGTTACAAAATAATTTAAGTGGTCTTTTAATACTATGCACTACATGTAATCATGTGACAAAATTTCGTAATCAAATTCTATGGTTGGATGCCTCATAACAAATTATAAATTTTGCAGTCAGAGTAAAAGATGTTGTAAGAGACTGTTTAACACTCTTTCAAGATATGACACCTCCGACTAGTAAGTAGATATAGCCTGATATTGATTTCATACTATTTTGGCATCCAGCATAATCGAAATTAGTATACCCAATGATCTCGATCTTATCTGACTTCCGATACGTGAGTATGTAATTTTTTATTTTCTGTAAATGCCGCAAGATTAGAAAACAGAAAAAGGAAATCGTTGGGTTAAACAATCATATTGGAATAGAAATAATTAGTAGGCCCAATAGTCCTTAATTAAATAAACCCATAAATAAAATCTAGACTAATAATGTGGGGTATACATGTTATTAAAGAATAAACCCAACATAAATTAGTTTTGGACCACTAAGGTTGGTCCAATAATAATAAAATAAAAAACACTTAATATAGATCCAAGTCTTATCAATTAAACGGTATTTAGTAAATAAAGGAACAAAAAATATAAGTTTAAGTGATCATAACAAAGACGTAATCAATTAACATAATAAGAATAATAAATTAATTAATTAAAATAGAAGAAATAAATTAATTCAATGATCAGCTAATCATTGGAATAAATAGAAAACATTGATTAATTGATTTAATAAATAATTAATTAATACTATAACTCAAAAATAATAATTAACTAATTAAACTAAGAAGTTAATTATTAAAGTAGTACTAATGATGAGAAATAATTAATTTAATTAATTAATCATTAGGATAAAAAATAAATAAATAAATAAATAAATAATTTAATTAATTAATTATGGGAACAAAATAGAATAAATGACTAATTAATTAAGCATCAAAATAGTGACGATTGACAAAAATTAAGATAACGGTAATTAGTGGTAAGTAAAGACAAGGTCATGAATAATCACTTTAGAGAAGCTCGCATACACTAAAAATTCTCTAAATTAGGAAACCTACTCAAAGAAAAAGGAACTTTCCAAATCAAGAAACTTCCAATTTAGGAAAGTTTTCAAAATTTTACGTAGAAGATCCAGACATGAATCCCAACAGATTAAAATGTCCATACACTTGTTGTAGGTACAAAACAAGTCTAAGAAGCCTAAGTCTGTTTCATTGAGTAGTCAGTTAATGATAGGTGGTACTTACCCTTCTGTGATTTCAAAAGTTCAAAATAAAATATTTATTGCTAATTCTATTCTAATGTGTCAATTTGGAATTTGCTTGATTAAATGATTTACGTGGGGAGTTATGCAAGTTCTATTTTTGCTATATAAAGATAGGCCATGTAATTATTTGAAATATTTTGATATGTTATTATGTACAAAAGAAGTGGTATCTTTTCTGAAATCAAAGAACTATGTATATGACGTGTGAAATGAATTTATATCAAATAAATCTCAAAACAGTCATGGAATTAATGGTAGGGGTTATAATCCTGTCTAATGGTCATGATAGTCTGGTATACAGTCCGGTTGATTGACAAGGTCATAGTAATTCAATATAGAGTCCGACCGATTAACTTATATATGTAATAAGACCAATCGATAGTCGTGAAACCTATTGGTCGCCTAGCTAGAAGGAATTTGATCTCTAAACTGAGTATTTAAAAACCGGTCATTGCATGTACTTATTATGAACTAATATGAAATGATTTATGACTATATGGCTTTCATGTACGGTTATGTACATGATATTTACAAGTTGTTGTGCCACTCATTATTATTGACTGTCTTACTAACAATGTATTTTCTATAATTATGTATGTGAGTTGTGTGCAAATAATTTGATTAATTATATATGTATATGTATGTGTATGTAAGCTATGGTTGTATGGTTCAATAGAAGGGTAGACACTACCTATTGAGCGATTTATCACTCAACCCATTTTTACCACTTTTGCAGATTCTGAAGAGTATGAGTTGATTTACATTGAAAATCCTGAGGATGATTTTTATTAGCTCTAAGTGGAAAGAAATTAGCTATCTAGCTGCTTTTGGCTATTAGCTTTATTTAATACTTTTCACGTTGTTTCATATAGAAAATAAATACACCAACTTATTGGATATTCGTAGATTACCTTTCATTTGAGATTTGTACCGCACTATATTTAGTTATTCTATTCAGTACTTTCTAGATTTTATTCTAATTCAATGTTGTCTTTTATTCTTGAGTGGGACTTGAGAATATGGCGGATGTCGCGTGATTGGCACGTGCAAATTAGGGGCGTGACATTTTTAAATGTTATCAAAGCCCAAGTTATATGATCTAGAAGTATGTGGAATGATGTTTAAGATGTTAGTGATTTGGGGAATTAAAATGAGATGGAAAAAAATCAGTGGAAGTAAGAGATTTCATTAATATTTAGTGGTATCACAGTTTGGGTTGTGAGAGTTGGAAGTAGGTATAAATATATTGGACATATTAGTGATTAATGTGGTAGAAAAGAAATGATTAAGGAAAATAAGACTCCCATGACATTTTTAAGTGGTATCAGAGCCTAGGTTAGGATTAATGCTATAAGGTAGCACATGTTGAGAAAATAATCAGTAGCAGTTAGAAGATTAGACTTGAAAAGGTCTGTGTACATTAAGGAGGATGAAATCATTACTAATGCTGTTTCTTTTAATCTTATAGGAACTGACCGAACCAGTACAGTACACAGGGAGAATCAGGATTGCGACTATCCAGTTCATGGGACAGGATGTGATGTGACCTGCCTTAGGAAGAGGCTAAGGTTTTATAGTAACTTGTATCTCGAGGAGTTAGAGTGAGCCACAGATAGCGCTAAGATGGCTTATGCGTTGGCTGATCAAGTAGCCAAACGTGCGAGATCTCCACATTGATAGTATCGAGGGAGCACATGAGGCAGAGTAAGGAAGTCCTGCGTCAGGAAGTTCTCCATCTATAGGGAGCAAGTCAATAAGTTGAAAGCAGAAAAGGAGGAACCGAAGGGACTTGCTGATATGTATTATAAGGAATTTGAAGAAGTGACTTCCTTACTTCAGAATGGGGATGCGGAGTACCATACCTTAGTGGTGAAATATGAAGAGAGAAGGCAGCATGTGATAAATTGGATAGATGATCACCTACCACTCGCACACCCAGATGCCTGGGTAGGACCACCTGTGGCCTGATAGTGACGCCAAACTAAATGGTGACTCGGAGAAGGATTCTAAAGAAGAACCCTTAGAGAACATGTCCATAGATGATCACCGAATAGACAATGGAGTTGGGGGTCAAGATGGCGTGGGGGTGTTGTAGGAGGCGGAGCAGTCGATGATGCAGACCCCCCAATGGATGAGCATTAGAGTCGGTCTAGCAGAGACTTTTTATGTTATTGAGTATTATTCTAAGAATATTAGTACGTAGGTTTTGGCGATTGTTTATGTTGATTATTTCATCTATGAATCGTAGGACATGATTAGAAATTTCGAACACTAGATTCGTTAGAAATTTTTAGAATAAGTTAGGAAGTTGATTTCTTATGTGTAAGTAGTTGGTTGTTTCTTTTATCTTGAATTGGTGAATAAAATTCCTTTACTTTAAATTTTGTCTTATGTGATAGTGTGTGTAAAACATACAAGCAAATTACTTTAGTTGTCTCATTTTAAAAAAATATATATTTATAGATATATATATATACACAATAATAAAATACTCACTTTAATGTGGAACTTATCTACTTGATTTAGGAAATGATACCAAACACTAGGCATAGCCGAAATCAGAATGGTAGTCCTCATGGTGAGAACAACTATGGTATCTATAACCATAGTGTAAGACTTGTGAAGGATGCATCGAAGAGAATGCCAACTTGGGACAGGAGCGTGTTTTGAATATGGACAATAGGGGCATAGAGCTATGAAGGTAGGAGGAGATAGGAGTGGTAACTCAATTGATAATAAGTCAAAGGTTAAAACAAGGGTGAATGCCATGATTGATGTTAAGGCGGAGACGTCGGGCAACGTAGTCACAGGTACCCTTCTAATCCATTATGTGCCTGCATATATATTATTTGATTGTGAATCTAGTAACTCTTTTCTTGCTAAGAAATTTGCAAAGTACTTGTATATTTCTCCTGAATGGACGAACCACCCCTACCGAATTGCTACTCCAAGAAATAGAGTACTAGTATCCAATACTAAGTTTTCAAACTGTAATATGGAATTGGAAGATAAAAAATTAGAAGTGGATCTTGTGCAAATAAATATGAGTGCTTTTGACGTCGTCCTACGAATAGATTAGTTAGTTAGACACTTTGCGCAGATTGATTGTAGGGGAAAGAGGGTGTTATTCATGAACCCATACGAGGAGAGTTACTCTTAGCAAGGAAATACTGATGTTAGAAAATTTTGTAAGTTACCACTTCTATCTGCTATATAGGCTTATACGGCAATATGAAAGGATCTGAGGTATATTTGGCTTATGTAGTAGATACGAAATAGGAGGAAACGCCTTTAGAAAAGATCACGGTGGTGAAGAATTTTTCTGACGTATTTTCGGACGACCTTCCTAGTCTATCTTCGGATAGAAAAATAGAGTTTGAGATTAATGTTGTTTTAGAAGCAACTCCTATATCTAAGGCACTCGATAGAATGGCGCCTGTAGAATTAAAAGAAGTCAAGGAACAATTACAGGAATTATTAGATAAGAAGTTCATTAGACCTAGTGTTTCTTCTTAGAGTGCACTAGTACTCTTTGTTAAGAAGAAAGATGGTAGTCTGAGATTGTGTATTGATTATAGGAAATTGAATCGAATCACAATAAAGAACAAATACTCCCTTCCTAAGATAGATGATCTTTTTGTTCAAGTGAAAGGAGTTAAGGTATTCTCTACGATAGATTTGAGCTCTAGATACCATCAATTGAAGATTAAAACCAAAGATATCCAGAAAAATGCATTTTGTACGAGGTACGGACACTTTGAGTTTTTAGTAATACCTTTCGGATTAACCAATGCCCCAATAGCCTTTATGGATTTGGTAAACAGGATGTTCAAACTACAACTGGACCATTTTGTTGTGTATTCATTAACGATATTCTAATATATTCCCTACATGAAGAAACTCATGCTGCCCATCTAAGGAAGTTCTAGAGATACTCAGAAGAGAAAAATCGTATGCTAAATTTAATAAATGTGAATTTTGGCTGAAGAGCGTGGCATTCTTAGGACATGTGATATCAACTCTAGTGGTGTCGATTGATCCAAAGAAAGTTGAAACAATCATAGGTTGGCCACAGCCCACTAATGTGACTAAAGTAAGATGTTTCTTAGGATTAGTTAGCTATTATTAGAAATTTGCACAAGGATTCTTCACCATTGCCATGCCTCTTACTAGTCGACGTAAAAGAGGGCAAAATTTGAATGAATAGATAAATGTGAGATGAGCTTTTAGAAGTTAAAGGAGAAACTAGTATCAACCCCAGTACTTACCCTACCATTTGGAACGAAATGATTTGTAATGTATAGTGATGCCTTTAAAAATGGTTTAGGATGTTTTGATACAAAATGGGAGAGTAATCACATATGCTTCTCGCCAATTGAAACCTTATGAGTAGAATTATCCAACGCATGATTTGGACTTGACGGCCATACTTTTTGCCCTGAAAATATGGATGCTTTACTTCTATAGAATGCAATGTGAAATTTTTACCGATCATAAAAGTCTCAAATATCTGTTTACTCAAAAGGAGTTGAATATAAGGCAGAGAAGGTGGTTAGAATTAATTAAGGATTATAATTTGACAATCACCTATCACCTGTGCAAAGCAAATAAGGTAGCAGATGCCCTAAGTAGGAAGTCAAGGGCATTAAAGAACTCACAGTGAAGGAACAAATGGAGAATTTTGAATTAGAAATGGTGGACTCCACTGTCAAGATACTAGTTGTGCTAGTGGTGGCACCTACCTTGATAGTTAGGATTAAGGAAGCATAAAATTTGGATGACGAGTTTGCTAAGGTCAAGGAAAAGGTTAGAGTTGAACCTTTTGATGGGTTTGAATTGAAGGATGATGGGAGTTTGTGAAAAAAATGGTAGATTATGTGTGTTGAGAGATGAAGGATTGAAATAGGAATTACTAAATGAGGCACACAATTCGAGATTCTTAATTCACCTCGGTGGGACTAAAATGTACCTAGACTTGAAAAGAAATTATTGGTGGAATGGAATGAAACGAGAAATAACGAAATATGTCGCTAAGTGTTTGTTGTACCAACAAGTAAAGGTCGAGCACCAGAGACTTGCTGGTTTATTACAACCCCTAGAAATCCCACAATAGAAGTGGGAACATATGACAATGAATTTTATGGTAGGTTTGCCTCAAACAATAAGAAATAATGATAACATTTGGGTTATAATCGATCGGCTAACCAAGTTTGCCCACTTCCTACCAATATCAAATGGATTAACAATGGAAAGGTTAGTAGAGATGTGTATGGAGAAAATTGTGTGTGTTCACGGTGTCCTAGTGAATATAGTGTCAGATCGGGCCCCTAAATTCGCGTCTTTGGTCAACCTACCAAGAGGTTATGGAAAATGCACGTGCAAAAATGATTAATAAAATGTACTAGGAAAATGCACGTGCTCCACACATGTATAGAAAATGATTAATGAAATGTACTATGTTGATCTTTTACAATGAAAATACAATGATAGTCAATTTAATTATAAGCAAAAAAGGGGAAAATTCAAGGAATGATTGAATGCACATGCTCCACATGTCGTATGACTTTGAGGGAACTATTTATGTTTGTTATCCTGATATGATAACATCAATTAGTTATGTTGTATGTACTTGCTGTCATTAGGTTTTGTATTTTTCTTGCATTTCACTTTTAGCATTTCCATGAATTCAAGCTTTCCTTTGTAGTTGTAGAATAGTTGATTTCTACTTATAAATTATTTTTGTTTTTTCTAATCTTGTATGAAGGTTCACTCTTATTTCCAATATGTGTTGTCAACTGCTACAAATCTGATCAATTTAGAGCATAAAGCTAGCTTTTGTGGTGAAGCTAACTCCATCTATTTGTGGAAGACCATAGAATGATTACCTGAAAGTTCGCCTAATCTTGAAGTGCTTGCTTTTGGTAAAATGAGTTACTGTAACTCTTCTTATTTTTAATTCTTTTTTTATATATTTCCCTATGTATAATAGTGTTGAAAAGGGTAGGTATTTTGGTATGAAGACAGCAAAAGATACGAGGAATAGTGTCCTTTCACTGAGGCTGTTCCAATATCCTTCATTCAATGTCTTGGGAAACTAGAAATCCAAAATCTCTATGACAACCGAGACTGTGAATTCAAGTTTGTAGAATGTCTTTTACAGAATGGAAAAGAGAAGATAACTCTTGGCATGCTATCGGAAGGTATACAAAGGGAGAAATGACAACCTTTCTTTGGTGAATGTAATTTACTAGAGGAGTGCCTGAAGTTATAGTTAATACTCTTAATTGTGAAATTATGGCAATATTGCCTGTTCAATTTCCCAGGTTATAGTTGTTGGAAATCATGTATTTTGACAGTATGTATAAGAAAAAAGGGATTGTATCTGGGGAAATGTGCCTTCTTTTTGAACTCAAATGTAGACGGATAGTTTCCTGGTTTTGATAGTTTGGAACATATCCATGTCTGTGGAACCAAAATCTATTTTTATACTAGGAAAATGCATACTACAAACTTGTCAAGCTATATTTGGTTGTAAAGATTGTTTCACGCATGCATGAAACAGACATGTAGATACATCCATACAAATACGCCAACACATAACTCTCCAAAAATATTTAGAAGAAAGAATGGATTGTTTCCTGCTCTGGAAATCATCTTGTAAATAAATCTTATCAATCATTCAAGAGGAAAGATAATTTGGGGTGGAGGAAAGAGAAAGGCATGCAAGTTTGAATACAGCGAATCTCTAGTGTCCTCTTCAACTAATTGACCATGTTCTGTTCTTGAAATGAAAACCTAATTGAACTCTACATTTAAATTAACAGGACCATTCATGGGCAAGAAAAAGATGGTAAATTGATGCATATTATACAATCATCATCAACCAATCAAATCATAGGCCAAAAACAAATCAACCATGGTTTGATGTCGCAAATCAATAACAGTCGCATAACCACCACATAACGTACCATTCTACACCAGAAGTATCATGAAATCGATAACCACCACATAACATACCATTCCATATCGCACACATCATACACACGCAGAGAATTCAAGAACAAGTAAAATAAGTTAACTATCTTTATCGACCTAATTTCATATGTCTAAGTTTTATTTGTCCCTATTTGGAATTATTAATTAGACAGTAACTTTTAATAGCATATTAATGAAAAACAAATATCTATTTAGTGAAAATGGTTTCTTTGAAAAAAAAAGAAGTAGTTGTGTGGTAAACATTAATCGTTGACACAACATTATAAAGAGTATTGTTAGTAGTTTCATAAATAGTGTGAAATCTTAGTTAAATTTTTAAACCCCAAAAGTTTGACTATTGAGTGCTGATTTTATTTCGATATTTCCACGCCCTCTCTCCCACTCTTTTTTGTTCCCCTTCCTCCTATCTTTCCTCCTTCTTCCCCTTTAATTCCCTCCTTCCCTCCTCCTCCTTTCTCCATTCCCCCACCATCCCCTCTCCCCCTTGTCCCTTCACCCCACACCCCTATCCTTCCCCCTTCCATGTTGGTTGCACAACCTATTCAACCAGTAAACCTGTGAGAACCTTGATTTCCAAGATATAAATATTAATTCCAAGAACATAGCTTTTCGTTGTGTTTACAAAATCTACATATCTAGATATCTCTACTAAATTTGGAACCTCCAGTTCTTTTATCTTTAGAGTGAACATGCCTTTTGAACTTACTATGTACCAGTCAATTTCACATATTATGGAGAACAGTTGTCCTTTTCATTTTTTTCACAATAGCAGTTATTACATCCAATCTAATCTAGCAATTTAATAGGTTAACCTAATGAGCCTATCACCTAATAAAATCGGTTTAATAGTTGGAACAAATTAGGAAGGAATCTGTTGATTAACTAATGCCTGTTAGGTCAAACAAATCATATTATTTTTAGTAATTTAACTATACTGCCTTTTTTATTACATAGCCTCTAGTTTTCTTGATACCACAAGCTCAGTTACAATCGGGTTACTAACCAAAAGATCCTTTTGTGTGCTCTCTTTGAGCCACATGAGAAAGTTTTTTTCCCAGTCTACTTCTCTAACAAGTTTGACAGCAAACTTTGTTAGATTGTGTGCACATCCATTACCTAGTCTATTAACAAAAGAAAAAGTACATTTGTCAAACAAACTTTTCATGTTTTCTATGTCCTCTAGTAAAACAGCAACTCTAGAATCATTGATGCTTTCTTGTGTTATCATTTCCACTACTGCTTTGCAATCCGATTGGAACTTCCACTAAGCCTTTATCATTCCCATTCTGATTGCTACAACTTTCTCCACTAGTGGTTCACTGGTTTTCCTTGCTGATTTTGCACATGCTTTTAGTACCCCTCCTTTCCAGTCCCTTGCTACCCCTCCTAATCTACATTTGTCCATTCCTGTTGAGAATGCAGCATCTGTGTTAATCCTTATCAATCTTTTACCCGATGGTTTCCAAATTGCTGACCTTGAGCATCCTGTTTGTTCAATGTACTCCCCTCCTCCACTATTCTAGGCATCCAAGAATTCTGCCCACTCTCTATGTGCTTTTTGTAGAATAAGTCTAGCATCTAACTCCTTATTTGAGAATATCTTCCTTTCTTGCTTTCTAAATCTGCCACATAATATTTACAGTTAAAGCAATGTGTTCCTATCCCATGTCCCTCTGTTTTGCATCTAATATCCCTTCCCACCATTTGACAAAATTATTTCTCATATCATTTAATCCATCCCAACTTATTGGGGCAATTCTCCACGTGAGCTCAGCTTTCTTACAAAGGAATAGCATATGCTCCACTGTTTCCACTTCTTCTTTGCAACAATCACAAAATTCATTTCGTTTCCCCGATCTTTTTGTATCTGTTCATTCACTGGTAAGCTGTTTAACAAGCATCTCCATACAAAATGCTTGAGTTTGTGCTTCATATGCAATGACCACAGGCTTTTCCACCCTCTAGATCTCTGCTAAAAGTAGACCCTTCATGTTATCCAATTCACCTTGCTGTCAGGTTCCTTCCCTTTCTGCTACATATGCAGATTTGACTGTAAACTATCCAAAAGTTGTATACTTCCGATACACTCTATCCCTTCCCCCTATCAAGCTCAGAGGGATGGCCAGAATCCTCTGCACATCTTCTTCTTCAAACAATTTTTTTAGCAGCTCCTGATTCCATTCCCTCTCCTATATTAGTTCCTCCACCTTCTTAATTTTGCACTCTTTCTATCTTACTATTTTGATTTTCCCTTCCACATCACTTAGGATCCACTTCTCTATCCATACCTGCACAGTTTTTCCATCCCCCACTCTATGTCTCGTCCCCTTGTTGAGCAATTGCTTTCCTCCCATTAAGCTTTTCCATACCCAAGAGGCTGCTTTTAGAGGCTCACTATTCCAGCTTTGCCCCTCTAAGGTATTTGGACTTCAAAACTTTACTGACTAGTAGGTTTGGATAAGTGATAATTCTCCAAAGCTGCTTTGCTAGTAGAGATTTATTGAAACATTCCATGTCTCTGAATCCCAGTCCCCTTTTGCCCTTAACTTGGGTCATTTTAGTCCAACTGACCTAGTGTATTTTCTTTGCATTTTCCTCCTTTCCCTACCAAAAGCTTGCTACCATCCTACATATGTCTTTGCATAAATGCTTTAGGAGCTTGAAGCATGACATGGTGTATGTAGGGAGTGCCATGACCACCCATTTAATTATCACCTCTTTTCCAGCATGACTGAGCAGGTTCCTCTTCCAGTTCTGCATTTTGTTTTGTAGGCTATCCTTAATGTATCCAAAGACTTGCTATTTGGATCTTCCTATCATCATTAGGAGGTCTAGGTATTTTCCACTCAATGCTTCTATCATATTTCCTAGTACTGAGCAGATTTCTTTCCTTAGGTTCTTGCAGATGTTAGCACTAAAAAATACAGTAGATTTTTCATCATTTATAAGCTGTCCAGATGCCTTTTCATAAGTGGCCAGCATGTCTTTCATTTGTCTTGCTTCCCCTACACTAGCTATACAACAGAATAAAGAATCATCACCAAAAAGAAGGTGAGACACCACAGGGCATCCCCTCCCAACTCTGACTCCTATAATTAATCTATTGTTCAGATTCTATTTCATCAGGTTTGATATTCCTTCAGCACAAATAAGGAAAAGATAAGGAGAGAGAGGGTCCCATTGTCTTAAACCTCTGGTAGGCTTGATATAACCTGTTCTTTGCCCATCATTTATATTAAAGGAATAAGAGGCAGTAGGCACACAGCTCATGATCCATCTAACCCAAGTAGGACAAAAGCCTATTTTCATCATCATTCTCCCTAAGAACTGCCATTCCACCCTATCATAAGCTTTTAACATGTCAAGCTTAAGGGCTATTATACCATTCTTGCCTTTTCTCTTATTTTTCATCAAGTGAATGATTTCTTGGACTAAGATGACATTATCAAGAATTTGTCTACCAGGGACAAAGGCTGATTGGGCATGAATGATACACCTGGGAATGACTTTCTTTAACCTATTAGCCAGAGCATTAACAATTATCCTATATAGAACATTACAAAGAGAGATAGGTCTATACTGGGACATGTTAAGGGGAACTTCTCCTTTTGGAATAAGGGTTACTATAGCTTCATTGATAGTCTTAAGCAAGTGACTACTGTGTAGGAAATTTTTGATAGCAATCACAATATCATTTTTGATAACATGCCAAAATTTTGAAAAAAAAAAGGGGGGTCATACTATCTGGTCCAGGAGCTTTATCGGGGTGCATTGAAAATAAAGCATTTTCTACCTCCATCTCTTCAACTGGTTTGATTAGTGCTGCATTCATTTCATTTGTGATTGTGCAGGGAACACCTTCAGTGGCAGCTTCAAATTCTATTGGTTGAGATGATGTAAAAAGCTTTTTGTAGAGTCCACAGATTTCATTCTCTACCTTCTGCTCTAATTCACACCATTTCCCTTCCTCGTTCTGTAAGGATGTTATCCTAGTCCTTCTCCTCCTTCTCATCACACTTGAATTAACAGGACCATTCATAGGCAAGAAAAAATGGTAAATTGATGCATATACTATCATCATCAACCATTCAAACCGTAGGCAACAAAAATCAACCGTGGTTTGATGTCACAAATCAATAACAGTCGCGTAACGTACCATTCTACATCAGACGAATCATGAAATCGATAACCACCACATAACATACCATTCCACATCGCACACACCATACGTATGCAGAGAATTCAAGAACAAGTAAAATAAGTTAACTATCTTTATCGACCTAATTTCATATGTCTAAGTTTTATTTTTCCCTATTTGGAATTATTAATTGGACAATAACTTTTAATAGCATATTAATGAAAAACAAATATCTATTTAGTGAAAATGGTTTCATTGAAAAAAAAAAGTAGTTGTGTGGTAAACAGTAATTGTTAACGCAACATTACAAAGAGTATTGTTGGTAGTTTCATAAATAGCGTGAAATCTTAGTTAAATTTTTAAACCCCAAAAGTTTGACTATTGAGTATTGATTTTAATTCGATTTTTCCACGCCCTCTCTCCCACTCTATTTGGTTCCCCTTCCTCCTCTCTTTCCTCCTTCTTCCCCTTTTCTTCCCACCTTCCCTCCTCCTTCTCTACTCTCCCCCCTCCTCCTCCCTTCTCCATTCCCCCACCACTTCCTCTCCCCTTTCTCCCTTCACCCTACACCCTTCTCCTTCCCCGTTCCATGTTGGTCGCACGACCTGTTCAACTAGTAAACTTGTGAGAACCCTGATTTCCAAGATATAAATATTAATTCCAAGAACATAGCTTTCTGTTGTGTTTACAAAATCTACATATCTAGGTATCTCTACTAAATTTGGAACCTTCTGTTCTTTTATCTTTATAGTGAACATGCTTTCTAAACTTACTATGTACTAGTCAATTTCACATATTATGGAGAAAGTTGCCTTTTTTGTTTTTTCACAATAGCAATTATTACATCCAATCTAATCTGGCAATTTAATAGGTTAACCCAATGAGTTTGTCACCTAACAAAATCGGTTGAATAGTTGGAACAGATTAGGAAGAAATCTGTTGACTAACTAACCCCTATTAGGTCAAACAAATCATATTATTTTTAGTAATTTAACTATACTATCTTTTTTATTACATACCCTCTAGTTCATGTGAATGGATTAGGTGTTTTTAAGGGGTGTTTTTCAAAAATTTTACTATAGCGGTGTATGTGAAAAAACTTTTAATGTAGATGATTAGGTGCTTTTGGGAGGGTTTTTTAAGGTGTTTTGAAGGTACTTTTGAGGATATATTTTGAGGCATTTTTAGAATTTAAAATTTTTTTGAGATATTCTTTAACAATTAAAAATACCACCACCTATCACTGCCACCCACCATTGCTATCATCCCCTCCCTTCCTCCTCTCCACTATGACCCCCACTATTGCCTTTACCTTCACACTTGTTCTCCTCTTTCTAGTTGCAATTTCCCAAGCCTGAGTACCATCAAATTTCCCAGAGGATGATGTAGTCGATCATGAACTTACACACTCCCACAATGGCTCTAACGTCGGCTCCATCCTTTATCTCCCCAACAACAACGTCAACGATGATGTATCTTGCTCTAATCTGCTCGCCATTGACATTCCTGAATCTGAATCCATCTCTACCAGATCTATTCTATTAAAATAGCCTACAAAAATTTTAGAAATTTTAGTATTGTCCTCCTTTTGTCTCCCTAAATTTTGATAGTATTCTCTTTAAACCCACTATTGCCCTCCAAAAGTGTTGAAATTTTTGCAACTGTCCTTGCTATTTCCACAATGGTGAATCTTGAACTAAAATATATTACATCATGCTAATTTTTCCTCTTACCATTAAACGTAATTTACCTTATCTTGCAAGAAAATATTATTTATTTAATATTTAACTTTTCTTACATATCTTTTTTTATATGAATTACAAACCAACTAAACATTCATTCAGCAATTTAATTGTGAGCAAATTATATTGTTATTATTTTTTGACCTTCCCATCCTTCCTCATACCTTTTCTATCATGCACAAGATTCAATCTTGAACCTGATAATGGGGAAGACCTTAAGGACCCTCCCCTGAATTGTGTACAAATCATTTACCTACTATATATGTGAATTAGAATATACATCTTATATTCTTATGCATAATTTTATATCATTGGATGACCTAAAAAATAATAAATCTCAAACTATAGCCTTGGTTTTACTATAGAAAATATTTAATTGTTCTAGAAATCTATAAACGAACACCTTATAAATCTAAATTAATATTATTGCAATCTTGAATTGCCACTACTATCAGTTCAAGTTTTCAATTCCGCAACTACTGCCATCGCCACCACCATGACCACTCTTTTTTCAGACCCATCAGACAACAACAACAAGAGCACGTGCAAGTTCCGTATGGAAATGATATGATATTGTCCATTGGTAAAAGGGGAGAAAAAGGGAGAAGGAGGAAAGAGGAGAAGAGAGGTGATATGTGGTAGTGGTGAAGGGTGATAGTGGTGTATGGTAGGTGAAAGAAGAAAGAGATATAAATATTTTTATGTTATGAAACAACTAAAAGTGTGGATGTCCATTTGTATTCTCAAAATGATTAATTCATAATTCATTGATCCCAAGAGAATTAATTCATAATTCATTACTACATTATGTAAAAGAATTACATTGGATGAACGGTTTCAATCCATAGACCCATTCATGTTTTGGATGAACCGTTTCATAAACTATTCATATTCTTGCAGTAATGAGTGTTTAATAGAATTGATGTACCTTTAATTTTGTAATACCTATATATAGAGGTATCTTGGTACCTCTTGAGATGACCTTTGATTAGTTGAAAACAATAAGAAAATTATTCTCTATTTCTCTACTTCTTTATCTAATATTTCAATCCTTATAATAGTAGTTTATTTTATTAGTTTTACAACACGTTATCAGCACAAGTCTCTACTTTTGAGCAAAAGGTGAAAACGGAGTCTCTACCTTGAGTAAAAGTGAAACACGAGATTCTGCCAAAATTCTATCTGTGTTTTCTCAGCAACTTCTGTTTACTTATTGAGGTAAATTTCTAACCCACAAACTTATTTTAATTTCTTATGGCCAACCTTACAAAACAAGAGTCCATACCTCTTGATATTTCTGAAAGAATTATTTATCATGGGTAGTGGATGTTAAAATTCATCTTGAGACAATGGGTCTTGGTAATACTATTATTGAAAAGAATGAATCTTCAAACCAAGACCATGCCAAGGCTATGATTTTCCTTCATCATCATTTAGATGAAGGATTACAAATATAGTATCTTACAGTTAAAGATCCTCTTGTCCTTTAGAGAGATTTGAAAGAAAGATTTGACCACCTGAAATTGGTCGCTCTTCTAAAAGTCCGCTATAATTGGCTTCACTTATGACTACAAGATTTTATATCTGTTAACAAAAATAATTCAGCCATATTCAGAATTACTTCTCAATCATCATTATGTGGTGAAAAAGTCACTAATGAAAATATGTTAGAGAAAATATTTTCTACTTTTCATGTCTCTAACATGTTCCTACAGCAACAATATCGAGAGAAGAGATTTAAAAAATATTTTAAACTTATTGCATGTCTTCTCTTGACTGAATAAAATAATGAATTATTGCTGAAAAATCATGAGTCCCGACCAATTGGTGCAAGTCCATTTCCTGAAGCGAATATGACTCAATTTCAAAATTCTGGTCAAGGTCATGGACGTGGCCATAGAGATGGCCGTGGAGGAGGCCGTGGACGTGATCGTAGTAGATTTATACCCCGTAAAAATTATAACCATGGGAAACAACAAAATATTCCCAAAAAGAGGGATAATAACTGCGATCAAAAAAATGGAGAAAAGAAAGTTTATGAAAAAAAATACAATCGGTGTGGTATGGAAAGTCATTGGTCCCGTACCTGTCGTACGATTGATCATCTTGTTGACCTTTATCAAGCATCATTGAAAAAGAAAGACAAAGGTGTTGAGACAAATTTCATTGATCAAAAGAATGATTATCATGATGGTGATGATGCTTATATGACACACCTCGATGTAGCTGATTTCTTTGAGCATCCTGAAAATGTCAACAAATATCCTATAATTGTTTAGATATTATATGATGTTTTATATCTTTCATGTAATTTTCTTTCTATTCAATATTTATTTTTGTATCTTTATTAATATTTATTTTGGTTTGAAATTTTCTTCCTGAAGAAGAAATGGATGCCAAATGTTTGGGATTAAATAATGGTGATGATCACATTTGTCTCATTGATAATACTACTACACCCACCATATTAAAAAATAAAAAATATTTTTCTTATTTGAAAATGGGAAAGACAAATGTTAATACTATCAGTAGTAATGCAAAATTGATTGAAAATTTCGGAAAAGCCACTCTATTTCTCCCTGAAGGGACTAAAATTGTCGTAAATAATGCACTACTCTCTCCCAAGTTTTGGAGAAATTTATTGAGTTTTAAAGATATCCGCGAAAATGGATATCATATCGAGAAAATGACTGACTAGGCAAGGATGAAATCCAAGGCACCCCTTTGACCTAGCCAAGGCTAGTTGCATGATTTAATCAAAGATTTTCTTGTTTTAATCAAAGAATTTATTACATTTGGATGCACTACATGAATGCAAACCCTAGACCTAGGGGTATTGGGGGAAATTTCCCTTCAAAGGTTGAGTGGTGCCAATCACATTAATTGTGAAGCCCAATAACGATCCTTTGAAGAAGTCACGAATAATGCGAGTGGGATGCAAATGAATGGAATGCATGTATGCAATGTGAGGACATGAGTTTGAAAAAGTAATAAAAGACAAGAATGTATAAGTAAAAATGTGCACGTGAGTGAGCAAGGTACGGTATGTGAAATGATAATATGAAGTGTATGTGTGCAAGTGATGATAAAAGTGTTTGTGTGCAAGTGAAAATATAAAAGTGCGCGTGTGCCAAATGGGAGGAAAAGAAGAAAGTGTGATGAGGGTATAAATGGTAGAGTGGATGCATGAACCTAGGGAATTCATGCATATTGGGTACGGGGAGACCTAAGTCGTGACTCAATTTACCCTTTTATAGAGAGGATACAAGCGTGCTAAGGCTTAGAAAAAGCCACACTCGTCTATATCCCATATTTAAGGGGACTCTTCAGGCAAATGTACCCTAACTAGCATGAGATGCAAGACCTAAAGTGAGGGGAAAGGGCAATCGAGGAGCATGTCAGATGATAAAACTAAGGAAAAATGCATGATATGTAGTGAACAGGCAAATAATGCATTAGTGAAAAACAAAGGAAAAATTCTATTGGGTCTAGCGTTGGACTAGCCCTTTCTATGAATTCCTAATGAAATAATGAACCACAACTAGCATTGGACTAGTGTGGTGACGTTCGTCCATCACATTCATTCATGCTATAGAAAGCGAGTAGACATGCCAAACACTTATAAACACATAGCACATAACATTTAGCATGCTCGACTAGATGCAAGGCCCTAACAAAGCAAATTAACACGTAGTAACTAAGCATGCAAGACACATAAGACAATTAAAGCCCTAACTATTACATTTGCTAGCTAGGCACATGACTTCGGTAGGTCTTCATTGAATGCTCCTCCAAGCCCTATCTATTACATTAGGGAGACCCTACTACAATCTAAAAGGGGGGAAAAGAATAAAATAATTAAATCCCTAACTATTACAAGCCAAGAGGTGTACACATACCCCATAATGAATAACTTAAATAAAAAGCAAAAGTAAGTAGAAAAAATGAAAAGAATTAAAGAAAGGCAAAGAAAGCAAAGTAGACATGCATATTCACATAACACGTAGGAGCACGTAGGAAAAAATAAACTCAAGAATATAGAAGTTACCTCCCTTGCAACGGAAATCGAGTAAATGAGATATTATCTTCAAAACAATAAAAAGGTCAAGGTACCAATTTATTTGGCAAATAATCACAAAGGATAAAAATAAGCATGAATTTGAATCAATTAAATCATGTCGACAATTCACATTTAAGAAGTCAAGAGAAGAAAGGACCTGATTGCAAAGATTGATAAAATTTAGAGGTCAAAATTAAAGAAAAATAAAGTTCAGGGACCTATTTGCAATTAATTTAAGGACCGAATTGAAAGAAGTTGAAAATGTCCAGGGCCACAATACAGCTAAGGAGAAATTCAGGGGCTGGTTTGCAAAAACGTTTTCTGGTCTCCTAATGGACCAAACGATTGGGCCATTCTATTTATTTACTTGGGCCAAAGCCCTCTTAGCCCAATCAAAACCCAAGCAAAACAGATGGACTAGTCTACTATTCTGACCCCAAGAATGATCCAACAAGACTGATGGGCTTTAACCCTTCAGCCCAACCGAATAATGCAAGGGCTTTGGCTATCCAATGCTATATCAAAATCCAAGCAAAAGCAATCAAAACCCATTTGTTAGACCCAAACAAACATAATTCTTGACCCAATCTTTATTTTCTTACAAAACCCATCGAAAAATTAAACTAGCCAAAAATTATTAAGATCTAATTGTACTCTAAAACCCATAAATAATCTACCCAAGAAAGTCACATAAAACATGTAAGAGTGAATTAAAACCAAAAAAAAAACAAAACAAGTTAGATCATTCCAAGTTTTGGGCCATAGCAGAATAAGGAAAAATGTGAGAGGTTCAAACTCAACAAAATTAAGGACCTAATTGAAGGACTTATGAAGGTTTTGGGGTCGAATTAAAGAAAAGCAAAGTCCAGGGGTCAACTTATGTCTCAATCATGACTTAATTGAACGAGATCTGGAAGTTACACAGGCTTTAATATAATTTCACCAAAGGTCAGGGGTCAAACTGCGAATTCATAAATATTTTCCAACCCAGTTTCGTCTTCCTCGCGATGCTCAGAAGCCATTTCCGTTCTTCATTGCAGTCGAAGCCATTCCAAAACTCAATACAAAACAAAAAGTCCCTCTCCTAACATTGATTTGAGTTCGTACAAAAAGAGAAATAAGCACAATCAAGGTTTCTCAAACGCAAGGAATCAAACTTGCCGACTTATCTATCTTCCTCACAAAGACGCAGACAAGTCATCTTCCAAACATAATATTCGGTTGGACATTTTATCAAACGACTGGCGGGTGTAAAAAAAAAGTCATTGATGCTCTACTCGATTGAAGCCATAATCGATCCCAAAAATTTCCAGCATGAACAATCAAGAATGAAAAGACAATTCCAGTCCAATCAAATACATAACGCACACGTATTCTAAAATCTATGAACAGTCCGCGTGAAAATTGAAATAATAACTCACGGAAAGCATGTTCTGATAGAAACTGAAAATGTAAGGGGAAAGGATGACTTACAGTAATCTCCCATGGTGAAGATTTTGCAGGTGGTGATTGGAAGTTCTGGTGGTATGGTGGCGAGCGGCGATGAGCAGCGGCGGTTCTGTTGACCCAAGCGTCGAAGGGTTTGATTTTGGGTGATTGGCGGCTGTCGGCGTGGTCATGGTGGACTGATGATGATGGATGGAGGTGGTGCCAGATTGAAGGCTTCAAAGATGGAGCTCGCCGTCCCACGGCTGAAGTCGACTGAAATGACAAGGGCGGTGGTGCCGAGAGTCCTCCTTCCGTCGCCCGTTTCTTTCCTCTGCTTTCATTCTTTTTCTCCTTTTTCTCTCATGGCCTTCTCTGTTTTTTAGCCATAAGCCTCTCCTATTTCCCTCAGCCCAGGACCTCTTCATCCGTTACCATTTCCTCCCTCTGTTTTTCGTAGTTTTGCTCCTCTGTTTCTCTTCTCAGATTTTCAGGCCTCTCTTTCTTGTAGCTGAAGCTCCTTCGTCCATTCGGCCAAGCTCTCGAACCTCGCGGCCCTCAACTCTTTTGGTCCCCCACCGAAACCCCCAAACTCCTTTCTTTTCCCTCTTTTTCATTCAACCCAGCCTCGCCGAAACCTTCCCCTGTTTTTCTTTTTCATTCCCTTGCTTCGCCTTCTGATTTTTCCTTAGCCGCGTCCTCTCCTGTTTTCATTGTTTCAGCCGTCTATTTTTCTGTTTTTTCTCCATGCCCGATAGCTCCCTTCTCTAATCTTTTTCTTGCGGCTGCCTTGCTGCTTTCTTTTTATATGTAGCTCTCAACTCTAAAACCCTCAGCAAACTCTACTAATATTGCAGCCCAAGGGACTGCCCAGGTCCTCTCTTGCAAGCTGCGTATTTACGCAGCTTGCTGTCGCGTGTTTCTCTCTTTTTTTTTTTTTTATTATTATAAAAGTATAATATAAATAGCTAATTTCCTAATGATAAATAATAACAAATAAATGCAGAAAAGCTAATTAAGATAAAACGACATGCTAGTTTTCCTTCTTTCTTTTCTTCTTTTTCCTTTTTCATTTTTCAATTTTTCATCATTTTTCTTTTCTTTTCTTTTTCCCAAGAAATTCTATAAAAATAAAACTAGAAACTAAAAACTAAAAATCGAATAAAACTAACAGGACAAATAAAAAACTAAAAATAAACAGTAAACGAAATTACACCAAAAATTTGGTGTCTACATCTATTCATCCCAATAATTTTATGATTTAACATAATCGTCTCGGACATCCTGAAACTATAATGATGAGACGAATAATCGAGAATTTACATGGTCATTCATTGAAAAATCAAAAGATATTAAAATTAAATGAATTCTCCTATGTTGATTGCTCCCAAGGAAAATTAATTATTAGACCATCACCAGTTAAAATTGGAATTGAATCCCCTACATTTCTAGAACGAATTCATGGTGATATATGTGGACCTGTAGATCCACCATGTGGACTATTTCGATATTTTATGGTGCTAATTGATGTATCAACTAGATGGTCATATGTATGTTTATTATCTACTCACAACATGGCGTTTGCGAGATTGCATGCTTAAATAATTAAGTTGCGAACACAATTTCCAAATTATCCAATAAAGAAAATTCGTCTAAATAATGCTGGTGAATATTCGTTACTTTCTTTTGACGATTATTGTATGTCTATTGGAATAACTGTTGAACATCCTGTAGCTTATGTTCACACACAAAATAGTCTCGCCAAATCATTTATTAAACGGCTACAATTAATTGCTAGACCATTATTAGTGAGCTCTAAACTTCCTTCATCTGCTTGAGGACATGCTATATTACATGCAGCAACACTTGTGAGAATTAGGCCAACAAATTATCCTACTTATTCTCCCATACAATTAACTTTTGGTTATAAGTCCAATATTTTTCATTTATGAATATTTGATTGTGCGATTTATATTTCAATTGCGCCATCCCAACGTCGTAAATTGGGCCCCCAAAAAAGATTGGGGATATATGTCGGGTATGAATCACCTTCAATTATTAAGTATATGGAACCATTGACAAGTGATTTATTTACTGCGAGATTTGCAGATTGCCATTTTGATGAATCATATTTTTCGACATTAGAGGGAGATAAAAATCAACCAAAAAAGGAAATCACTTGAAAAAATCATTAGATTTCCTTGATTCTCGTACTGAAGAATGTGAACTAGAAATTCAAAAGATTATACATTTGTAAAAATTTACAAATCAATTACCGGATGCATTTAATGACTCGAGAAGAGTTACTGCTGAAAATGCTTCGATTAAAATTAATATCCCTGAATGAAAAATTACAAATGCTAATGAGTCTAAAGCACGCCTGAAGCGTGGGAGATCTCTTGGTTCCAAAGATAAAAATTCTCGAAAGAAAAGAGGAGTAGATGAATCAACAATTAATGACAAAATTCAACCTCCTGAACAGGTCGCTCCTAAAGAGCCAATTCTTTAGGAGAATGAAATTATAGAAAATTCAATAAATTTTGTCACTTCAGGAAAAAGTTGGAACCAAAAAGAAATAATTATTGATAGTATTTTTGCATATAATGTAGCACTTGATATTATGGTAGAGGACAAGGATCATGAGTCGAGATCGGTTGATGAATGTCGACGTAGAAATAATTGGTCAAAGTGGAAAGATGCGAACCACTCTGAATTAAATTCACTGGCTAAAAGAAAAGTTGTTGGACCTGTAGTCCAAACGCTTGAAGGTGTAAAGTCAGTAGGATATAAATGGGTATTTGTGAGAAAAAAATGAGAAAAATAAAATTGTGAGGTATAAAGCAAGACTTGTAGCCCAAGGATTTTCACAAAGGTCTGGATTTGACTATGATGAAACGTATTCACCTGTAGTGGATGCTATCACATTTAAATATCTTGTGAGTTTTGTAGTACATGAAAAACTAGATATGCGTTTAATGGACGTTGTTACTATATATTTATATGAAAATCTTAAAAATAATATTTATATGAGAATCCCCGAATGATTCAACATGCCTGAAGCATGGAAATCAAATCCTAAAAATATTTATTATATTAAATTACAAAGATCTTTGTATGGGCTCAAATAATCTGGACGTATGTGGTATAATTGCCTCAATGAATGTTTAACTAAAGAAGGTTATACTAATGATTCAATATGTCCATGTTTTTTTATCAAAAAAAATGGATCAAATTTTGTGATAATTGCTGTATATGTTAATGATCTAAATCTTATTGAAACTCCTGAAAATTCAAAATAGTGTTAAATATTTGAAGAAGGAATTTGAGATCAAAAATTTTGGAAAGACAAAATTCTGCTTTGGTTTACAAATTGAGCATTTGAAATATGAAATTTTTGTCCACCAAATTCTTTATATCCGGAAGGTATTAAGCGATTTTATATGGATAAAACATATACATTAAATACCCCAATGGTCGTCAGATCACTAGATCTTAATAAGAATCCTTTTAGATCATGAGAGAAAGATGAAGAGACACTTGGTCCTGAAGTACCATATCTCAGTGTAATTGGTACACTGATGTATCTTGCTAATTGTACAAGACCTGATATAACATGTGCAGTGAATTTATTAGCAAGATTTAGTTCCTCATCCACACGACGACATTGGAATGATATTAAACATATTTTTTGTTATCTTCAAGGAACGATTGATCTTGGTTTATTTTATTTAAATAAATCTAAACCTGATTTGCTTGGTTATGTTAATGTTGGATACTTATCTAACCCACATAAAACAAGATTTCAGATTGATTATCTATTTACATATGGAGGTACAGCCATTTCTTGGCATTCTACAAAGCAATTATTAGCCGCCACATCATCGAATCATGCAGAAATAATAGCAATTCATGAGGCCAGTCAATAATGTGTTTGGTTAAAATCAATGACCCACTACATTCGAAAGAGTTGTGGGTTATCCTCCAAAAAAGAAAATCCTCCAACTATATTATATGAAGATAATGCAACTTGTATAGTTCAATTGAAAGGAGGATATATTAAAGGAAATAGGACGAAACATATTTCACCAAAATTCTTTTTTACTCATGATTTGCAAAAGAATGGTGAAATTGATGTGCAACAAATCCGATTAGATAATAATTTGGCAGATTTATTTACCAAAGCGTTGCCGACTGCAACATTTGAGAAATTGGTGAAGAATATTGGAATGCGACGATTAAAAGATCTCAAATGATGTTTGCATCAAGGGGAGAAATTAATACACTGGAATAGTGTACTCTTTTTTCTCACTAGGGTTTTTGTTCCGTTGGATTTTTCCCTAATAAGATTTTAACGAGGCATATTCTTTGTGTAATGGACATCCAAAGGGGAGTGTTATAAAACAACTAAAAGTGTAGATGTTCATTTGTATTCTCAAGAGAATTAATTCATAATTCATTGATCCCAAGAGAATTAATTCATAATTCATTGCTACATTATGTAAAGAAATTACATTGGATGAACGGTTTAAATCCATAGACCCATTCATGTATTGGATGAATCGTTTCATAGACTATTCATGTTCTTGTAGTAATGAGTGTTTAATAGAATTGATGTACCTTTAATTTTGTAATACCTATATATAGAGATATCTTGGTACCTTTTGAAACAGCCTTTGATTAGTTGAAAACAATAAGAAAATTATTTTCTGTTTCTCTACTTCTTTCTCTAATATTTTAATCCTTATAATAGTACTTTATTTTATTAGTTTTACAACATTTTATTTATTTATTTTTGGGTGTATTTATTTATATTTGAGATGTGTATTTTTGGAGTTATTTTTAGAATAACTTACTATAGATCTCACAAATAAAATTAGTTTTTGACAAAAAGTCTCAATCCATATGAAGCCTATGCAAACAAAGCATTCTCCATTTAGTGGCCACATAATATCATGTTGGTGCCTTACTAGTGTGAAATTATGTGGATTTGATTTTCATGTGGAGTACCTCATTGTATATTTGGATTGTAATTCGAATATAATAAGAATTATATGCTGAAAATGGTTTTATTTATTCTACTATCAGTGATTTCTTGAGATATTAAATTTGCTGTAAACTATCCATCCTTTTTGTATTCTCTTGAAATAAAAATGAAACCACGTCACCTCACAACATTTACGGTTAACAAAGCATCGGGTGATGGCCAAACACATAATGACCAAATAATGTGTTTTTTTTTTGTGATAATTGCGACTCTGTTTGGATCGGTAGTTTTTGTAAAAACTGTTTTTGTAGTCAAACTACAAAAAGTGGTCAACAGCTTTTCACCAAAAAACTACAGTGCCTACTGTAGCAAGACTACACCGTTTTAGGTCCTGAAGAGTAAAAACAGTTTTTCGGTCATGTGATGCCACAGTGTAAAGTTTCTTATCCTTTCTCTGTTGAGCTGAGCTAAGAACGAAGAAGCCTTTGGACATCAGCTCCTCCTTTCGAATTTCGAAGAGCGACCAACCGACAATTTCTGCAAGCGGGGCAGCCCATCGATTCCATACCTCCAGCCCGGCAGCTAAAGGAGTTAATTGGAACGAAGCTTGAGCTACACAAACAACTGTGCGCTTCACCTGAGCTTGCTGCGGTCAGATCTGCAATTGGAGTCACATGCTGTAGATTCTTTTCGTTGAGGTGCCCTTACGCGATTATCACTCGCTCGGCCCTGCTACAGTAGTTAATTCGTGAAGATATTGGCGGTACGCTGCTGCATCCCACAAGAAGTTCGGTGAAGCCTCCTCTTTTTCAAGGAACTTGCAGGTGAGTTCGTTGAGTTTTGGGTTTATTCGTACAGAGTAGGGCTACAGTTGAAATTTTTTATTTGGGCAACCATCTAAATTGATGTCTCTTTCTTCGCCTTCAATCTGTTTCCGACGATTGGAAAAAAAATAGTGACTGAACATCAAGTATTTAAACTTGTTCAGCGTCTTTAATTTCATCCAGCAACTGGTCAGCCGATGTCATTTTTTCATATTGGTTCTTAATTGTAAATTATTGAAAACATTTCTTCACAACTTCTTTTGATTTGGGATTGCTCATTGCCGACGATCATCTTTGTTATGCACATTCAGTGTTATTGGAATAGGCGCTTGACTTGTTTGCCGCATATTTTTTCATATAATTGACCCTCTTCAGAGCTATAAATGTACTCCAACATTATTGCCTAAATTGCACCAATGTATAATTTGTTCCGAACCAAACGGTGGGTATAGTAGATTTAAAGTGCTGGCTGTAGTATATTTGTGTGTTTTCACAGTCTTGCTGAGTAATTTGCATGAGTTTGGGGACCTAATTTCTTCCATTTTATGTAAGTACTGCGGCTGCAGCTACTTCATTGTCCTTTTATTGTCTCCTCCTTGGAGCTACATGCCTCCTGTGACGCGGCGTGCTTGGAAGGGTAAGTTAGACTTGTCAGTTGGTCTAATTCTGTTGAAGTTTAGTCAATTAAATGACCTCTAGGATTGTATTTTCTATATATACTTCACAGTCTTGTGAAGGAGTAGGGGATTTAGCAATTGTTGTTCGCTGTCAGCTCAGGGAGAAAACGATTTGCAACTTTGCACAACTAATTACTTCAAGGTTAGCCAATTGCATTTAGCCTTCTACTTACAACCTCATGTGCGACTGCCTTCTCCATTGTTATATGACAACGAGGACACATTTGTCTGTTTTTTGACCCTTTTCATCCAATTTTCTTGTTTATGTATCCTAAAGAGAAATAAGATGAAACTGTCAAAAGGGAAGTACTCAAAACGTAACAGTTTCACATCTGAACATGAATTTGCATTTGCCGAACATCTGCTGCATATGCATAGGAATGGAGAGATATCGTCTCAAAACATCGGGAGCCATGTCATCCCCGAGGTTACTAACATGCTTCTTCAGAGGTTCGGAATTCCATTTCCCAGCAATAGTATTCGGTCTAAGTACTATGCCCTTCAGAGCCTCACTAAGCTTTACATTTCATTCAAGAAACGGGGCACTGGTATGGGGTGGGACTCAACGAACTACACCTTCATGATGGATGATGAACGGTGGAGCCAACTGGTTCAGGTATAGCTTGCTGGTTTCTTACTTTTAAGCCATTTGGAATTATTAAAAACTGCCCCCTCTTTGGATTTTCTCTTCCCCCTTGGATATAACTATTTCCCTGCTGGATTTACTTGCTGGTTTCTGTATTTTAAGCCAATCTGAACTATTGAAAACTGTCCCCCCCTTGGATTTTCTTTTCCCCCTTTCACTAACTGTCCCCCCGTACTATGCCCTTTACTTGCTGGTTTCTCGTTAGGCCAATTGAAATTATGCAAATCTGTCTCCCCTTTGGATTTTATCTTCACCCCCGCAGTTTAACTGTCCCCCTCCTTGGATTGACTTGTTGGTTTCTTACTTTTAAGCCATTCGGAATCGATAAAAACAGTCTCCCTGTTGGATTTTATCTTCCCCCTTGGATTTAATTGCTGGTTTCCTAACTCTAATGCAATCATATGTTTTTCAGAGTTGCATTCATTGTGCTTTTGCTGTCTTCTGCTTTGTTGTAGGTGAACCAAGCATACGCTAGATTCTACAACTGCTCATGCCTACTTTATCACGTGCTCGAAGAAGTTTTCATGAATCGAGGGACGACTGGGGATTTCAGCGCTGGATATGGAGATTCACCGCCCAACTCGGCCGACAAGCAGCAAATGGAGAGAGCTGCTAGACGCTGTTCAGGAAAGGGGGTTGTGGACGTGGATTTCTCCGAGGAAAACATTCCCTCACAGCCTGTGAGTCGGAAAGGGAAACAAAAAGTTAAGAACAACAAAGGGAAGCGCAGATCGGGTGACATGTCTTGCGATTCCTTCTTCTCACCATCGTCCCCCCAATTCCAGCAGTACGTCCGCGTCCTAGACAGCATTGACACACATTTGAGCTGTAAAAAGAGCAAGAGCAGGAGTGCAGAGGTCTCTTCACCTTCAAAGAGTCAAAAGGCTGTTGTAGATGACGATGCGCAGTTAGAAGCTGCAATGGTGCCTCTCTGCGCGCTTGGGCTAGACATAAATGTTCACCTTAAGATGGCCGATCTCCTCCGGTCCAAAGCGGAGCGTATCATTTGGTTCTCCTGCACCACAGATGATGCCCGGCTTGCGTTTATGAGACATCGAGGGCTCCTCCCACCCGCATAGATGCTCATACCATCCGAGTTTTAGTCGTGGCAGCCCACTTGGATTGTCTTTGTGTCCCCGAACATGCAATTCCACTGTTTCACTTTTTATTTTCGTTTGATGTAGTTTGGCCTTGGAAACTTTGACGCCGGATTTTTCTATTTGTGTACCCCGAATGAGTCTATTTTTTTCTGAATTTTAATAATTCGATTTAGTGACCTTTTAATTGCTGTGTGTGCTCGTTCGAATAGATTGCTGTAACTTTTGGTTGTGTGTGATAATAGGCTTTGTTACAGTGTCATAAGCAAGGATAAGATGATTTAATCATTTGGTAACGTTTGAAATTGGCATAGTTATACTTGATTTCAAATGTTCATTAAACAGCTGGCCAATTCTTTGCCTTCGGTCGAACCTAGTGAGAATTTTAGATTGCACCAGTTGTTCTATATCATGTTGCCTAGGTATTCACCATACCTAGGGATTGTATAGGATTTGTGGTACATTTGTAGCCAAGCTTCGGAACTTGTTAACTTGGAAACTTTTGCTAAGCTTCTTGGCCAGGTATAAATTATACCAGACGATTAGAATGTTTTGCGGATTTATTGTTCCATAGGTGTGCAACTTGTTAACTTGGAAACCAGCAAGTATGCTTCTGTTGGAAACTTGTATTTGTGAAACTGCAAACTTCTTATTTTGCTAGGCTTTACATTTATAAAAGTAGGTTCAAATAGCCGGAGCATTGTTATCATAATAGGAACAAGATGTGAACTTCATAAGTTGTTATCATGATTGTTCTATATCAAATATTTGTGCATATAGCCAGAACATTGTTGGGTTCTATTTTTAATCCTTTTGATTCCTTTCTTTGCAGGGTATCCCGAATTTTTATTGCATACTTGATACTGATAGCAGTGCGATGGATAATCAGGGACATATTCAGGGCGGATACTTGGATGACGAGACAGACGATGTTGATTTCGATAACATCCTTTTGGGAGTTGTGCTCCTAGGCTTCATGTTCTTCGACCCACGCTTTAACCGAGTTCCCAGAAGAAGAAGAGTTAGAGATAGTGTGCTCTCGGGGAGGGACTATGTGCTTGAGCTGATAAACGGACATGAGGACAGAATTATTGAAAACATGCGCTTGGATGTTCCTCAATTCCTGATGTTGTGTGATTTGTTGGTTCAGCGTGGTTATTGGCATGCATATCCTTCACATCAGGTGGGGGTTCATGAATCCGTTGCATTAACTCTAATGTGCCTGAGCCATGATGAGCGGCACCGTGTTCTAGCCGAGCGGTTCCAGCATTCCACGGAGACGATAGATTGACATGTTCGTCGTGTGTTACGAGCATTAGTTCGCCTCGGTCGTGATCTCGTTAGGCCAACAGACTTCGATGGGACTCACCCAAGAATTTTGAACAATGCATCACTCATGCCGTGGTTCCGGGTTTGTGTTTTTTAGCATTTTATTTCAACTTTTTCGCAACTCAAATTTCAATTTACAATTTATTGAAATATTTTATGGGGCTTTGTATAGGATTGTGTAGGAGCACTAGACGGGACACACGTCTCCGCTTGGTGCAGCTCAGAGATACGAGAGAGGTTCATAAATCGGCATGGTGACTTATCCCAGAATGTGCTTGCTGCCTGCGATCATGATATGCGCTTTGTATATGTTCGAGTCGGTTGGGAGGGTAGTGCTCATGATGCCCGAATTCTCCAAGATACCTTGCTAGATCCGAATTCGGGTTTTCCTATGCCACCGCCGGGTATGTGATAAACTTTTTATCCTTCAAGATAGGCATTGGCAGATTGTGCATAATTATGTGGTAGATATTTTCAAGACCTTACATAAACAAAATCAAGAAGAACCTATTTCTGTATTAGTAATCAAAGCCTTTTAACCATCAACTTGACATCATTGACAGGAAAATATTATGTGGTAGATGCTGCTTATAGAAATATGCCAGGTTTTGTGGCACCGTTTAGGGGAGCACAGGGCACACAGCATGAGCGGGCAGCTAAACGTTTGTTCAACAGGCGGCATGCATCGGTTAGAAATATTATTGAGCGCACATTTGGGGTTCTTAAGAAGCGTTTTCCAATACTCAAGGGTCCAATGCAGAATTATCTAATAGCAACACAAAATAATATTGTGCTTGCATGTTGTATTTTGCACAATTTTATGCGTGCATACTCCCCAGCAGATGAGTACTTCAACGAAGAAGCAACCCTCGGAGCCATAGCTGATGCACAGATAGCAGGAGAGCAACAGCAGGCGGGCCAACCCATCGATATGTCGGAGCAGGGCATCTTTAATTGGAACGAAGATCGGCGGGCAATGGCGGCGCATATGTATTGGAATGCGCATAACTAGGGGACACTACGAGGCTTTGGACCGATAGGCCTAGAAATAAAAAAGTTTAATACGCTTTGATTGAAAAACATGTGATTTCCGCTTGATTTCGAATTTGTGTCAGTGTTATCGTGTTATGTCTTTCAGGACTCGATTGTTTATCTTATATATGCTAACTCGTGGTTTGCACTACCTCCGTATGTGCACCTCAATGCTAATTGCACCATGTGTTTGTGGATGATATTGTACAAAAATCCCAAAAACAAGCTGGCTCCGTTTGAAGTAGCAGTTTTTGGGGGTCAACATTGAAAAATTTTGCTGCAGCAGAATTTTTAGAATATATTTTGAAATATTTTTAACGAATATTTTGAGATATTAAGAGTAGAAGAGTTTTTAAAATATATTTTGAGATATTTTTTAAAATTTTAAAAAAAAACAAGTTAAGTTCCTCTTGTTACTCCAAAATTTGTTAATTGGCCGTAGTGTGCTACTTCTCATACTACTTGTATTGGAAATTTTAACTCCTTTATAAAAGGTCACTTTTACTTTGTTGCTGAAGTTATTGGGCAATTATCCAATTCTTTTATATTCACTTTTAATAAGAAGGTGTTTTTGAAATACTGTTCAATCCAAACGCAGGTATTTTTCAAAAACACAGAGTTTTTCAAAAACAAGAATCCAAACGTTACATGAAGTTTTTCAAAAAATGCTACAGTTAAGTTTTTTAAAAACACCTCCAAAAACAGGTGATCCAAACGGAGCCTGCATCTTTAGCAAATACACATGACTACAAGATTGCAAAATCAGCACATTAATTATTTGCACTGTACGTCAATTAGTAAAACAAAAATTCAAGTATGAAACTATTAAGCATATCTTGTTTAACAATAAGATATTGTAAACAATCACGGTAATTGCACACTGTTTACCTAGGTGTTATATTTAGATTTTTGACCACTAGTGTGGCAAAAATGTTTCACAAAATTTTAAATACCACATACAAATGCATTACAAATTATTTCAACTATTTATTACACATAAATGGCTTTTCATTTTGTTATGTTTATTTGTTCCCTTCTCGTTAATTAAGACTACAAATCTTTGGAGCAACGCTTAGAAAGAGTTAACTTTTTTTTTAGGTGAAGATTAAGAGTAGAGTAATCATATTTATCTTTAACACTTCAGTGGCCATTAGAACTTCACCTAGGAGAGTTATTACAAGTACTAGACACTTTAATGAGCATGTTATTTCTCAAAAATCTTGCTTAAACCCATTATAATTTCGTGACCTTAAATCGTGCAAGTTGTGTGGAAGTGACCCATCCTTATTAATTAAGCCAACTTGTATTGGCATATCTGCCCATTGATTAAAGAAAGCCCAAATCAACTCATGCTCAGGATGTGAAGTAATCAATTGGATGTCTTAATTTATTAATATATGCAATTATTCCGTTTACAATTAAGTCTTCTTCATTGATTATTGTTATTCAATAATTATAATTTCGTTAGTTTTTCCACATAATATTTCAAATTTTTTATTTTTTGCTATTTGTGCTTGTCTTTATATTCATTAACACGTATTGATGAATCCTTTAGTTTCAATGAATTCGTTTTTATCTTATATGGCAAAACTAATTGGTAAGTGGCACACCCAACTAAGTAGCAAACAAGTGTTATACTTAATTAATCAATTGAATTTTGTTTGTTTCAACTAACTTGTCTAGTCAATTTTCTTTATTTTCTTTACTCTCTTCTAACTACTTCAGGTCAATCAGTTTTTCAATTGTATGAAATAACTAGGCATAGTTCATAAGGTTATTTTTTTTTTAGTTCATAAGGTTATTTGGTTAACTCATTTTTGTAATAAAAGTACACCATTTCTCAAGACAATAATGTCTCTTCAGATACAACACACTGTATAAATTTCTCAAGGTAATTTACAATTTTAACTTAAATAATTTTGTCCAATTTGTTGTCCAATAATTTTTACTGTAGGGCATTAAATATACTCTCTGCATTAAAGGAACTTTTGGTGCATGGTTTTATATCTACCATGTGTTGATGACACACACAACATGCCAACAAATGATTCATTACTAGATCTCAAAAAGCATCTCGCTCTCTCTGGTAAAATAACAATTTCATTCACGAAATTTGTGCTAGCGGTAAAAGATATATTACTATAGCTTCAAAGCAGAAGCAATAGCGGATTTAAGGTGGGGGCACTGGGACACGGGCCCCCATTGCTCCCCTTAAATTCCCATAGTATCTATATAATTTTGATATAATTTCAAGTGTGTCTCCAGAGTTTTTTTATGAAGCAAGTGAAAGAATTACGTGGTCTTTTAAATTGGTTCATGAACTAATATTCTAAAAGGATATGTGGGTCACAAAATTTCATTTGAAATAAGCTAAAAAAAGCTTTTCATTTTAACTTATTGATGAATATTTTTTTGCTTAAAAAACTAGAAAAAAGAGTGAGTAAAAAATTTTAGTGTTGCTTTTACTCCCACTGAAAATTTTTTCTAGCTCTGCCATTGCGCAAAAGGGGCGTTTTTTTTCCTCTGTAGAAACAAATTAGTGTTCCTATCCTTAACAGAAGCCAGGATAGGGCACTGGTCCGAAACATGAGAGAATAGGTGCTGCACAGATGACCACGGGAATTGGGAACTCCATGCATGATTTGCACGAGCTCTATCCAGAAAGGCTCTACTTGTGTTAGGAAAAAAAGCATTGCAAAGCCAGGTATATTTGTAACCCTCAAAGCCGAGATCATCAATTTCACAGTGGCTGAGTGCTTCTCGAAATGAATCAATTTGCCATTGTGGTCGATTAGTCCGCCTTGAAATTCGTCATGATACAGGACTTCATTGAAATCACCGAAACAAAGCCAAGGAAGATGTAACTGTGTGTAGTTCTGCCCAAAAAACAAAACAAAAAACTGTGAATAGTTCTTTAAAGCTTTGAAAGTGGTCCATGCTTCCCGCCGAAGAGAAGTATTGGACTCACCATAACTTCCTGTGATCCTCCAAGGTTGCATTTCAGTATCATTTCTAACAACTGCATCAATATGACGTTGAGAAAAACTCAAGATAGAAACATCAAAAAAGAGCTGAACCACCAGAATTACAATTAGCATCAACCGAAAAACTAAAGCAATTAAACTTAGACTTTAACTGATCAACTACCCTACCATTACATTTAGTTTCGCAAAGAAAGAAAAATTTTGGGAGCTTTTTGACTGGTTAAATCATAGATTGCACAAACCCTCCGAGGGTTCCCAAGCAATGACGGAGTCAAGGAGGACTGATGGGACCATGGCCCCTCTCAATTTTGAAAATTTTAATTTATAGTGTGTAAATATATGTACAAAGAAAGTTGCCCTTCTTAATTTTTTACAATTTTAGTTTTTATTATGAGAGTTTATATATATTTATAATTAAAGTTAATATTTAATTTTTTTAGATATCATATATTTAAATGAATGAAAATTATTTTGAAAATAACATATTCTCTCTAAAAAAAAAAATCTTGGCTCCGTCACTGTTCCCAAGTCCTCGACAGTTCCAGCTTATGAGATACATTGGGTTCGGAGGGACTTGCTTTGAGAACCAGTTGTAAGCACAAATTTCGTTGCCTAAAATAAAAGACAAGAAAACTTGCACAAATATCAAATTTATTATATTAAATAATAAGTAGGTTACAATCTCTGAAAATTCTTGAATCAAAGAAATTAATCCCCTGATTCTTCTCTTCGAATAGCTTCAATTGAAGGGCCGAAAAACTTGTTCTCCAATCGAAAGGGTGTTTCCTACAATTTCGGCGTAGAAAACGATTGACTTGAGGATGACGTCGAACACTTGGAACTCTTAAGTCTTCAACACCAATGGCAAGAGGATTTGTTTGACTTGATTTGGACTTAGATAGAAGGAAAAGCTATTGAGAGAATTTGACAGAGTTTCTCCGAATGTTAGGAATTTTTCTATATCTTTGCCTTGAGAGAAGACCTTTATTTATAGCCAAAATATGTAGGCTAAGTCTTCAAGAAAACCCTCCAGATATCTTCCTGCATTTTGGGTAACTTATAACTCAAGAAACCCATTTAATTTGGGCTTAACTAGTGGGCCAACCCAAATGGTCCATGGTGAATTAATAAAGCAATCAATTCACTCTAACTTAAATGGATACTATGAATTTAATTTGATTTAATAGCCCATATAATATTGGCCCAATTTGTCAGTCCAAAGCATAATGGACTTCTATAATTTAATTTAATTTAATCAAGATCGATTTAATTTAAATAAATCTTGACTAAATAAATTAAATAAATTTTCTTTGTCTATAAATGCCCCCACTTCAAGACTCAATTGGGACTTGCTTGTCAAGGATGTAATTGAAACTTGAAGTACTTAATTTTTTTTTTTTCAAGAGAAGCCAATTCCTTTGCCGATTTGGTGGGCAAGCAACAAGAGCCTGGGTTAATACATGTGATCGAAGATCATAAAAAAGTCTACACCATTCACGGATTACATGTGGTCTACGGCAAAGTGTGATGCATAGGATTATTCCCCATGTCATTACAATGCAATTGTTGCAATTAGTCTTGAAACTCAATGGCTTGGCAATTGCCAAAGCCAATTGTATTGCCCGAATTGCTGCTCTGTTGGTCTTTGGAATTCCATTGGACACTAGTCCAAGTGACTACCATTAACTTAAAGTTGCAATACATTAAAGACACCAAACATTAAAGCTCAAACGTTCCAATCGATTTTATTCCGACAAGAATGGTCCCATGTCCCTTGAAGACTTTGCTCCATAGACATTCTTCACCTAGAAGTTCCAGTAGGCGCCGTTAATTTAATTTCACTTTCAGCAACTTCAATGTAGCCTTATTTGCATTAGGAATCCTTCTATGACCATTGCACCGCCTAAACATTTAATAATCAAAGCATGGCTACCAATTTGTTTGGTGGAAACTTCCCATTCAATACTTATCATGAAACTTCCACTTTAGAGAGCCGAAACGTGGTGCAAAGATTAGGAAATGTCTTCACACTTCGACACTCAAAATTACATGCGGCAGACTTGCTAAATCGTATTGATAATTTCCAATTTGCATCTCAAGCTGCTGACTACCAAATCTTGTCCGTGGCACTTGGCAATATGGAATTTGCTAAGTTTCAACACTTCCTAAATCGCAAATGTATTCCCAAAACCAATGTTGGTAACTTCTGAACGCCGAATTTCGAGAGCTTCCCAAATTGACTTCCAGCTTTTGAAATTATTCTTGGGAACCAAATTCATGTGATTCCAAAAGTTAAATGATAATCACTGAATTTAGTAGCTGCCCAAAACTTAAAACTTCCTAAACTGATTCAGTTGAGCGCCTTGTAGAGCTCCACAAGACATTCTTTTTCTTTTCTTTTTTTCGTCTTGAAGCTGAGCAATTTGGAATTCCTTTGGCATTGCTTCTTTTGGAAATTGGATCCAAGTTGCTAAAATTCTCGTGGTGTGGCTTTGTACTCAAGTTGATTTGGGCATAGAATAATGATTCCCGTGGCTTCAACTTTTAAGGAATCATAAGACCACTTCCCTTTTGACTTGCAATTGATTCCAAGAGAATTAGAAAGATACCACTTTCAATCATTTCCATATTCCATGATGCGGCAAACCATTAGATATCCAAACTTAATGTTGCTAAGAAAAAGTAATTGCTAAAAACAATGCTAGGCAATTGCCATTGCCACGCAATCAGTGTTCATCAATTTGGGAATTGTCCAAACCAATTAGACAATGTAGGTTCACAAATTTCAATAGCCTTCCAACTCCAATATAAATCCTTTGAAGTGAATATGTAACTTCTAAATTAGCTATTGGACCCATATTTCCAAGTTGCATGATTTCTAAAATAATCAGAACTTGCCAAATCTTGAATGAAGCATCAGTAGGAAGCTTGCTTAACACTCCAATTGCTATAAGCAATCACATGCAACTTCCTCATATTTTAAGCGTAACCCATTTTTGGAAATTAAACCCAAGCTATTGGAGTTGTATCATTGCAGCGCCTTGTTAGGTGCCAAAAACAAATTTATTGCCCGGATGGTAGCCTCATTGACCTTTCGGAATTCCACTGGACAATTTCGGAAAAGGAGAAAAAGAAGTAATGCTCCACTTTCTCAATTCACTCAAATGTTTAAAGTAACCAGCCATATTTTGAAATAAGGAATGGAAACATCCAATTGGGTGTCACTGCAGCAGGTTGGCAATTGCTAAAGTCAACTTATATATAATTGGAAATGACCAATTAACAACTTCCGAAACCGAATCCTACTGCCTACCATCGCTTACAAAATTATCATTTCTTTTTTTCGAAAGTGGAATCAATTTCCCTGTTCCTTAGCTCCCAAAACCTTTATATACAGAACCTCTGCTTGCCCAAGCTTTTCAAAACTAATAGTAATCTCCGGCTTGTCCTCAGAGAGAACGATCGGCCAGTTCAGGTAATAATCAATCTTGCCTTCACTTTAATTTGTCCTCAACCTTGCTGAAATTTGCATGTTGCCATGCTACCTTTAGTTGCTTGTCGACTAAAGTCAGTGAAGCCAAGCACAGAGGATTGCATGTGTTACGACTATTCGGCCAGTGGTTTCTTCATGTTGCAATTTATTAATAATTGATCCAATCCCAAGGCCATTCAAGCTTTTGTTTGTTGTTTTATATGCAATACATGTTTCTTTTGTTTCAAGCCACGGCACTTAGAAGCGGGCCAAGTCCATAGTGTTTTTTTTTCCTCATGCCAATTTAATTGATAGTTGACACGAAGTGCTCATCAACCCATGCCATGCATCACGACTTTCTTGAAAATGCTTCCTTCTTATGAAAATTTTTTGTTTTTAGTTGCAGCATGTATTGACACCCTTTGAAGCGAGTTGATGCTCCAATTGTGTTCGCCATTTTAGGACCATAGCTCTTAGCATTCAAAACGCTAAGGTAACTTTCATATTTCATGGTTTTTACCTCTTGTCAAGATTTTTTTTTTTTTTTTTTTGTGTGACATGAAAGGAAGATCTTTCGACACATTATCTGTATGGTGGACACTCAATTTGAAGAAGGTGCAACCGCAAACTCCCACGAGAGCCATATTATGGCTCGAGGAGTACATGAAAAAGGTGCAACCAAGAAATTTGAAGAAGGCGCAACCGCAAACTTCCACGAGAGCCATATTATGGCTTGAGGAGTACATGAAGGAGATGACACAACCAAAATTTGAAGAAGGTGCAACTGCAAACTCCCACAAGAGCCTATCATGGCTTGAGAAGTACAAAGGAGATGGCGCAGCCAAAATTTGAAAAAGGTACAACCGCAAACTCCCATGAGAGCCTATCATGGCTTGAGGAGTACAAAGAGGGAGACGCGATTTCCCACTTTAACAAAAAAAACTCACCCAAAATTCAAGAAGCCTTTTACTATCTTCGATCATGCCATTTTAACCAAACTTTCTTTTTCCTTGCTTTTGTTACAGGTTGGTCTTGATGCAATGGTGGTGTTCAAGGAAGTCACATCTTCAAACGAAAAGTATCTCCTTATCGCTGACAGCGATGGTGACTCTGGTGACAAAGCAACGAAATTATTGATGCATTTTCCTATACAAGGAACTTACTCTGGTAAGTGGCCTTCTCACCAGTACCCAGAATTGAAGGACTGGTCACTTGAACTTCCTCAAGATGATGGCGCGAAGGTTCACTCCTTGAAATCCCTTATTCATGATAAGGAGCCAAGGACAACTCCTTTTCAAACCCTTGGCAGGCGGATCATAGACGGAGATGCACACTGGGATCCTTCCTTGAGACTCAGTGGTGCATTCACTTACATCGAGAATTATTGGGAGTGGTTGGAGGATATCCTCGGTAGGAGCAAACAAGTGCTCCGTGAGAATTGCTTGTTTGACGCCTTATATGCTTCGCTTTTCACATATGATAGGAATCCCCATATACTTAGGGCATTCTGCGAAGCGTAGTGTCCGGACACTAATACCTTGCATACATCTGTCGGGGAATTGTCTCTCTCACTTTGGAATTTGCACAAGTTAGGAGGACTTCCAATCATTGTGGGTATCTATGAAGAGGTAATCCCATGCGCGGAGGAGCTAACTGGAGTTAATGAAAAGAAATTAAGGCATATCCCACAAAGTTGTTAGTATTTGTTTGCAGCCTTACATCATCTTCAACATGGGGAATCCAACAAAGCTGGAGTTTCTGCTGCCCAATGGATTAATTTCTGGTTTAAAGGCACAACCAGGTACTCAAAGCCAAAGCAAAGAAGGATAAAGAGGGCATCTCATGCTCAAGCGATCCAAAATCCGGATGGCGAAATTGGACAACCACGCAAATTTTCAAGTCAAGACAATGGGGTATTTGATACCATCGGAGTTAAACTTCACTTGCGGGAAGAGACCTATCTTACAGCATTTATATCTTGCTGGCTCTGTGTCTTTGCTTTACCAGATGAGGACCTCCATTATATTAGACCATCTACTTTCAAAATGGCTAGTATGGTGGCTGCCGGTCGTAAGACTTGCCTTGCTGTTCCTGTCCTGCTAAACATATACCGTGGGCTCGATAAGATTTCAAACTCAGCTACCCCAGGGTGTGCACGTGCGGCTTTTCTGGTGCACTACGTATATGCTTGGTTAGCGACTTATTTCTCTACCTATTATTTTACTCCAAACACCATGCCTGGACCCACCATGACCAACTATTCTGGAGAGGGTGGCGCACGATACTTTGATGAAAATAGTGCTCGCGACCTCATTCATCAGGGAGATAAAACAACTTGGGGAATCACTTCTCTTGTGAAGAACCGCAATAAACTTTTTATTGACAATGAAAAATTAGCGAATCTCGAACTAAGTTATTTTGTAAGCGTCTGCTCAAATTACTTAGTTTTACATGCTGAAAGGGATTTTCTTGTTGAGCCATATAGTCCATATAGATTCGGGCGGCAATTCGGATTTTATCAAGTTCTTTCACAAGAACTCGGGGCAGATATTCGTTCTACAAATTATGACTTGAGTCGAATACTCTGGCGCACTGCCATTCGCAGTAAAACAGAGTCAAAGGTACTTTTTCTTAGCTATCCCTTGAATGCTAGCAAGCACACATCTTTAGGTTTTCAAACATGGTGGTCTGTGGTGCATGATAATCATCTCCTCAAAGGGCGTGATGCTTTGATTAAGAGTATCCAATCAAATGGGGAGCAGAAGAAGTCAAAAGGGAAGGAACTTGCAAACCTGAACAATCCCTCCAAGGTTGTCAATAGTCTTGAGATGAAGCAAATGACTGTGAGAAGTGAGAAGAAAATTTTGAAGAGTTCAAGCAACAAGATTGCTACCCCTGAGAACCTTACTCCTAATGAACAATTTTCGAAGGGTATTTCATTTCATCTTCCTTCAAAAATTGTGAAGGCTATTGATCATGATTCTTGCAATTCACATGAGAAGAAGAGGAGCGAGCCTTTTGATGAGGAGGATGAGTAATCCACTGGCACGGACCAGCATTGGAAGCGCAAGAAGTCCAAGGTAATGACTCTCCCTTTAGATGATATTGGTTTAGATCCTAAAGAACTCTTTAAAGACATTCCGGATATATCTGTGCCTGGTATAAGTCGTGCCAATATTGTAAGGACCCTCCTTGCCTTCTTTAATTTAGCATTTGAAATTTGCTCGTTAATAACGTTTTCCCTACAGTTGGATGATCAAGACTTGATCTTAATTGATGATGGAGAACCAAGCCAAGCATCAGTTGAAGGACCTACTGCATTTGAACTTTTGGCCAAACAAGTGGTCAGTTCTACCCAACAAAAGGGTGCTAGTGAGAATTCCAAAAAGACAGTAGATGATGGAAATGTGATTCAGCAAATCACGTCACAGAAGGCGGAACATATGACTCCATCGGCCAAAAAGAAACTCAAAGTTTTCGATCCACCATCGTGGCCAAGGGCACCTCAAATGTCTGAATTTTGCCCCCAAAGTGTGATCTCAACATGCCATCGAGACTATATCCAAATGTTGTGGAATAACTTGAGGGTGATGATATCTCAAACAGTCTTGGAGCGCATGCCTGCTCTTGAAATGAAAGCAAGCAAAATCATGGAGGAAATGCAAAGCTTCAATGCCACGGATATCTCAAATTTGCAAGGCCTTTTAAAGGCTTTCTTTGCAAATGCAGCTCGTTACGTTGCAGTGAAATCTTCTCTCTCAAATAAAATTTCAGTTGAATCAGATAATGAGTTGCTTTCTACGGCCACCCAACATCTTAGAGATGCTCAGAGTAAGGAGAAACAACAAGCGGAAAAGATCACAATGCACATGTTGAAACTTAAGGAGATTGATCGCGAGGAAGTAGAGTTGAGGAAGCGACTTGAGTTCTTGGATACTCACAGGAAGGAGACGCTTTCACTGCTACGAGAAGAGCAAGATGAACTTACCCGAGTGCAAGACGTGATGGTCGACTTACGATATGAAGTTCGAAAGATTGAGGATTCCCCGCCCCTACTTGCTGAGGAGAGTCAAACTTTGGACAAGATACAAGCATTACTTGAAAACAACCGAAAGGAGCTGTCGTCGTTTGAATTCTAGAAATAGTTGCAATCTTTTACTTTGTTTCAAATTTCATCTTTCGTTAATTGCTCAAATCGTGTAGCTCTGAGTACAAGCACTTCATAATGAAACTTGATTTTTTTTTTCCTTTTCATCATATTCTTGCAGACGTCCTCGTCTTTATTTACTCTTTCAATAGCAACCATTTTAGGCTATCAACCGTAATACAAACAATTCCATCTTTGCATAATTTCGATCACACTTGAAAAGGTAATTATCCAAATAATTTGGTAATCTAAATAATATACTTTCAAGTATATGTCACAAAATAATTCGAACTGTCTTAAAGAGAATCGCTCTTTATTTTTTTGCAACAAAAGAATCATCCGGACAAAGGCTTTAGTTTTATAGGATTGTAACTGAACTTAGAAACTATCCTCTAAGCTGCCTACGTATCCCCAGGAGGGAATCAAGTCACACATAGTTCCTACCGTTCACAGTTTAAACTCTTGTGGGTCAGGAGTATCCTTTTGTTTACCAAATCACCTAAAAATGAATTTTTCAAAGGAAAAAGTAGAAAAACCCCTTTTAAACGACTCCTAATCTACGTAAATCAAAGAAAAAGGTTCGGGAGTCACATTTGAAGAAAGGGAAGGCAAGAAAAAAATTTTGAGGCACCCTTTCGACCTAACCAAGGCTAGTTTCGTGATTTAGTCAAAGATTTTCTTATTTTAACCTAAAGATTTATCACATTTGGATGTACTATATGAATGCAAACCCTAGACCTAGGAGGGTATCGGGGGGTCAAAATTTCTCTTCAAAACTCGAATGGTGCCCATCACATTAATCGTGACACCCAATAGTGACTCTTTGGAGAAGTTACGAATAATGCAAAAATATGAGACTCTAAGAAAAGAAAAGGGATAAAATAATTATATAAATATACATGTCTTAAAGGAGTGCATCATGTCGGGTACGGGGGACTAATATTCGTGACCTGATTTTCCCTTTAATAGAGGGAATACGAGCGTGCTAAGGCTAGAAAACCAAACTCGTCCATATCCCATATTCAAGGGGTATTCCCTAATCTAATCAAGCAAATTCACTACCCTAATCCTAATTTTAAAATGAAATGCAATTCTAATGTTATGTATCATACATAGGGGTATATATATAGGGAAATTAGGGATAAGGGCTATACGTATAAGGGGAATATCATACAAAATGATAAAAGACCCTAGAAAGTGAAAAATATGCATGAGATGAAATGATTTTATCATACAATCATGATCAAACGCGCGAAGGGGTCCTAAGGGTCTAGCGTTGGACTAACCCATATTCCTACTTTCTCACTAGCGTTGGACTAGTGAGAAATCGAATAAGGAAACCACAACTAGCGTTGGAATAGTGTGGTATCGAGAAATGGATCACAACTAGCGTTGGACTAGTGTGATAACGTCACACATTAATTATAATCTCATAAAAACATAATAACGCGAGTAAACAGATAACATCACATAAACACATAACACATAGTCATGATATCTAGATGCAAGACCCTAAGAAAGCGGTAACACATAGCACGTAAGCATGCAAATTACACAAGCGAAAAGAAAACGAATAAAACCCTAGCTATTACATTTGAGGGGGGCCTATTACAATCTAACGGGGAAAAAATGAAAATAAATAAAATAAACCTAACTATTACAACTTGGCATTTAATGCCTTTTAAATAATCAAAATGAACTAAAATAAATATACGAAGTTAAGACGACTAAAGCGAATAAATAAATAAATAAAATGAAAACATCCAAAAGGCATGCGATTAAACACATAAATCACATAAGTACACATAGGGTCAAATAAAGTAAAAATAAGAGATAGAGTGTACCTCCCTTGAGTTGGTGTCCTAATGAAATGAATTTACTTATTTACCCCCCAAAAACAAAGAAAATGTCAAGGCATCACTTTGATTAACAAAATAATCACACGAAATGAAAATAAACATGAAATTGAATCACCCAAACCATTCAAATAAACTAAATAACTCATATTCATCAAGTTGAAACCAACAAGGAGCCAATTGAAACAATTAAAGAAGTTAAAGGGGCCAATTTGATTGATTTTTCCAATTTTCTGGCCAATAGTAGAATTAAACACAAATTAAGGGGTTAAAATGCAATTTTTCCTTTTGGTTTTCATGCATGCACACATAGAAAAAGCTCTGTTTCTTCAGCGCTATTTTCCTTCTGCAATTTCCTGTTGTAAGCTTATTATTCGTGCCTTCTTGCACAACCAAGGAAAAGGAAACTATAACATGGAATTCCAACAAGAAAATGATTCCGATCCTCCAATATAATGACCAAGAACATCAGCGAAATTACTCAATTCTGTCCATTGAAGCTTCTAAAACAGAAAGGAATCGTGCAATGACAGCAAAGACACCACCGATAAGAAAAGGAAGGAAAGAAGAAATAAAACAAACAATCAACACGTATGGCCCAAGATAACTAACGGGAAACTTCCTATAACCTGAGTTGATAGGATCCGGAAACATAACAAACCCAAAATAAGAACTATGAAACATCAAAATCTTAAACCCCTTCAAAAATCTGGATTTTTCTGGTTAAAAAGAACTTTGGGGAGGAGAAACCATTTCAACACTCATCCCTGCCAAACACCGAACCCCAAAATAACAGAAAGCAGAGAGGCTACACCCTGCTATGACCAGAACAACTGATTGTGAGCTTCAACCTCAATTAGCACAACTGATGCTTCAAAAAAAAAATGCAAGGGACTCTACGGCTGCAACGAATGGGCTTGCCATGTTGCAGCCTGCTGTGACACCGCACCTTGCTGCTTTAAATTGCAGCAAGCATATACACAGCATCACTAACACACAGCAAACAGACCCAAATGAAAACTCAGGCCAAACCAGAACCTCAATCACCAAAAAAGAAATTCAGTTTTGTCTAATCGCTGCAACAAACCAGAAGCTTCAAGCTTGTTGCTTGTTGCAGCAGATTTTCGTGCACGAATCCCAGCCGAATCATGCAGCCGATGCTTTTTATTTCAAAACTCATGCCCAAGATACACAGGACAGAAGAAAAAAGAAAAACAATGGCAAGAGAGACATCAAAGAGTAAACATGATAAAGCTATGGAACAAGCTCAATAAACCAGCGGCAAGAAGGTTTGACAGTTCATGCATCTTCTTAGCAGAAACCTAATTTCCTACACTGCAATTTCTGGGTTTCATGCCAAAAATCCAAACAAGTACCAAACTTCCAACCCAAGCCAACAATCAAAATTGAATCTTGTAGTTTGTACTCCTAAGAATTCTCAGACCCAACTTGTACACACAAACAAGGACCCAAGGTGCGACCTTTAGTTCATCGGATTACATATATGGGAAACATGATCGGTTCATGGATTCTCGATTGGCATTTCTCTGGTTCAGATTCACTTTAAACGAACCAAGGGGGCGCTACCAGGTTTATCAAAATCACAACAACATCAACAAGTAAATCCACAATCATCGCTATCAAGCATTGACAATCATAGAAACTTGAAAAAAAATGAACATCTTCATGCATAGGGGACCCAAAACTCTATAAAAACCGTATTAAACCAAGAGTTTACAATCACCTGATGATGATTCTTTGACGAGGCTGAGGCCAAAGAAGATGAGCCGGAGTTGACTTCTATGGAATTTCTGGAAAAGAAGCCTCCTGGTTTCTTCCTTGCTTCGGTTCTCCTCCTGCAACTTCTTTTCTTCCTTTTGCTTCCACGAAACCCCCTCTCTCTGTTTCACTCTCGGTTCTCTCTAGTTCTTTTCTGTCTCTTCTCTCATTCTATCTCCCAACCCTAAAGCTTCCTCAGCCGTCCGTGTTCCTTTTTCATCTGCCCCCCCTTTCCTTTCTTGCCGTCTCTTTTCTTTTCATAGGGAATCACCAGGTCCCTAAAACCCTCAAAGTTCATCTTGATAGCTCACAAAATGATTTCAACACCCCAGCCCCCCTCCTAGCCATTGATCATGGCTTTGAATTGGAGCTCCTAGATGGAGTCAGATGGCCGGTACTTGTCTAATCTAACGGAGCCAGAAAACACAGCAAGAAACCGCAGAAGCTATCTTTTCTTCATTTTTTTTCTTTTTCATCATTCATTTCATTTTTCATTTTTTTTAACAAATAAAGCAGTAAAAGTCAAATAAAAATAAGATTAAAACAAATGAAATGCCCTAAAAAATTTAATTTTGATTGATGGTTTTTTTTTCTTTTTCTTTTTTTTTCATGAATCATTTAATTAAACAACAATAACTAAAAATAAAAATTTAAATAAAAACTTGAATAAAATGAACAAAACTAGGAACAAAAGATAAAACAAAAGGCTAAGATTTTTTCTGTGTTTGATTAATGATTTTTTTCTCTTTTTTTTCAATTAATAAACAGTAAAAAAGAAATAAAACATATTTTATTTTTATTTTTTTTGTGAATAATTTCTCTTTTAACAAATTTTATGCTAAAAGTCTTAAAAATAAAGATAAACAGCCAAAAAGGCAAAAACGAATACAAAATAAAAACTAAAAACTAAAATAAAATAATAGATAATAATAGTAATCTAAAATGCTATACAAATGCTAAAAGAAGTCTAAAACCAAAAACATGAAATTAACAAATAAAAATAGATAAGAATTATCACTAAAAACAAAAATAAAATAGAATAAAAATTATTCAAAAATTTGGTGTCTACAGTTTGCCCCTCTTTGTCTGAGTTTTGGAAAAACTTGAGACAAAGAAATAGACACCAAATACTTACCTGTGGTTATCCGGCTGCAAACTAGTCAAACGACTGACGCTTTTGGAATGAGGACTGACCTGAAACAGGAATTTACAATCGGGACTGACCTGAGACAGGAATTTAAAATCGAGACTGACCCAAGACAGGAATTTGAAATCGGGACTGACCCGAGACAGGAATTTAAAATCAGGACTGACCCGAGACAGGAATTTAAAATCGGGACTGATCCGAGACAGGAATTTGAAATCGGGACTGACCCGAGACAGAAATTTAAAATCGGAGAAATTCCAGTATACTTACCTGAAAAAAACCCAAAAATTTTTTTTTTTTTATTTTCAAGGTTAAGTTTTTGCTTCTGAGCCAAAGGTTGATTCTACATTACCGTTTTGTTGTGCCTTTGATCAAACCTGCTTGCAACTTTTCCGATCCGCCTTTGTTTGCTGGAAAACTTTCCGATACCGACTCCAGTGCGAGATGTGATTATTTTCATCCATGCATAAAATTTTTCTGCAAAAGAGAAAGAATAAGGAAATTGCCACCATCATTTGATCCGGTTCCCTTTGAGAATCGTGTAAACATGAGTCTTTTGATGCCTTTGTCAATCTTTTGCTGTGGTATCTGATTTAGTTGGATTTGTCACTTCCAAACGTTTCTGCTTTTCTCAGACTGACCGGGTATGCATTTTGTCATATTGTGAAATCTGCGTAGCCAGCTTTGCTGGATCTCAACCATTTTCAAGAGATGACTGTATCCAAGTATGCTTCGAATAAACCACGGGGATTGTTATTCACCCAAATTCAATGACCAAAAACGACGTGTGCAAGGTAACTTCACATGTCATGCAGGAATGAATATGCAAAAGAATGAAAACACAACCAACTGTGCCTAATCCTACAAAATGCCATGAATACAAGCAATTGAGGAAAAAATGAGTTTCATAAGAATGTATTTGCAAAAGAATATTTTTTTACAAAGTGACACAGTTTTTGGCCAACGGATGTCATATTTGAAACTCTGGATATCTTTGTTCCGGAATTCAATATTGACAGAAGTATTATAAAACGAAGAGAAATCCGAATGAACCAAGTCACCAACTATTTTTCCTCGTGCTTGCTTGTTGCAACCCTACCTCGGCGCCCTTTCAGGTTTTCACCAAGGTTGCCCCCACCCTTTTTGCTCTTGTTTTTTTTTTCTTTTTTTTTCTTCTTTTTCTCTTTTTCCTTCTTCTTCTTCTTCTTTTTTTTTTTTTCTTTCTTTCTTTTTCGAGGTGCCCTTTCGGATTTTCACCTATAGAACAAAGGAAAATCTCGACCATAATCGACTCAGGAATATAAGTTGAAGATCGCTGGCATCAGTAAAATGCGCTTCCCTTATAAGCTTAGGCGAAGGCATTATGGACATCACTTGCCAGTTGATTAGCAATTTCTTAATAGAAATACAGCAAATGACGAAAGCCAGGACTTTGGGCTTTTATAATGAGGCCAGGTGGGGTGTTTTCAAAAAAAGTTGAGGCTTGAAAGTAGATTTGATGAGGTGTGAAATAACCTGAGATTGCAATCATTTTGAAATGATTTCCACTTTTGAACAAAGCTAAGGAAAATTTGCCCCAGTTTGATTGGATTTTCTCTCTTTGCATTTTTCATTGCATTTTCCTTACTTTTGCATTTTTCTTTAGAGAACTAAATTTGCCCCAGTGTGGGGGTTTTCTTTTTTCCTGATCATCTCTCTTTCACAATAAATTTGCTCCAGTGTGGGGTTTGCAATCCTCATGGGTTGCCAAACGAAAATTATTAGTCTGATAGCTCAAAAGGGACGACTAGAGATTGAATGTTTCAAGTGAAAAAGAAGATGGCCTGACTTGCATTTCATCATTTGCACGAATTTCTAAAAGAAGTTTTGCATAATCAAATGAAGAATTTCTTGCACATGTCTGAGTTGATAGGTTGAGGAAATGTTTGTCCATCCATTTCTGCCAAAATGAGTGCTCCGCCAGGTAATACCTTCTGAACAATGAATGGCCCTTGCCAATTCGGAGCAAATTTGCCTTTGGCCTCATCTTGCACTAGCAAAATCCGTTTCAGCACTTTGTCGCCTTCCTCAAACGTACGCTGATGGACTTTCTTATTGTAGGCCCGGGCCATGCGATTTTGATAACATTGACCGTGACAAATAACATTAAGCCGTTTTTCATCAATCAAAGATAGTTGTTCATGACGCTGCTTTATCCAATCAGCTTCTTCCAACTTAGTTTCCATAAGAATACGCAGTGAGGGTATTTCAACTTTGGCTGGTAGTATGGCCTCCATCCCATACATGAGTGAGTACGGGGTTGCCCCAGTCGATGTTCGGATAGAAGTCCGATATGCCATTAGTGCATAAGGGAGCTTTTCATGCCAATCACGGTGCCTTTCAGTCATTTTGCTAATGATCTTCTTCAAATTCTTGTTTGCGGCCTCCACGGCTCCGTTCATCTGCGGTCTATAGATGGCAGAGTTGCGATATTTGATTTTGAACTGTTCGCATAGCCCGTCCACCATATCATTGTTGAGATTCTTGGCATTGTCTGTAATCAACGTTTCTGGCACCCCAAATCGGCATATGATGTGATCTCTTAAGAAATTCGCCACCACCTTCTTTGTCACGTGCTTGAACGATTCCGCTTCGACCCATTTGGTGAAGTACTCAATTGCCACCAATATAAATCGATGCCCATTTGAAGCAGGAGGGTCAATTGTGCCAATCACATCCATACCCCACATCGAGCAGGGCCATGGGGCAATCATACTGTGCAATTCGGTGGGAGGAGCGCGTATGATGTCGCCATGCACTTGACATCTAATACATCTCCGGACAAAATCTATGCAATCGCGTTCCATTGTAAGCCAAAAATACCCAGTTCTCATGATTTTCTTTGCCAACAAATGTCCATTCATGTGAGGTCCGCAGACACCGCTATGCACCTCCTTCATCATGTATTGAGCTTCATCTTCATCGATGCACCTTAAGAGGTTCAAATCTGAGGTCCTTTTGTATAATACCTCTCCATTTAAGAAAAACTTCGAGGCCATTCTGCGCAGGAAACCCTTGTCATTTGCACTAGCTTCTGGAGGGTAAGACCCGGTTTTGATGAATTCCTTAATATCATTGTACCAAGGGTTTTTGTCAGATGTTTTGTCTACGACCCAACAATGAGCAGGCTTGTCTTGGAGTTGAATTCGGATAGGCTCGATTTCTAATTCGTCCGGATATTGTATCATAGAAGATAAGGTGGCTAAAGCATCGGCAAATACATTTCGGGTTCGTGGGAGATGTCTGAATTCCAAACTTTGAAATTGTCTAGCCAAATTAAGCAAATTACAATGGTATGACAGGATCTTTGAATCTTTAGTTATCCATTGTTTCAATGTTTGGTGTACGAGTAAATCTGAATCACTGAAGGCTATTAACTCTTTAACTTCCATTTTCAAAGCCATTTTAAGACCAAAAATACATGCTTTATACTCGGCCATATTATTTGTGCAAGCAAATTGCAATTTAGGGGCTCCAGGATAATGCTTCCCTTCCGGGGATACAAGAACTGCTCCGATTCCAACTCCAAAAGAATTAGCTGCACCATCGAAAAACAATCTCCATTCAGGGCACCGCTCACTCATATCTTCTACGGCACCAACAAATAAAATCTCCTCATCAGGGAAATAGGTATGGAGCGGTTGATAATCATCGTCCTTTGGATTTTCTGCCAAATGATCGGCTATCTTGTCCCTTGACGGCCTTTTGCAAAGTGAAAACAATATCAAACTCTGAAAGAATCATCTGTCATTTGGCCAGACGCCCAGTTGGCATCGGCTTCTCCAAGAGGTATTTCAGAGGATCGGAGCGGGAGATGAGATAGGTGGTGTGATTTAGCAGGTAGTGTCAAAATTTTTGAGCTGCCCAAGCCAATGCACAGCAGTTTTTCTCAATAAATGAATAATTAGCCTCATACTGCGTGAATTTCTTGCTAAGATAGTAGATGGCTTGCTCTTTCCTTCTAGAGTCATCGTGCTGCCCCAGAACACACCCTACTGCTCCGTCGAGCACAGATAAGTATATGATCAAAGGCCGGCCCGGTTTGGGTGGCACTAGAACCGGAGGCTGCAGCAAATAATCTTTAATCTTGTCAAAAGCTTGTTGGCACTCCTCATTCCAATGCAACGGCACATTCTTTTTTAACAACTTGAACAGCGGTTCACACGTCACGGTTAATTGGGCAATGAATCTCCCAATGAAATTAATCTTCCCCAAAAAACTTTTCACATTTTTCTGCGTCTTTGGCACTGGCATGTCTCGAATTGCCTTGATCTTTACCGGGTCTATCTCTATGTCCTTTTTGCTGACAATGAAGCTTAACAATTTACCAGCTGGTGCTCCAAAGGCGCACTTTGCGGGATTTAACTTCAAATTGTACTTTCGCAACCTTTCAAACAACTTTCTTAAATCAATCAAATGGTCCTCGGCTTTCTTGGATTTGATTATAATGTCATCCACGTAGACCTCCATCTCCTTGTGGATCATATCGTGAAACAAAGTAGTCATAGTCCTTTGATAAGTAGCTCCGGCATTCTTTAAACCAAACGGCATTACTCGATAGCAAAAGGTGCCCCAAGGGGTGATAAAGCAGTCTTTTCTCTATCCTCCTCAGCCATTAAAATCTGATGATATCCAGCAAAATAATCACAAAAAGATTCAATTTCATGTCCGGCAGTGTTGTCTAGAATGATATGGATATTTGGCAAAGAAAAGTCATCTTTAGGGCTGGCCTTATTAAGGTCCCTATAATCAACACAGACTCGCACTTCTCCATTTTTCTTTGGAACAGGGACTGGATTCGAGAGCCAAACAGGGTAATGGGATACAATGATAATATTAGTCTTAAGCTGCTTTTCAATTTGCTCTTTTATTTTGAGGCTCATATCTGGTTTGAATTTACGGGGTTTTTGCTTCACTGGTGGAAAAGCTGGGTTTGTGGGTAATCTGTGCACCACTACATCAGTCGAAATGCCAGTCATATCGTCATAAGACCATACAAACACATCTTGAAACATAGACAAAAATTCAATCATCTCCTCTTTCTGCTTTTTGTTCAAATGAATGCTGATTTGTATCTCCTTAACCTCAGTCTCAGTGCCAATGTTAACAACTTCTGTTTCTTCTAGGTTCGGTTTAGATTTCTCCTCATATTGTTCAAAATCTTTTAAAAAAGAATCAAATACTTCCTCACTATCACTCTCGCTTTGAAATTCGGATTCCATAACTTCCAAGTCGTGAGTGATATAGAGATTGTCATCATCAGATTCCAAAACAGTGATATCCAAAGGGTCAAATAATTTTATTTTTGGCCATCTGAAAGAATTAAGAAATTCGAGACAATAAGCAAATAAACACATAAATGAACAACATGATAAAACAAACTATGTACTTTTCATAAAAACTTCAAATCAAAGCGGAAACAAGCTACGAGTATAAGTGCAAAAAATGCCTTCATTGAACTATTTACATATGCAAGAAAAAGTTTTCATGAACTTTAGTAAACGACAACCCCCTTTAGATTTACCGAAACTCCTTTCGTACGGGGAGGTACTCGGCAGTCCAATTGTGTATAGCTCCTTCGGGAATGTTTGGAAATTCCGCATCATTTGATGGACCATCTTCGGATATTGCTCCCACAAACAATTGAGTCAGGCTTGTCTCCACTTCGTCAATTGGACTAAACTCAGATGTAATCATTTCAGCTGGCCTTGGAAAGGTATAGCGTAATGGCGGAATGTCTAAAGCACCTTGCTTGCCTTCTTTTTCTGCCCTTTTGCGTGCTTTCATCTCTTGTATATCGCTGGCAGTCGGACGGAATCCCAAACCAAATAGGTCCTTCTTTTCGATGAGTTCCATGGGCTTCAGAATGCCTTGTAGATTACGTCCCAATCCCTTATCAAATTCATATCCTCCGCGAATCATCTCCTTGGCCATCATAACACTGGCCGCCGGCAAAACCATTTCGTCTTTTGAATCCTCACTTGTTATCCAACTCACGGAGACAATATCAACTGTACGGTAAGAAGACACTGAAGCATTTCGGTTACCATCCTCCTCAGGCTCAGAATCGGAAATTACAATGCAATCTTCTTCAGCAAAAATGGTTATCAGCTGGTCATTCACTACAAATTTCAATACTTGATGCAAGGAAGAGGGCACAGCACCAGAGCTATGAATCCACGGCCGCCCGAGTAAAACATTATAGACACTAGGAAAGTGCATAACTTGGCAGGCTATCTGAAATTGAGCGGGCCCCATTTTAACCACCAAATTTACTTCTCCTATGGACTCCCTCCGGGCTCCATCGAATCCTCGTACTACGGTCTCTGAGGGTTTTAATTTAACATCTTGCAGCCCTAACTTCACCAGAGTGCTCCAGGGACAAATATTGAGAGTAGACCCATTATCAATCAGTACTTTAGGCAACATTTTCCCATTGCACCTCGCGGCTACATATAAGGCTTTGTTATGACCAGTTCCTGCCGCAGGCAGCTCTTCATCGGAAAAAGTGATTTGCTTAGCAGTCAATACATTTCCAACTATGTGCGAGAAATTATTGACCGAAATATCTTTGGGAATCTGAGCCTTAGTCAAAACTTCCAGTAGTGCATCCCTATGCAAGTCGGAGGAGAAAAGCAAGTCTAAGATGGAAATTTGGGCAAGCATTTTGTTCAGCTGTTCAACCACATTGTACTCGCTTCTCTTAAGCCTTTTAAGAAAATCCCATGCTTCTTCTTCGGTAACTGCGGGTTTGGTAGTCGGCTCACGATTGCTTACTTGAGTTGGGGCGCTAGCAGTGGATGAACTTGCAATCCTTCCTGACCTCGTAACAACAGACACTTCTTCATTCAAAACTCGTTTACCCCCAATTTGCAAAACGGGTTCATTATAATTCCACGGCACTTGCCGTAAATTTAAAACCGGCACTTGTTCCGGGAATTCAATTACCACAGGCTCTAAAGCCGCACTTTCGGATGGAGTTAGATCTAAAATGAAGGGTTTTTTGTCTTCCTCATACGATGCTTCCTCCATCACAAAATTTTGATCCATTATCCCAAACACTTCTGTCTCATTTGACATGCTTCGGACAAGCTCTTCGATTTCCTCATCATCCATAATAATTCCGACAGTATCAGTATGCTCCGGCAAGGGGTTCTTGCTCACATTTGGTCCTTGCTCTTCTCTTTTCCTAATCACGATTTCCCCTGCTTCTAACATGTCTTGAATCTTATGTTTGAGGAGTCGACGGCAGTGGAGTGACCAGGTGCTCCTAAATAATAAGCACAAGTAGCCTGTGGATTATACCCAACCGGCATGCCATAAGGGTAAGCTGGAGGGGGAATCACACCTATTTTACCGGCAGCCTTTAATTGCTCATATAACTGATCCAAAGGCCTGCCTAGGTTGGTGAACGTTCAGGTACGATTTTGATTGTAGGTTTCAGTAGGTTGGGGATAGTTGTAGGTGGGTCTGTTTGGTGGGGGAAATCTTTGGTGGTAAGGAGGTCGATGACGAGTTTGTTGAAAGTTAAGTTGAGATATTTGGAAAGGGGCCGTAGGCGGGTTGGCGTAGTTTGGGCAAGGTCGGGGGTAAGAGATATTGGTATTGTAGACAGGGTGGGGATTGGATAGTAGGGATAAGGTGGCGACTATATTGGTTTATGTTGAAATCTGAATCTTGGTGTAGGGTTTTGATCCCAGATAAAGGCAGCTTCCCCCTCTTTCTTTTTAAATTGTGGCTTTTTCCCACTACTCCCTTGTCCCTGCAGAGCATCCAACTGCAATTTGAGGGCAGAGACATTAACGATCTTCCCAACTCTTACAAAGTCATCGTACTCTTCAAGCTTATTGACAATAGCGGCGAACGAGCATCCAGTCATGCGGAAAATTTCTTCAAAATACGGCGAATCATGTGCTTTAATGAAAGTGCGTATGATTTCGTCCTCAGTCATTGGTGGCTCGACTTTTGCAGCTATTTTCCTCCATCTCTTGGCATAAGTCTTATGGTCCTCAGAGGGTTTTCTCTTTGTTCCTTCCAACATGGTTCGTGTCGGAGCAAGCTCACAGTTATACTCGTACTGCCTCACAAAAGCATTGGACAAGTCAAGCCAGGTCTTTACTTCTTCGGGTTTCAAGTTGGAATACCAATCGAGTACATCTCCCTCCAGACTTTCTGGGAACAGCCTTAGAGGTAGATTCTCGTCATCTATGGGCCTTCCCAACTTGTTAGCAAATAGACGGAGGTGCGTTTTGGGATTGCCAGTTCCATCGTACTTGTTAAACTTTGGGGTCTTGAACCCCACAGGCAATTGCACATTTGGGAAGAGACAAAGTTCATCATAGTCTAGCACTCCTTGCTTGTTTAACCCTTGACTTTTCCTCATAAATTCATCGAAACGGTCTAGGCGCTTGAGCAGCTTCATATCAACGGGAGCAGAAGATTCTCCTATCTCTGGTTTAGCTTGGACAGTATGGTCTGGCAGGAAGGGCTCAGCAGCAGTGTGATAAAGGGTATGTGGCTCAGGTGGTATATTTGAAGTGACTTGGGGTTGTGGATCTCGCATGTGAGTAGGAAAAAATGAAGGATTGGGAGGGTAAGTGTATGGCAAATTTGTAGTGGCATAGGTGAAAGTTTCTTCAGGTGAAATAGGGAATGACGGAGTAAAGGTTGTTTGAGTCGAAGGTATGACAAATGGTTCTTGCTCAGGTTGTCTGACGGGTACGGGCTCGGGTTGAACTCCGCTGCTGATAAGCTCATCAATCAATTTCCTTTGGGCCGCCATCTCGGTAGCCATTTCACCAAACTTAGTAAGCATCTCGGTTAGCTGAACCCCTAAATTCGTAGTCTCAGGTTGAGCTGTAGTAGCAGACCTATCCGATGGTTCCGGTTGTGAACTCATGTTTACACGACTCCTCTGGGCTTGACTATGGGATCGTGTTATGATGGGGCTTCGACGAGAAGCTATGTTTAAATATTACCTGAAAATTTTGAAAGGAATCGCCTTTAGATTTAGCCCTTGCTTAGCTTTTCCAACAAAAAATACCAAGAAAAGGAAAAAGACAAGAGTTAGTAAATATCCAAAAATTCGGATGCATGTCCTATTGGGGGGCCCTTTTTACGCCTAGGGTTGTCCTAATATGATGCAACATCTTCAAAATGGGACCTGTGACACAAACCTATTTTTTACAACAATCCTGTATGAATGCAAAGAAAGATCAATTTCATTGATAAACTTGCCAACATGTTTACATCATGTCAAGAAGACGATTCCGTACAAGATTGCCAAAATTTCTGAGCCTATCCAATACAGAATCCCTAGTTTCTCTATCATATGGAATTCTAACATGTTCAGTTTGATCATACAATTCTCCGCATTTCCTTTTCAGCTCTTGACGCTTTCCTCGCTCATTTTCGTACAATTGCTTGTTTTGCTCCGCTATTCCCTTGTATGTTTCGACAGACTTACTTAACTGCAGAATTTCCTTATCCCTTACTTCGATGATGGCTTTCAACTTTTTTACCTCCTCGGCTGGTTCATCTTGTTTTCCTTGTGCAGCGGATCTTCTTACCCAGTCTTCGTATTGTGGAGTCGTCAAACCCTTCTGCTTGAGTTCCGGGGTGTATTTAAAATACTCGTCATCAGATAGCGTCACCCATGCCTCAATAATTCGATCTTTCATAGGGAATTGGCTCGGGCACGTTTCTTCATTAAAAATGATGGTAAACTCACTTACATCAAGTGCAGGCGGCACTTCTTGGGTACGTCCTAACTGTCTGAGAAACCTCTTTGGGGTGTATGCGGTGATTCCTTAGGTACCCAGTAAGAGAACAAATTTGGATGCTTGGGTGCGAAGAACAGGTTTAATACAATTGGTCCAATCCAATACCCATCTAATATTTTGATCGGTCACATTCTTCAAGAAAACCACAAACTCAGATGTATTACATGGTAGACTTTTTCTATTAACCCTCTTGTGATGTGTGACTATCCAGTTGTACGCAAATATTGGTAGACTCTCAGGAATAGACGACCGTCTCATGAAGTGCTCCATACCCCATACATGTAAAATCCAATTTGAACCACAAAAGAACTTTTTTTCTCTCTGATAGGTAGTGCAGGCTACGAAGATATCGGCCAAAATAGTCGAGATAATAGAACACTGCTTATCTTTCACTCCTAGGAATAGGTCATACAAGATTTTAGTGAGCTTAAAGACTATCTTTTTGTCTTTTCTAGGGAAAAGATAGGTTCCAACCATAACCAACCCATACACCCAAACTCTCTTTCGTTTCCACATTTCCTTGAAAGTGAACGAGAAATCTCCTAGGTGCCTCTCAAACCCATCCCTTAACGCGAATCGATCAAATAAGAACTTTGCCTCTATATTTTGGTCCGAATCTCGTATTGCTGATTCCTTTAACCCGGTGAAACGATAAAATTCGGCCTTATTAGACACTAATGGAAATATCACGGCAGTTCCCTGAATCGGCAAATTGAGAAATCCAGCGACCTCCTCAATTGTTATGGTCATTTCCCTTTACCCCTAGTCTAAAAGCGGAACAAGTGGGGTCCCATAGATGCACCAAATCTTCTACCAAATAGCCATCGGACTTAATGTCCTTGAAATCCCCGATGTGTCCTAATCGAGCGGCCACTTGGTTAATCTAGCTGGGTGAAAGCAACGTGGGCCATTTTTGTACCTCAAATGGTACTACTAACATCCGTTGGACTCGGCGAGGACTTTCCATCTAAAAACAAAAAGCTGTTGTCAAGTACCTTACCTACAGGCCCCACTTTTCCGATTGGCAAGAATTTAAACATGCAATCCCTTGAAGGGTTACGTACCCACGGAAAAATCAAGGTGGGTTTAATCCTAACAACGGGATTCCCTAAATGGCATTCCCTTTCTAGGGTTTATGCATGATGCCATTTTACCAAAGCACGTAAACATGTAGTATACAACTGAAAACGTGACCTAAAGGGACCCCTTTTATATGTCGGGGTGAGGCTAAAATGAAATGTATTCATGTTACAAATGTGAAATATTGAATTTAAACATGTCACATCAAACGGGGTAGGCTCCTAGAGAGTACCATGCCAGGACTCTTATTTCCTAGGGTTGATGAATGCAATAGAGACGAAAACCAAGAAAAGTCAGCTCAATCAGATAAATACACATAACACATTGCAGCAAAGCAATACAAAGAGATAAAGCAATAAGAAGGTTTGGATCCCTCCCTTCGTGAATAGTGTCCGTAATAGGGTAAGGCAAACTCTACCCTAGGTAAACTATCATGGATGCATGAGGTATTGGCTCACTAATGCATCTAGACTCAATAGGTTTGAGGTCCCCGAGCCCTCAGACTTGGAAACCAAAGGTCATCAATCCCAAGATTCTTTGTCGGTGGCTCAAGCGATTCCCCAGACACTGCTACGCACACGTCGTGTCACGGCTACATGTCTGAGTGAATCTATCAAAAATCCTCAACCTTCGACTAAAAGCTAAAGGCTATTAACCCAAAGCTTAAAGCGGAAGATTGAGTTACCCCTCGGATCATGCTCCGCACACGTCGTGTCGCGCTCACACGTTCAAGTGGGTCGCCTAATCCTAATAGGGTGGAGTGGCGTGACAAGCCACTAAAAGAAAAATAAATGCGGAATAAATAATAAAGCGTATGCACGTATGCTAGTGCTCAATTTGGAGGGGAAGGATCGAGAACCAACGCGAGACTCTAGGGTAAAGTCCCCCTCATCCCAAATGCAATGCAAATCGTGGGATCACATAGATAAACCATTCATCCATCAAATCAATCGTACGCAAATGTGTGAGGGAGTGAGTTGATACGCGCGAAATGCAAAATCCTAAAAAAGGAAAAATGCAACCCTAAACATCCAAATGCTAAATATGAAAAGGTTAAAAGAAGAAAAAAATTTGACTAAATCAAATTTGCTCGGACTCTCTAAATCCCCAGTGGAGTCGCCAGCAGTCGCGCCCCATTTTTTGAAAAAGAAAAAAGTATGAGTTTAGAAAAATGGCTTTTGATTCAATTTTTGATTAAAAAATGGATTTTTGATTTAAAAAGAAAATGGAAAAATGTGGGTCTAAATGGGACTTGAAAATGCGACGATTTGACCCAAAATAATAGTTTAAAAAGGGTTTTTAAAATAAAGTTGGAGTCGCCACTTGGTATAGAGTTAAGGTGTACCAAATCACCTAAAAATGAATTTTTCAAAGGAAAAAGTAGAAACACCCCTTTTAAACGACTCCTAATCTACGTAAATCAAAGAAAAAGGTTCGGGAGTCACATTTGAAGAAAGGGAAGGCAAGAAAAAAAATCCGAGGCACCCTTTCGACCTAGTCAAGGCTAGTTGCGTGATTTAGTCAAAAATTTTCTTATTTTAACCTAAAAATTTATCACATTTGGATATACTATATGAATGCAAACCCTAGATTTAGGAGGGTATTGGGGGGTCAAAATTTCTCTTCAAAGCTCGAATGGTGCCCATCACATTAATCGTGGCGCCCAATAGTGACTCTTTGGAGAAGTTACGAATAATGCAAAAATATGAGACTCTAAGAAAAGAAAAGGGATAAAATAATTATATAAATATACATGTCTTAAAGGGGTGAATCATGTCGGGTACGGGGGACTAATATTCGTGACTCGATTTTTTCTTTAATAGAGGGAATACGAGCGTGCTAAGGTTAGAAAACCAAACTCGTCTATATCCAATATTCAAGGGGTATTTCCTAATCTAATCAAGCAAATTCACTACCCTAATCTTAATTTTAAAATGAAATGCAATTCTAATGTTATGTATCATACATAGGGGTATATATATAGGAAAATTAGGGATAAGGGTTATACGTATAAGGGGAATATCATACAAAATGATAAAAGACCCTAGAAAGTGAAAAATATGCATGAGATGAAGTGATTTTATCATACAATCATGATCTAACGCGCGAAGGGGTCCTAAGGGTCTAGCGCTGGACTAACCCATATTCCTACTTTCTCACTAGCGTTGGACTAGTGAGAAATCGAATAAGGAAACCACAACTAGCGTTGGACTAGTGTGGTATCGAGAAATGGATCACAACTAGCGTTGGACTAGTGTGATAACGTCACACATTAATTATAATCTCATAAAAACATAATAAAGCGAGTAAACACATAACATCAAATAAACACATAACACATAGTCATGATATCTAGATGCAAGGCCCTAAGAAAGCGGTAACACATAGCACGTAAGCATGCAAATCACACAAGCGAAAAGAAAACGAATAAAACCCTAGTTATTACATTTGAGGGGGGCCTACTACAATCTAACGGAGGAAAAATGAAAATAAATAAAATAAACCTAACTATTACAACTTGGCATTTAAATGCCTTTTAAATAATCAAAATGAACTAAAATAAATATACGAAGTTAAGACGACTAAAGCGAATAAATAAATAAATAAAATGAAAATATCCAAAAGGCATGCGATTAAACACATAAATCACATAAGTACACATAGGGTCAAATAAAGTAAAAATAAGGGATAGAGTGTACCTCCCTTGAGTTGGTGTCCTAATGAAATGAATTTACTTATTTACCCTCCAAAAACAAAGAAAATGTCAAGGCATCACTTTGATTAACAAAATAATCACACGAAATGAAAATAAACATGAAATTGAATCACCCAAACCATTCAAATAAACTAAACAACTCATATTCATCAAGTTGAAACCAACAAGGACCCAATTGAAACAATTAAAGAAGTTAAAGGGGCCAATTTGATTGATTTTTCCAATTTTCTGGCCTATAGTAGAATTAAACACAAATTAAGGGGTTAAAATGCAATTTTTCCTTTTGGTTTTCATGCATGTGCACGTAGAAGAAGCTCTGTTTCTTCAGCGCTATTTTCCTTCTGCAATTTCCTGTTGTAAGCTTATTATTCGTGCCTTCTTGCACAACCAAGGAAAAGGAAACTATAACATGGAATTCCAACAAGAAAATGATTCCGACCCTCCAATATAATGACCAAGAACATCAGCGAAATTACTCAATTCTGTCCATTGAAGCTTCTAAAACAAAAAAGAATCGTGCAATGACAGCAAAGACACCACCGATAAGAAAATGAAGGAAAGAAGAAATAAAACAAACAATCAACACGTATGGCCCAAGATAACTAACGGGAAACTACCTATAACCTGAGTTGATAGAATCCGGAAACATAACAAACCCAAAATAAGAACTATGAAACATCAAAATCTTAAACCCCTTCAAAAATCTGGATTTTTCTGGTTAAAAAAAACTTTGGGAAGGAGAAACCATTTCAACACTCACCCCTGCCAAACAACGAACCCCAAAATAACAGAAAGCAGAGAGGCTACACCCTGCTATGACCAGAACAACTGATTGTGAGCTTCAACCTCAATTAGCACAACTGATGCTTCAAAAAAAAATGCAAGGGACTCTACGGCTGCAACGAATGGGCTTGCCATGTTGCAGCCTGCTGTGACACCGCACCTTGCTGCTTTAAATTGCAGCAAGCATATACACAGCATCACTAACACACAGCAAACAGACCCAAATGAAAACTCAGGCCAAACCAGAACCTCAATCACCAAAAAAGAAATTCAGTTTTGTCTAATCGCTGGAACAAACCAGAAGCTTCGAGCTTGTTGCTTGTTGCAGCAGATTTTCGTGCACGAATCCCAGCCGAATCATGCAGCCGATGCTTTTTATTTCAAAAATCATGCCCAAGATACACAGGACAGAAGAAAAAAGGAAAACAATGGCAAGAGAGACATCAAAGAGTAAACATGATAAAGTTATGGAACAAGCTCAATAAACCAGCGGCAAAAAGGTTTGACAGTTCATGCATCTTCTTAGCAGAAACTTGGTTTCCTACACTGCAATTTCTGGGTTTCATGCCAAAATCCAAACAAGTACCAAACTTCCAACCCAAGCCAACAATCAAAATTGAATCTTGTAGTTTGTACTCCTAAGAATTCTCAGACCCAACTTGTACACACAAACAAGGACCCAAGGTGCGACCTTTAGTTCATCGGATTACATATATGGGAAACATGATCGGTTCATGGATTTTCGAATGGCATTTCTCTGGTTCAGATTCACTTTAAATGAACCAAGGGGGCGCTACCAGGTTTATCAATAGCACAACAACATCAACAAGCAAATCCACAATCATCGCTATCAAGCATTGACAATCACAGAAACTTGAAAAAAAATGAACATCTTCATGCATAGGGGACCCAAAACTCTATAAAAACAGTATTAAACCAAGAGTTTACAATCACCTGATGATGATTCTTTGACGAGGCTGAGGCCAAAGAAGATGAGCCGGAGTTGACTTCTATGGAATTTCTGGAAAAGAAGCCTCCTAGTTTCTTCCTTGCTTCGGTTCTCCTCCTGCAACTTCTTTTCTTCCTTTTGCTTCCACAAAACCCCCTCTCTCTGTTTCACTCTCGGTTCTCTCTAGTTCTTTCCTGTCTCTTCTCTCATTCTATCTCCCAACCCTAAAGCTTCCTCAGCCGTCCGTGTTCCTTTTTCATCCGCCCTCCCTTTCCTTTCTTGCCGTCTCTTTTCTTTTTATAGGGAATCACTAGGTCCCTAAAACCCTCAAAGTTCATCTTGATGGCTCACAAAATGATTTCAACACCCCAACCCCCCTCCTAGCCATTGATCATGGCTTTGAATTGGAGCTCCTAGATGGAGCCAGATGGCCGGTACTTGTCTAATCTAATGGAGCCAGAAAACACAGCAAGAAACTGCAGAAGCTATCTTTTCTTCATTTTTTTTCATTTTCATCATTCATTTCATTTTTCATTTTTTTTAACAAATAAAGCAGTAAAAGTCAAATAAAAATAAGATTAAAACAAATGAAATGCCCTAAAAAATTTAATTTTGATTGATGGTTTTTTTTTCTTTTTCTTTTTTTTTCATGAATCATTTAATTAAACAACAATAACTAAAAATAACAATTTAAATAAAAACTTGAATAAAATGAACAAAACTAGGAACAAAAGATAAAACAAAAGGCTAAGATTTTTTCTGTGTTTGATTAATGATTTTTTCCTCTTTTTTTTCAATTATTAAACAGTAAAAAAGAAATAAAACATATTTTATTTATTATTATTATTATTATTATTTTGTGAATAATTTCTCTTTTAACAAATTTTATGCTAAAAGTCTTAAAAATAAAGATAAACAGCCAAAAGGGCAAAAACGAATACAAAATAATTGTTAGGCCTCTAATCTCTTTTCATCTAAAGTTTCCAATTCTTCAAGGCACAAGTGAACAAAGAAGGAATTTGTTACTCAAGGGGCAAGACAGCTTCTACACCATAGACTAAGGCATATGATGTGGCTTGCGTTAGAGTTCGATATGTGGTGCGATAAGCCCAAAGAGTTTCGTCTATTCTTTCGTGCCAATCCTTCTTTGATTTAGCCATCACTTTCTTCAACAAGTTACATAAAGTTTTGTTGAATACCTCTGCAAGGCCATTGGCGGGGGCATTATACATGGAGGACTTACGTTGCTTGAGATTAAATTTTTCACACAACTTATCCATCAAGCTATTGGAGAAGGATTTTTCGTTATCAGTAATAATGTACCGGGAAACTCCATAACGGTAAATAATATTCACACGAATAAAATTCACCACATCTTCCTTTCTAACTTGCTTGAGCGGTATGGTTTTAGCCCATTTAGAAAAGTAGTCGGTCGCAGCCAATATATATAAATATTGACCGAACGACTTTGGTAATGGTCCCACAACATCAAGACCCCAAGCATCGAAAGGCAAAGAAGCAACGGTCAAGTGTAACGGCTCAGGTGGTTGATGAATGTAATTTGCATGAAACTGGCAAGTTTGACATTTTTGAACATATTCTATGCAATCTTTGACCATAGTAGGTCAATAGTAGCCCATCTTTTTAATCCAAAAATGTAACTTGGGACCGGATTGATGAGCTCCATATATTCCAGAATGTGCCTCGTGCATCGTCCAATATGCCTCGTCTTCGCTCAGACAGTGCAACAACACACCTTCAAATGATTTTCGGTACAGCGTATCCTTGTACAAGATAAAACGAGGGGCATGACGACGGATGTTAGTTTTCCTACGTTACTCTTCAGGTAATTTTTGATACTTGAGATAATCAACGAGGGGTTGTCTCCAATTTTCTTTGTCAATTTCATAGGTTGAAACCACATGAGCATCGCTTCCTTCAATATTTTCATCATCAATTAGTGATGGAACTATTCACTTTTGGCATACATGAACTTGTATATCATGATTCGACATGGTAAGTGAAGAGGCTAGCGCAGCTAATGCATCAACTTACTTATTGTCCCTTCTAGGAACATGGTTAATACTTGCACCTCCAAGCCGCTTCATAAGTCGCGTTGCATATTTGTGATACGGAATTAATTTGGACCTTTTGACTTCGTAACTTCCCAAGAGTTGGTTAACCACCAATTGAGAATCACCATAGATTTGAAGTTTCAATTGTTCCATGTCAACAGCTATTTCAAGTCCGAGTATAAGACCTTGGTACTCAACGACATTGTTTGAACAATGTTGATTTAGAATAAAAGAGTATAACAATATCTCTCCATCAGGAGTCACGAATACAATCCCCGCTCCAACTCTATGACGATGAGCCGCACCATCAAAATACATCTTTCATGGTGGGCGAATCTCAACACGAAGTACATCCTCATCTGATAGGTCATCATTTAACTTCCATTCAGCAAGTATCGAGTGATCAGCAAGAAAATCTGCCAGAACTTGTTCTTTCACAGCCTTTTGAGGCACATAAATAATTTCAAACTGTTGTAGTTGAAGATACCATCTAGTTAGATGGTCGGATAGTACTGGTCTGCTCATCACATATTTTATGGAATTCGCCCTGAAAATGAGTCTTACGCTATATGCTTGAAAGTAGTGTTTTAACTTCTGTATTGCAAAAATAAGAGCTAGACACAAATTTTCAATCGGTGAATAGTTTAGTTCGTTGGGGGTCATCATTCTGCTTAAATAATAAATGGCAACTTCTTTTCCTTCATTATTTTCTTGTGCAAGCAATGCCCCCACTGAGCGTTCCTGGGCAGCAATACAAAGAAGTAATGGCTTTCCATGTATAGGTGCAGCCAAAAAAGGTGCTTTCATAAGATAAGACTTAATGCTATTGAATGCATTACTACATGCCTCATTCCATTGAAATGGCACACCTTTCTTCATCAAGCGACTAAATGGTTGACACCTTCCTGCTAAATTTGAGATAAATCTCCGCAGATAAGCTAATCGCCCTTGAATACTTTTCAATTCATGAATGTCACGAGATTCAGGTATCCTCAATATAGCATTAATTTAGGGCTGATCAATTTCAATACCTCGATGGGGAACCACGAAACCAAGAAATTTCCTCGACGTGACTCCAAATGCACACTTGAGAGGGTTCATTTTGAATTGATACCTTCTCAACCGATCAAATACTTGTCTCAAGTCCTCCAAGTTATTACTTCTTTTCTTTGATTTAACAACTAAATCATCTACATAACACTCGATATTTTTATGAAGCATGTCATCAAAGATGCTTTGCATTGCTCTTTGATATATGGCTCCAGCATTTTTGAGACCAAAGGGCATTATTTTATAATAATAAATACCCTTAGGAGTACGAAATGCAGTGAGCTCTTCATCCTCAGGTGCCAATCGAATTTGATTTATCCAAAAGAGCCATCTATAAACGACAGAACTTCATGCCCAGTAGTTGCATCAATCATGAGCTTAGTGATCGGTAAAGAAAAGTCATCTTTAGGACAAGCATTGTTAAGATCTCTGAAATCGACACAGATACGGATTTTCCTATTCTTCTTTCGCATGGGTACGATACTCGAAATCCATGTGGGATATTTAATTTCACGAATAAATCTGATTTCAATAAGTTTATTGACTTCAATTTTGATCAACGAAATCAAATCGGGTCTAAATCGCCGTTGTGCTTGTTTCACCGGTCGAACTCCCTTTTTAACAGCAAAATGGTGGACGGCCAGCTTTGGGTCTAAACCCGGCATTTCTTTATAAGTCCAAACAAAAACATCTCGATACTCTTGTAAGAGGTCAACATATGCCTTCTCTTCGTCAGGACTCAGTGAAGCACTTACATATATTGGACGTGAGTCCTCTGAAATACCAAAATTGATCTCCTTTAAATCATCCACAGTGAGCTTAACACTTTCTTCCAATTCAGGTGGAGCGTCTTCAGCATCTTCTTCTTCTTCAGGAGAGTTATCGTCAATTATGATTATACGATTGCATGAAACAACACTCTCTTCATCATCCTCTTTTGGTCTTGTGTACACTACGGTATGCTCCCTGACCCTCAATTCAGTCCCACACTTTATTACAAGGCTTGTGCATCTTCTCATTATCGAAGGAATGATGCTACCAAATTTATGAGAAAAATCAGAAGGTTCTTCAAGATTTTGCAATGACATTGCCATTTTTCCTTTACTCTTATGAAAGTTTTGAGGCTTTTGTCTTCTTTGTGGTTCTAATTTCTTAAAAACAGATACCCGTGGAGTTTTATTCTCCTTTTCATGAAAAGTTTCAAATTTACCAACTATTTGAGAAGACTCATCCTCCACAATAATGTATTGCCTACTAACTCTATTGATCTTGATGCGGATTGGTGTAGGGGAGGAATAGCCAAGACCAAATTTAGGATTTTCAATAGCATATTCTTTTTCCTTCAACATATTTTGGGTAGGATTCAACCCATGAAGCATGTCACTAGTAGATTGAGAAGGTGAAACATTTAACACTGCAGATTCTTTGAAATCGTATCCAGTCTTAGCGAGAAGCTTATACGCAATAGGATCAAAACCTTCTTTGGTTCTTGACTTTGGTATGGTGTTTTGGTTGCCTTCAGATTCTTTGCTTAAAAGGTTAGACCTTTTAAATGGAGGAGATGATGTCTTCTTTGTATCAAGATGAGCTACCGGAAGAGTCAAATCTTTTAGAACTTCATGCTGAATTGCAGGTGACTGTCCATGTTCCATTCTTGACTTGATAGGACAGCGAAAGACAACTGATTCATTGTTTAGCAATGAAACATCAGCTTCTTCATGAATTTCCTCTTTTGACTTCGAAATTATCACTTTCTCCCCTTTTACACTTGGAGATTCGGGGTTCTGGATTTTATCCGTAGATAGAGGTTAGTCAGACTTATCCTTCACATTGTGCCTTTTGATATAAAATTTGACATCAGCGATATACGCTTCCGCCTCCATGAAAGGATTGTCATCGGCTTTCACACTTCTTGTCACTCTATTTCCCCAGTATTTGAAATATTGATGAAGTGTTGAAGGTACAACTCCATTTTCATGAATTCAGGGCCTTCCCAACAATACATTGTATGTTGTTTTAGCATCTATCACATACAACAGTGCTCTGGACGTCATGTCATTAATGACTATCTCCAAATTTAGTGATCCAAGAGCTCTTTGTCCTCATTGATTAAAACCTTGAATCATCAGTCGGCTGTTGGAGAGTTCATCAACCGGGATGCCGAGCTCCTTCAGAGTCTTTAAAGGAAGAATATTGACTGCGGAACCTCCATCTATCAAAATTCTATTCACTTTTTGCTTATTTGCATAACCAGTCACAAACAAAGGACGGTTATGCGGTGTTGATCCAAGCAACAAATCTTCACTAGTAAAAGCGATACTTGTGACGTTTACCTCTTTATTGCCGGTAGGCACACGACTCTCTTCATTGCCGGTAGGCACACGGACTATCTCACAGAGAGATTCGCGAGTATTATCTTTTTGTTCTTCGATATGATCTATTCGCGTTGTGTGACTTGCGATCACATCTTTTAAAGTGACCAGAGTTCGCGACTTTTGCTTGAAGATTACGACAGTCGTTATTTTTCTTTACACCTTTCTTTTTTCCCTTCCAGATCACCATACTTCTTGTTAACATCTTGTTAGCCTTACTAAATGGACAAGATTTTCGTCTCTTTTTTCGCGTGACTAGAGTCCATTCTTCATCTTCACATCAGGTCGTAACGCCTTCTCATCTTTATATGCATGTTCTTGAAGAGTTAAAGGAGCACCTTCTTGTTTGATTTTTATGGGATCAAGTGATCCAAATTGAATTATTGGCAATGCAAGTACCCTGACCCTTTTAACCTCTACAGACTACAGAAAATCAATGGACGTTTGGTTCACACTCGTTTTGTCTTCTTCAAGGAGAATTTTTCCTTGTCTAGCCAACTCCATTCTTTGTCTTTGAAGACAAAGCATTTTTGAATGGGATGCCCAACCAATCGGTGATACTTACAGTAGTTTGGATCGTCAGTGTTCCTGGCCTCATCAGATCGCTTCATCTCAGAAAATGTGATCAAATTTATACTTAACAAATCGTCAAACATATCAGGGACATCAGAATCAAGGAAAGGGTACTCTTTGTCTTGCATCTCCTTGAGAGTCGGTTTCCTCTTTCCTTGCTCTTGATACGCATTGATCTTCCTGTCTTCTCTCCTGACAGTTTTGAAAATGACCTTAAAAGGTGTTATACTTGTAGCCATAACCTCCTTCTTTTCACTTTTGATCGGTGGCTTGCCCCCTTCCTCATGTCTTGTCTCTCTTTGGCCTTGTGAGGGTCAGGAACTGGCGGTTCTTGTCCATCAAGATTAATCTCTAACTTATGAGCTTTTGTGGATAATTCATCAAATGTTTCTGGTTGCACACCTTGCAAGATGTATCTGAATCCCCAGTGCATGCCTTGAATACACATCTCGATCGCGAAAGATTCAGAAATTTGATCTTTGCAATTTAAACTTAGATTCCTCCAGCGGTCGATGAAATCAATGACAAGTTCATTCTTTCATTGACATGTATTAGAGAGTTCAGTCATGCTGACAGTTCTCTTTGTGTTATAGAAGCGACTGAGAAATTCATGCTTTAACTGCTCCCAACTGTCAATAGTTCCAGACTCTAGATTTGTATACCGATCAAAGGCATTTCCCTTCAACGAGCGAACAAACTGCTTAACGAGCAAGTCACCATCAGTGCCCGCATTGTTACAGGTTTTCACGAAGTGTGCAATATGTTGCTTAGGGTTGCCCTTACCATCAAATTGTTAAAATTTTGAAGGTTGATACCCTACAGGCATTTTCAAACTTTCCACTCTAGCGGTGTAAGGTTTGGTGTAACCAATATATGACTTGGCATTTCCACCAATCTTGTCCTTTATTGTGCCCTCGATAAATTCCTTCAAATTATCAACATGAATGGTGTCATCAGGGGAGATTGAAAATTCCTTCGCGGCTTGTGACTTCGCATCCTCTTTCTCCTTCTCCTTTGATGATGAGTCCCCTTCATCTTGCACTTTGAATTTCTGTTTGGATATACTAAGGCTATTTTCGCCTATATTTTTCACCATATCCATTAATTTAACTATCTTGACATCTTGACTTTGCGCATGCACTACTAGCCCTTCGACAATTTTGGCTAGATTCGAGATCTGGTATTCCACAGTTGTGGTATTGGTCATCATGACGGGCATCACCACAGAGGCAGCAGAATCACTTGGACTATCAATGGATTCATCATGGGTTCCTTCCTTGTTGGGAAGCATCTTGAGGTTTGTTCTTTCAGTCAAAACGTCCGCCTTAACCCTTTCTGCTAACTTCTTGGCCTTGCTCCTTGTCAGCGGTGCAATATACTGCGTCTCTTAAATTGTTGAGACATCGGCAACTAAGCCTTCAAGAGAAAAGTTCACCTTCTTAAACTCCATTGAATTTTGAGACTGGTAAGTTGTTGGAAGAAAAGAGATGAGAGACAGAGATTGTCCCACCGGGCGTACCAAAAATTCGTAAGCACAAATTTCGTTACCTAAAATAAAAGACAAGAAAACTTGCACAAATATCAAATTTATTATATTAAATAATAAGTAGGTTACAATCTCTGAAAATTCTTGAATCAAAGAAATTAATCCCCTGATTCTTCTCTTCAAATAACTTCAATTGAAGGGCCGAAAAGCTTGTTCTCCAATCGAAAGGGTGTTTCCTACAATTTCGGCGTAGAAAACGATTGACTTGAGGATGACATCGAACACTTGGAACTCTTAAGTTTTCAACACCAATGGCAAGAGGATTTGTTTGACTTGATTTGGACTTGGATAGAAGGAAAAGCTTTTGAGAGAATTTGACAGAATTTCTCCGAATGTTAGAGATTTTTCTATATCTTTGCCTTGAGAGAAGACCTCTATTTATAGCCAAAATATGTAGGCTAAATCTTCAAGAAAACCCTCCAGAAATTTTCCTGCATTTTGGGTAACTTGTAACTCAAGAAACCCATTTAATTTGGGCTTAACTAGTGGGCCAACCCAAATGGTCCATGGTGAATTAATAAAGCAATCAATTCACTCTAATTTAAATGGACACTATGAATTTAATTTGATTTAATAGCCCATATAATATTGGCCCAATTTGCCAGTCCAAAACATAATGGACTTCTATAATTTAATTTAATTTAATCAAGATCGATTTAATTTAAATAAATCTTGACTAAATAAATTAAATAAATTTTCTTTATCTACACCAGTCTCCGCCGCTTCACGAGTGTTACCAAGAACCATCTCGTCAGTAGCAAGAGTAGAAGCAGAAGCTGCATGCATGCCATCAATAGGATCATCTTTTCATCAACCAATCTATGCTCTTTGGACTCTAAGCAGTGCTCCTTTGTTTCTGCTGGTTTTCCCTTTTTTCTTGATCTTTGTGGGCTTAGAGTTAGTGGGACAAACTCGATTCACAGAGTTTTGTTTAGTGTAGAAGTGCCGTTTTTAGGCCTTCAATCTGCAAAGGATGTTGGACTACAACTGGCTTATTAGGATGGGCTTAGTCTTAGGCTCGGGCATGGGCATCATTGGGGTCTGCATTGGTGTCAATATCCAATTGCATATCATTAAAATCTGTTACTGGAGCCCTTCCTGTGCTGCTGCTTGAGCCATGATTTGAGTTATGATCAGTTTCCTTTTCAGAAACGATATTTCCAAAAATTTTAACATTTCTCTATCACATTTCAATCATCATGACAAGTGGATTAACCTTTTCTCAAATGTTAACATGTTTTATTAGTTTTTTTTTTTGTGTCGAATCGTTAGCTTTTATGTTTGATTAGTTAATGGTTAATGCTATCTTCTTCTTCTTTTTTACCTCTAGTCCTCCTGGGAGTCGACACATGGATATCCTAGAAAGCTGATGAAATGCATGTATCAAACCCATAATGAATACCCGAAATGGATATATGCATATATTTGTCTATTTTCTTGAGCACATATGTGATTTAATAATCATTGATACATTTCCTCTATTTTTTTTTTCATTACTAAATGATTACTTTTCTGTTTGAGTCTTAAATTTATTCTGCTTGTAAGCTTGATTATGAGTGGTTGAGAAACTTGAGTCCTTGTCCATCGTGTCGTCTGCCTAGACAAATCAAATGTCAAGATCTTCCCATATCATCTCTTAATTCTATCCTAGGTCAGTTGTCTTTCCCTATTATTCCTAAAAGATTAAATATAGGAGATTGAACCGGGAATAGTCTAATGCTATGCATTACAAGTGTGGGAAAAGGGCTTTAATGGGGTGACATGCAAAAATAGTTCGGACTTTAGTTGCTTCAACTCTAGTATTTGATTATCTTTGTTGACCTTGGTCGATCAATCCTTGGTTTTGATGATTAACAAACCAAAATGTAGATTTGGGCTAATATTTTTATGTGAGCAATTTGTTAGAACAGATTCTTGTGGCACAAAAAAAGAAGCAAAAACAGGGCACTCATGTGGGACGTCCGAAAGGAAGCTATCGGACGTCCGAAAGGATGAAGAACATCAGGAAGGATATTCTGTCGGACGCTCGTGAGGAAGCATCGGACGTCCGGAAGGATCGGACGCACCCCTCGGACGTACATCAATCGCATCGGACGTCCGAGAAATTTCGCAAAGATTTGATGACTCTCTGATGACGTTCGGACGCAGGGTTCAGACGTCCGACAGGTGGTTTGGACGCAGGGTTCGGACGTCCGACAGGTGGTTCGAACGTCCGACAGGCCAACGGCTAGTTTTGACAGCATTTAATATTTGACCGTTGGAGAGCCTTTTGGAGCCATTTCTCACCTTCTATAAACACCCCAAAGCACAAGAAGACATGGGACTTTTGCCAACACAATATACAAGCTTACAAGTGAGATTTTTGAGTAGAAAGATTCTTTGTTGGTTGTATAAGGGGTTGGGGAAGTTGGGTTGTGAGGTTGCTCAAGTGAAGGTTATTCTCTAGGAGAAGTAAAACCTTGGTGAAGGTGAACCTATCACTTGAAGTGGTAAAACCTTGGTGAAGGTTGCCTCATTTGTATAAAATAGTTCTTAATTGGGTGAGTGATCTTTCAAGTGTAGGTTGTTGAGGGTTAACTAGAATTGTTGTAAAACTCCTTGGCTCAACCAAAGTGTGTTTGGGGTGAGGAAGGAGTGAGCTTTCACTTGTACATCTTGGTTAGCATCGCCATCAATTGAAGAGGCTATTGGTTTGATATTTGGTTTGCATTTCTTATCCTTTCTCTTTAATTAAGTTTTCTTTATTGTGCTTAAATTTGATATATCTTTGTGCATCATTGTGAATTTGTTTGTACTCATTGGGTTGCACCGGGCACTTACAATTGGTATCAGAGCTTGGTCTCCTTGAGACTAAGCTCAATCGGCTTGGAGTAAAGATCATGGCAACCATAAAAGTTTCCTTTTTAGAAGGGCAATCTATTGATAGACCACCTATATTTAATGGTTCTCATTTTAGCATGTGGAAACAAAGAATGATGATTTTCTTACAATCCGTTTATATTGAATTATGGTATGTGGTAGAAGATGGTCCTTATGAAGCTAGAATAGTTGACTCTACCACCAATTTGAGTAGATTAAAGACTAGACAAGAATTGAATGAAAAAGACAAGAGATACCTTTCTTTGAATGCCAAGGCCATGTGTATATTGTACAATGCATTAGATGTAAATGAATCTAGTAGGATTAAAGGTTGTAAATCAGCTAAAGATATTTGGGATAAATTGTGTGTATTTCATGAAGGTAACCAAGATATTAAAGAACAAAAGAAATCTTTGCTTTTTTCTCAATATGAATTTTTCAAAATGCATCCTCTTGAAAATGTTGATAAGATGTGTAGTAGATTTTGTGACATTATTCAAGATCTTAAATTGCTTGGAAGAGAATATTCTTTGGGTGAGAAAAATAGAAAGATTTTGAATGCCTTGCCAAAAGAATGGGAAAACAAAATAAATGCTATAGAAGAGGCAAAGGATTTAAATTCTATGTCCATTGAATCTCTTGTGAATTCCCTAACTTCTTATGAATTAAAGCTGCAATTCAAAGTGCAAGAGGAAGAAAATGCAAGAATGTATAAGAGAGGCATAGCTTTTAAAGCATCTCAAGTGGGGGATAACCCATCCTTCATGGGTAATGAAAACATGGAAGTGGACAATGATATAACTCCTCACATCAAAAGTTTCAAGAAGATCTTCAACAAGAGAAGTTCAAGAGGAGATTGCAAAATTACATGGGATGAATACAATTCAAAAAGAGAAAAAGAAGAGTTGGCACAAATGGCACTAATGGCCTTTGGAGAAGATGAGGTAAATTCTTATCACTCTTCTTGTGATGAAGATAATGAAGATGATGATGTGAAAATTCTTATGATTAAAATGCATAAAAGTTTGAGAAAATCTTATGCTAAAAATAAAGATTTGAAAACAAAAATAAATGATTTGTTGGAAGAAAACTCCAAACTTTTTCAGGAAAACAAATGTTTGAGAATGGAAAATGATGATTTAAAAAATCAAAAAAATGTTTTTGATTGCAAAAATAATTTGAAAAGGAAGTTGGAAGAGAAAACAAAGTTTTATGAAAAAATGTTGGAGGAACAAAATTTGTTAAAGAAAAGAATTAATGACTTGAACGAGTTTCTCCAAAATGAAAAACAAAAGTTTTCTCAAACAAAAGAAAGCAAATCTTTTCAAGGCACAAATAAGTTTGCTATGATAAGAAGTAAGAAAATTAGTTGCATTAAATCCACTTATGTGCAAAATACTTCTATCATGTGTCACTTTTGTTGTCAATTTGGACATATGCAAAATGATTGCTATGTAAAGAAAAATATGAGAAAAGGTATGAAATCCATGTGGATTGCTAGATCATGTTGTACTAACTCCCAAGAACCCTATAAAAACTTACAATTGGTATCATGACAGTTTTGTCATTCTATATGGTCTTGATTTGGAAAATAAAGGGGGAGTTTGCTTTTTGATTGATGTCAAAAGGGGGAGTAGGATTTATTGAAATTTCTTTGTATGTTGGCATTTTCTAAGGGGGAGTTTTATTTGAACTTATTTGATCAAAGAAATCTTCATTTTGTTTGTCATCATCAAAAAGGGGGAGATTGTTGACCTTGGTCGATCAATCCTTGGTTTTGATGATTAACAAACCAAAATGTAGATTTGGGCTAATGTTTTTATGTGAGCAATTTGTTAGAACAGATTCTTGTGGCACAAAAGAAGAAGCAAAAACAGGGCACTCATGTGGGACGTCCGAAAGGAAGCTATCGGACGTCCGAAAGGATGAAGAACATCAGGAAGGATATTCTGTCGGACGCTCGTGAGGAAGCATCGGACGTCCGGAAGGATCGGACGCACCCCTCGGACGTACATCAATCGCATCGGACGTCCGAGAAATTTCGCAAAGATTTGATGACTCTCTGACGACGTTCGGACGCAGGGTTCGGACGTCCGACAGGTGGTTCGAACGTCCGACAGGCCAACGGCTAGTTTTGACAGCATTTAATATTTGACCGTTGGAGAGCCTTTTGGAGCCATTTCTCACCTTCTATAAACACCCCAAAGCACAAGAAGACATGGGACTTTTGCCAACACAATATACAAGCTTACAAGTGAGATTTTTGAGTAGAAAGATTCTTTGTTGGTTGTATAAGGGGTTGGGGAAGTTGGGTTGTGAGGTTGCTCAAGTGAAGGTTATTCTCTAGGAGAAGTAAAACCTTGGTGAAGGTGAACCTATCACTTGAAGTGGTAAAACCTTGGTGAAGGTTGCCTCATTTGTATAAAATAGTTCTTAATTGGGTGAGTGATCTTTCAAGTGTAGGTTGTTGAGGGTTAACTAGAATTGTTGTAAAACTCCTTGGCTCAACCAAAGTGTGTTTGGGGTGAGGAAGGAGTGAGCCTTCACTTGTACATCTTGGTTAGCATCGCCATCAATTGAAGAGGCTATTGGTTTGATATTTGGTTTGCATTTCTTATCCTTTCTCTTTAATTAAGTTTTCTTTATTGTGCTTAAATTTGATATATCTGTGTGCATCATTGTGAATTTGTTTGTACTCATTGGGTTGCACCGGGCACTTACAATCTTTATTTTTCGCTTGTCTACCTTTTTTAACTCTACATTTAAATCTCTTAAATTGTTGTTTGTTGGACTGGTATTTTCGTCTTCGATTGCTTCATCGGATTAGTATCTAATAATTCTATATCAGCGTTTTTTGGCAACAGATATGCCTAATGGGTTTGAATAAAGAGCACTTCTAATTGAATGATTGTGTTATGTTGTCTAAGAACTGAATAGATGTAGGTATTTAGGTTTTCAATGACTTGATAACAAGTCAATTGCAGAGTTGACACAAGCCTGAGCTGTAATTCTGATACTATTGCAGTGGTAATTTCCATTAAATTAGACTGATTTTTAAGCAAAAATCTCGTTAAAGTATTAGCCGGAAGAAGATTTGGATTTCGTAATCTATTATATTATTGGGCTCTAAAAGTGATGAAGCTTCCCTAGTTTAGTTAATGGTACAGGGACTGGTGAACCTCATAACAGAGTAAGTGACCAATAATTCAGAATTGCTTATCAGAAGATTGACATTATTTATACTTGACATGGTTTCTTGTAATTACATTGTACTTTTCTTGAGATCGGCATTACAAAATATGACTAATAATCCATACAAGACAAACCTAGCAACACCTTATTTTATGCTAAAATTATAAAAAATATAAAGGGGTAATTTTAGAAAAACTCTGCCCTGGATTTCTAATAATTTCATCTAATACTCTAAAGGAGGTTTCGATATTACACTCACCTTCCTTGGCCGAATAAACTGCCATAATAAACTTAACATATTTCATGAAATTAGACAATTCGTTTCTTGTGCATGTGAATGCTTTTCACACAATTAGATGTTTAATGAATAACAAAACAAGTTTCACTCTTGAAATAATCAATTATATCCTAAACATAATTCAAAAATATTTACAAATTAATTTTGGCTTTCCTTGGAGTAAAGATGAATAGAAGAAGGTGCAGGCTAAAGGTTTAAGAAGGATGAGCCCTGTGTTGTTACTTCAACATTTGGAGGATAGGGAGTCTTAATTGATTAGTGCAGTCCGTGAAGCTTTTTGGGTTTAATACTACTTTTTTTCAAGTAGTTTGAGGTTTTAGAATTTAGGGGCTGATAGTGGAGATAATTTGAGAAATGGGAATGTGAACTTTTAGAACGGTAGAGAGGAAGGATGAAAGTGGATTTCTGGTTTTGTGAATGTTCTAAATTTTTTTTAATAATTTTATAGAAAAGTAAAATTAACTTCACAATGAGCCATTTTGAAATATTCATTCAAACTTTTGACTGTTGAGTAGCTTTTGCTACTAAAATTATAACATTAGAGGAGTTACATATAATTTTGAAAGTCTCAAGAGTTCTAGATAAGACTGTTGAAAACCACAAGGGAGGTTCATGAAATTATCCCAAAGAAAGAACCGTGTAAAAGTTTGTCTTTTGCTCGGGTTCAAGAAGTTGATAGAAGAAGAAGACTTTAGAGCTTAAAAGAAGCTCCACGTAGCTCCTCATCTTGACCCACCGAATACTACTTATATAATTCTTGATTCCTCGGCATTATAGATCCTTCTCGTCCTTCAGCTTGTTCATTGAGTAAAGGTAGAAACAAAACTGGCAAATCACAAGCAATAGTAGCCATGGGTAGAAGTAAGTGTTCTTCTCTTCCCAAATTCGCATGCTTTTTTTTAAGTCTGAACCTTGAAGTTTAATATTTTTTGCTCTTTTATTTATTTTATCTGCTCATTTTTAGCTTTCCTTGTGTTTCCGGTTATGCAACTTTTTAATTCATTTCAGGCAGAAGTTTTTTAACTTCTAATTTCTGTAAAATTGAAAATTTAAAGCTTCAGAATTTTTAAATACTTGCGCTGTTTGAAGTAGGATTCTGAAAAGAGCACATACGTTGATTTTTCTGTACGTAATATGGGTCCTATTATTATTTTTTTTTTTGTTTCAACAATGATTAGCGGTATAGAGACAAAATATGGTACTCTGATTGTGGTTTTCTAGTAATTTCTCATGTGTTCAGCCTTTGGGATTATTTAAGTTTTGAATACTTTATTGCAAGATGCTACCGTTCTGTTTGTTGGAATCAGATAAATGGTATGATATTGGATATTGGTAATGTTAGATTATCTTGGATGTGCTTGTATTGTTTAACATAAACATAATTACATTCTCAAGTGACTAATTCACTTTATTCTTCGCAACCAGTTTTATCTCTTGAATCATACTCTTGCCATTATGATAAATTAGCAACTTTTTAAACATGGCGATTGTGAAAATTAAGAGATTCTTTTACATAATGTTAGGATGTGGAGTTTACGCTATAAAAGATTATGAGGAAACTGTTAAAAAGCCAAAATTTCAATACGGAGTAATAAAACATCAGCAACTAGAAAAGGTTGAAGAAAATTTGGACAACCATGCTTCTATCCAATGAATTCAGTTTGTTAACATTTTGATCAAACTGAAACTATGTTTTGGTTCTGGTTTTATATTTGGAATATGCAGGACCAGCAAGATGTTATCGCCAGATAAAGGGCAAGCCTTATCCAAAATCTCGATTTAATCGTGGAGTACCGGATCCAAAAATCAGGATTTATGATGTTGGAATGAAGAAAAGAGGGGTTGATGAGTTTCCCTGTTGTGTGCATTTGGTCAGCTGGGAAAAGGAGAATGTTTCTAGCGAGGCACTGGAAGCTGCGCGCATCGCGTGTAACAAGTACATGGCAAAATATGCTGGAAAGGATTCTTTCCATCTCAGGGTCCGAGTGCACCCTTACCATGTACTCCGCATCAATAAAATGCTGTCCTGTGCTGGAGCTGATAGGCTTCAAACAGGCATGAGGGGAGCTTTTGGTAAGCCTTTAGGCACTGCTGCTCGTGTAGCAATTGGTCAAATTTTGCTTTCAGTCCGATGCAAAGATGCCAATTGTAATCATGCTCAGGAGGCCTTGCGCCGTGCAAAGTTCAAGTTTCCCGGTCGTCAGAAGATAATAGTCAGTGGGAAATGGTATTTTTCCAATCCATCTTTCAAATCTTGGCACCCCAATTAGATTTTCTGTCTTTCTTCCTCCGTATTCATTTTTAAAGTTAATTTGGAATTACTTTTCGTTATTGAGTAGTAGTTTCGTTTTGTAATTTGTTGTATCGCTGTCTACATTTGTGGTAATGGTACACCCGCAATCTTGGGCAATTGTCTCTATTTGGTGTCAAGGCCCGTGATCCTCAATTAAAGTTCACTATATTGATGCTTGATAAAATCACAGTTTGCTCTCTTCAATTAAAGTTCAAACGAGGGCTCCTACGCATATTTTCAAGTTAAATATTTACCATTTCATTGTACGCAGGAGTTTTGTTTTGTTTTGTTAGTTACTATATATGCTGTGCTTTTAAGTTCTGTGGATTGCAAATTAACTTTTCTTTTTCAAAGAACCATAGAAAATGTATCCTTAGTCATTTTGCAATACCGAATTGCAGGGGTTTCACTAAATTCAAGCGTGCTGACTACATTAGATTCAAGCGGGAGAACCGCATTCTACCTGATGGTGTCAATGCCAAGGTTTGCACCACCACTATTAGCCGCTTCACTTCACGTTCCCTTCTATGAAAGTTTCAGTTTTGATTCCACATTCTTTGAACAATATAAACTCAAATCTCTTGCATTTCAATTTTACCAATTATGGCAATTATATTTTTAGTTAATTAACAGTACAGTCCTCAATTACTTTCGAGTTTTAACACATTTTTTTTTATAAAATATTTGTGTTATTTTAATAAGGGATGTGTGAGATTTACAAAGCGAATAGCGACAGAGATTTGGATATTAATTTTAACCACTAAAGTAAAGTATCCTCAGCTGCACTTGTCATTAAAATTTGTAGCATGCCTGACATGAATTTGGAAGCACATACAAAACACTAAATATGTCAAGATTAAAATATGAATTGATCAAACTTCAATAGTTGACCATATGAACTTAAGTTGCATTGTTCAATTCCTTTTTATTTGGGCATGATGAAAAGTAATGTGATTAATTTCTTGATGCAGTTGTAATAAAGTTTGGATTCCTTCATGTAAATTTATGCAAGGCTTTGCTGTAAATTAGCTTTTCATTTCAGTCTGGTTTACCTTGTTCAATTTATGAGAGGATTAATACATTGGCCTTTTACAGTTCCTTACTTGCCATGGACCTCTGTCTGAAAGGGAGCCTGGACGAGCATTTTTGCCTGCGACTGCTTAAGAATTCAATAGAATAAACGACACGGTATCACGAGGTTGCAAACTTGATTATGTTTGATTATATTTGGGTAGTTGAAGCTTTTGAAATGGCATGTAATCTAAGCTTTTTGCTGGTGTTTTTAGAAATATATATTTGTGTTTAACTTTTACTGAGTGGGGTGTTAGTGTTAATTATTGCAGAAAGCCAAATAATGCAAAACTCAAGAGTTTGGATAGCCAAATGGTTTGGGTTAATTCTACTTTGTCCCCTCAAACTACAGCTGAAATTTCACTTCAGTTCCTAAATTTCAAAATAGGAGACTTAAGTGCTTAAACTACAAAATCCATTTCGGTTAAGTAAAATCAATGATAGAATCCAAAAAACTAGCGGTGTATTAGAAGACCTCCTTTAGTGTGACTGAGTAAATTTTATAAACCAAATAGTAGGGGACATAAAGGTAACTTTGCCATTTTTCTCCTCATTCATCCTTTTTTTCCTTTTTTTTTTTTCTTTTTTCTATTCTTCTTCTTCTGTCAAACACTTTTTCAAGTGAAGTTATCTTTACACAAAATTGCATCTAATCACAAATTGTGGCTAGTACAGCCTAGAGGACCCAAAATGACATCCTCCGGTTAGCTATTCTTCATTTCTGGAAACGTATCATCTTTTTTTCCTTTTTGGCAAGCCAAAAACCTTAGTTGATTGCCATAAAATTGAATCCCTACAATTACCAATAAGAATAATAGATACCAATGATTCAGCAAGTTCCCTAATACTCTGAACCACAAAATCTTTTAGACCAACTCTATGATGAAATTTTAAGAGTTCAATATAGAGGGATATGTTTTAGTTAAATCCAAATTAATATCATGGCAGATCCCTATGTTTTGTTCTTTCCATTTAGGTATTTGTACAGATCACCAAACCTTAGAAAGGAGAAGACGAGAGGAGGACACTAGGAATCATCTTTTAGTTCTGCTCCTCATTCTCCGGATAATCTCTTTACTCTGTTTCACCTACCATCAATTCATCAAACTTATGCGTCTTGCCCCGCACAATCTCGATCTTTGCTTTAGGGAATGGTTGTGCTACGAACTCATCCCTCATATCCACAATCAAGGTTCTTATCTTCTTTTCAGCAGCAAATCCATTGTTCTTTAACCACAGTGGCAATTTCTGGGTGGTTTCATTCAGACCTTCTTCACTCCTTCCATTATCCTTTCCATCCCTTCTGATTCTTTTTCCAACAAAGTATCAATCTCAAAAACCTTCAAATGTAAACTTCAAATTTGATGGTGTTTTAATTAAATTGAAATTTGATGAGTTGCAACAAATTAGATCTATGGATCTCATGGGGTATCAGTTTAGAAAGGGGAATGGCTTTCATGGGAGATTGAGCATACATGAAAGAATGGTGATATTTGGCCCAAGCTTACTGCCTTTTTCTTTCAACATCTAGCAGTTTAATAGAGGGTTTGTTGAGGTGTGTGTGGCTGGAAAAGTTGAGAAACCGGTTGAAAGAAGGAGAAGAATAGGAAAAAGGGTAGGAACGAAAAAGGGCGGATGAAGCTGAAGGGGAAAAGGATATTTTGGGAAAAAAATAAAGGGGCCAAAATTACCTTTTTATCCCTATTTTTTGTGGTTCATAACACTTGCATAACCGCACAAGCGGGGCGTGTGCTAATTAATATACGTTAATTTTCTAGATTTCGTCGTCGATTGTACGTAATTGAAATGGATTTTGCAGTTTAGGAATTTAATTGTCTCATTTTAAAGTTTAGGAATTAAAGTGGATTTTCGAATATTGTGTTGAGGGAACAAAGTGGAATTAACCAAAATGGTTTTAAATAGTTCTTGAAAATTTTTTTAGTTCTCTCCTTTTACAACCAACTTGAAAGAGGAATTAACAACACAAAAGCCATGATAATGGAACTGAAACTAGAATAAAAATTGATTATCATTATAAGTAGCCTAAATATTTCTATGTAAGCTAGCGTCATTGGCGGTTTGGATGGTTATAGTTTTTCTTGCACTAACTTCACTTTGCACCCTTCAATTTGTACCACTTTTTCACTTTGCATCTTAAACTTTAATTTTGATCACTTGTACTTTAAACTCTTAATTTTGAACATTCTGGATTCTAAACTTTCAAGTTTTTATCATTTAAGTCCAATCAATAAATATATTTGCAAAATTAATGAGATAAAGGATGTTAAAAATTAATTACAATGTACTATTTTGTTCTAATTGTGATACCTTTGTTTTTTTTTACAACTTTCAGCATATTTTTATTAATTTGTATGGTTTCAATCACTAATATTGTCAACAAAATTAATGAAATAAAAGATTATGCAAATTAATGAAAAATTATTATTTTATTTTTTCTATAATATCTTGGTACTTTTTTGACCACTTTGGCTATATTATCATTGATTTATTGGATACTCTATTTTGTTAATTTTGTTGAAATTGTCATTCATTGGATTTTAATTCATGAACTTAATTAGGGTGCAAAGTATCCAAAATTGAGCATTTAGGGTGCAATGTGTTCAAAATTAAAATTTGTAGTGCAAATTGAGAAAGTAATACAAGTTTAGAAGTACAAGTGAAGTTAGTCCGTTTTCTTATATTCGATTTTATAATGTAAGGGTGCAATACTTCTTTTTTAGTGTTTTTTTTCTCATGTGACGGAGGCTAGGCCTATTACTTTGTAAAAGCTTTACAACCTTACAACTCGATGAAGGTAATTCGATATGTATTGAAGTATGGGCAAATTTTGACAAAGAGCAAAAAAAAAAAAGGATGATTAAAGAATTGTCAAATTAAATTTTTCTTTAAGTTTTATTTCGGCTGTGATTTACAATGGTAATAATTTTTACAATTTCTTTCATCTGTTTATCCGGATAAATATGTCTTTTCACCAGAGACAGTTAAGCAAATATTGTGCAACTTCTGGGACATTTGTCTTCTTGTAACCAGATCATGCATTCCTCACATTAACTTCTTTCCATTTAGCTGGCACTTGATGATTTATCTAGTTGGTACTAATGAATCACTTCTGATATTTATCCCCTATTGATGTTAGCTCATTATATTTGTGGATAATCTGTGAAGATGCTGCAAATGACATGTGGTTGTAACTAGAGAAAGGTGGGCGGCAAAGATTCAAAGAGGCAGGTCGGCACGGCCCCGCCCTTCCCAAGTTCTAGAAATCTTATATTCTTCTTTCAAAAAGTTAAAAATTTTCAATACTATCCTTTATAAATTAAAATTTTTGCCACCGCAAAAATTTGTAGATATTCTTATGTGATGTGCTGAATTTTAGACACGTCAAAATTCATCCTCTCAAGATAAAGTTTGTGGTCCACCTATGCGGTGAATTGCCCCCTAACAAAGAAACAAACGAGAAAAATATTTCTTCACATTAACACCTGCACTACTAAAATAAGAGTGAACAAGACAAAGGGCTATTATCATACTCTGCTTTTCTTTTTCCTTTTTTCTTATTTTTTTTTTCCTCTAAAAGGGCAATAGACCAACAGCTTTTTTTTTTTAATAGGAAAAGGGATAGACAATAAATAAAGTTTAAGTGTTTACAAGCCGGACAAGAATAGATCCTACAATCAGCATTCAAAAGACTATTTAAGGGCACGGGGCATGGGGTACAAAACAAATTCTTCGCAAGCTTCGTGCTCAATTTTACCAAATGGTCCGCGCAGTTGTTAGCTTTACGAAAAACATGGCTAACGATACAAAGTTTGGAAGCTCTCCATAATGATCCTGAAATCAGAAAGAAGAGGGGAGGCATAGAAGAGGGGAAGCTCTCCATGGGCCAATAGCTGTAACTTTAGTTTTGCACTCATTCCTGGTCAATAAGCAGCAAGTCCAATCATTGTTCCCCCACTGCCCCAGGACCAGGATGAGACTGCCCATTTGCTTTTGGGCTTGGACCTGTCTCAAATCATCTTGGTACAGGTACAGAGCAGCGTCAACAACTATGTCCTAAACAGGAAAAAAGAAAAAAAAAAATGAAGGAAAAAAGATATTTTCATACAGACACACATATATTATATAATATATATGAGCGCGTGGCGGGTGTGTGTCTCTCTCTAATGCCGCACTATTAGGAGCCATGGTCTCTGGCAAACGTGGGTGTTCGTCTTCATTGGGTAATTTTGCAAAACTACATGGTTGCATAGATTCTTTCCAATCATCTTGTAGAATTTTGCTTAGGCTGGAGTGGCAAAATTAAACTTACCGCTTCCTTAATTTTCAATCAAGCTCCAGCAAATCAATGACGAATTTGACATACAAAGCAAAAAAGGTAAAATATCCGATAATTGCACAAAAAGTGTGCAAGGGAGGTTGAAATATTTACCATGGATGTGATGGCAAAATAATTACAACATCAAAACAAATGCCTCACATATCAATCTTTAATTTAGTACATAGCTCATATTAGCTATTCATACTAAGTAGTTTTATGGTACTACTTCTAGAATGTTACTTTTTTTTAATATATATCTTTACCACTATTTAACATTCTAAACTCCTCGTTTATTCATTCTTATCTCTTATATACTAATTCTAGACTTATTTATTTCTGTGGAGCCTTGTTAATGATGTAGTCTTGAAGTTATCAGTTACAAGACCAAATGACTCATCTTTATCTAGTTTGCTAAATGTGTACTTATTCCAACAATTCATCTCAATTTTATTGCCTAATTTATTGCTTTGCTATTGACTTTACTTAGTGGAAATCAATTACAAAATGGACTATTACTTTTCATCTACTCACGTGAAAATCCCCACCCACTACTAATTAATTTAATTTGCAGTCTTGAAAGGGAATTTACAACTAGCAAAGTAAAATTAGCCTCCAAATTTCAACAAATTTTAAATTTATATGCTAAGAATTTAAAATTTAAAAAAATGTGAGGTGTCACAGCATATGTTAATTTATTTATTCTTTTTGTGTGAGACAAAGATTACAATGTAGAATTATGATGTTTAGCCATCTCACCAAATGTACATATTATTAATGAGTTTTATCTTTGGTGTAAGAAAGCTTCAAGGTGGATTACTAACTTCTTTGGTTTCTAAGAATAAATATTTCTTAGGAAACAGTCAGTCTATCTTTTTGCAAGATATCACTTTGATGCTATAATGAAGCTGTCTCTAAGTCTGTAAACTTTGTAACTGCTTTTAAACATTTTTACATCAAATGTTTGTAACATTTCTGAAAAATGTGATGATATGCATTAAACGGGCAGAAAGCTTGATTTATATAAAGGAGAATGAAAAACATATTGGTAATTTGCACAAAGATTTAATGTAATGGTACGTAAACTTGATTAAATGTGGTCTTCATATTTGTAAGGCTAAAGATGAGTATTAATACAAAGTACGCACAACTACCATATTAACTGTTAGAATAATTAAACCAAACTATTTAGAAGTTTAGTAGTTTTAGAATTGGATTTATTATTTGGTAATTATATTGGAATTAGCATCAATGTTAGTTTAGAAAATAGAGTTGAGCCAAGTTTTACTATTACAATTAGAATCGATTGCATGATTATGTTTCTCTATTTAAGGACTTGAAGTCCGATGCTTATAATAGAGGAAAATTGGTGTTAATAGTATAATAGTCTTTAATTCTTGCAGTACCTTCCTTCTCACTTCTGTGATTAATCAACTAATAGTTTTGCTCTTATACTCTCTTTCTTGTTTCTTGATTATTAGAATTGCAATGTTGAAATAACTTCCGTTATGTGATTTTGTGCTACCAAGTGATATTAGATCTCTTGATTCAAGAGTTTGATTTTGGAGTGTCTATGGTGCTTGGAGTTTGTGATAGAGTTAGGACTGTCAATGGAGTTGAGCCAACCCAAACTCAGCTTGTTTAACTCGAGAAAAAGCCCGATAAGTTCGATTATTTAGTGAGTCAGTCTGAGTTTGGACCTAAAAATTAGGCTCGAATTGAATATAAGCCAAGCTCAAGCCTCATTGGGCTCAAACTCAATATAGGCCCAGCCCTTTAATTATCTCTTATATATAATAATATATATAATATTTATATTTTGATATTATATATAATTATATATCCAAAAATATTATTACTAAATACTAAATATATACAAATTACAAAACACAAAAAATATATCTGAAAATATCTCTACTAACTTTCTTGAGAGCCCATATTGGTAATGCATAATTGAAGTTCCAAGTTTTCTTATTGATTGAGTAAATTTTTGTATTTACATAATATTTATTGATTTTTTTTGGCCTAGAATTTCTAGCAGAAACAAAAATTATCAAGCATGTTTGAATTCAAGTTACTAGGCTATGAAGAAATTCCACCCTCTGAAGATGTATTGACTTATGACCACATGTTTTATTACCATTGTCCATGTACTTTGAATGAATTAAATATAAATATTGTTGAAAAATTCTTGGTTTATGTACTTTTTAAGAACTATTACTTGTTCATATTTAGTTTTAATGTTGTAGTCCTGTGAATGTTAAATTAGTTTTACAACTTCATAGTTATAGTAATTATATTAAGAAAATTGAGGAATAAGAAGTGAGATTGAGCTAAACCCGAATAAGGTTCAAAATCTGAATATTTTGTGAGTTGAGTATAATCTTCATATTTATTAACTCGAATCTCATGGCTCGAAACCCAAAAGTGTTACAAATTAAATGAGTTAAACTTAAATTTATGAAAGTCTAGCTTATATGGCCCAATTGAAAGGCCTAGGTAGAGTACTTGTATATTGAAGAATTAGACCAAGAGAATTGGTCTTCGGGTACTCGTTCGTTGATTAAGGGAAAAATTGACCCTAATTGGATAGAAATCTAGACTTTGTCGTGATGTTGTTGGTATTGGCAGTGATAAGAAAATCATGTCAAATAATTGTATTGTGCAGAGATCAGAGAAAAAGACCTACCCAATTATTGATTGTGATTGTTCCCACAATGAAGTTTGATCAAGGCTGAAGTCAGGGAAGCCAAGAAATTCAAGTTGGGAAGAAAAATATTTGTGAAGGTATGTAAATCATTTTGAGTTGCCATGCATAGAGATTTTCTCAATGATGAAAATTTTAAAATTTTGCACACATTGAGTATGTATGAAGAAAATTTTGAATGGTTAAGAGTAATGCAAAAATATCTTAAAAAGTGTGGTTTGGGTGAGTTTCTTGAAATAAGTTTATGCTCTTGTTCTTCAAAAGAAACTAAGAAAAGGAAGGCCAAATTGTTTTTCAAAATAATGTGAAAATCAATGGTTGAAGAGTTTTACAAGAGGCTTATTGTTTACTCTCAATCACTTCAGTAGTTTTGGTCAGATTTCTTCTATATTTTGATACAATATGAATATGAGTCTAATCATAAGTCAAAAATTAGTTTCACATGGAAAGTTAATTTGAAAGAAGACGTGTTTATTGATGGTGGAGAAAGTACATGTGAAAATTTTAATATAGTTGAAGATTTTGATTTGCATACATTATTTGAAGTGATTGATGAAGAGAATTTGTCAATGAAAGTTTTGACTTGAATGAAGATGTGCATGAAAACATCCATAGAGTGGATGGATTTATTGAAAAATTTTGTGGTGAAAATTGTTGGCAAAAAGAAAGACATAATTTATTAGTTGAAAAATGTGTGAATTTTGGCTCTAGTCATGAATGGGTCAATAAGGAGGAATTTTTTTTATCAAGGAGAATTAGTAGCAAAATTGTATGCAGATAGTCCACTTTCATGCATAAATATGAAGATGGGTACCAATTATAAATTGAAGTTGCATGTCAACCATATTGTTGCATACATTGGAGATAATAACATCAAAAGTTTAGTTTAAGGAAGGCAATATTGGGATAATTAAGCCAAATATTTAAAAGTTTAGTAGTCTTAGAATTGGATTTATTGTTTTGGTAACTATATTGGAATCAGTATCAAAGTTAATTTTAGAAAATAGAGTTGAGTTATGTTTTGGTATTGCAGTTAGAATAGGTTTTGTAGTTTTGCTCTTATATTCTCCTTACTTCTTATTTCTTGATTATCATAATTGCAAAGTTGAAATAACCTCCTCGATATGATTTTTTGTGCTAGAATTAACACATATATGTGTAGTAGTGGCGATTGAACTTTAGAGCCATGTTTTTCAATTCATTTTTATTTTATTTTATTTATTATTATTATTATTATTATTATTATTTTGTTGTTTGGGTAAGTATGGTTTTCAATCTTTTGTAGGGTTAAAGTTCAATTACATAAGAACTTGATGTATTGAATTTGTATTCAGGTAGATCTTGGGAATGCTTATGTTAAACTAACTAGTTATGGATGTTTATATTTATGGTTGAAATTAATTGCTATATTTAATTGTATTAGTTGCTTTGATCTTTAGTACTTTTGTGGTTTTCTGGCTGTATTATAAGGCAGATCAATGTTATATTATGGCTTCAGAGTTTGACGACATCCCTCCCACACTCCAAACTACCCTACGATACTACTTAGGGATGGCAGTGGGTTAATTACCTTAAAAAATACATCTTACCAAATCCTAACCCTCTTATTTAAGACTTTTACCAAACCCTATCAGGTAACAATACTAGTTTCCATTCCTATTATCAAACCGTCTTGCTAGCGAGTTCAGATTACCTATTAGGTATTCTTTACCCCCCTATCTGAATAGTTTAAGAAAAGAGAATCAGCTTTTATCAAACTAAAATCAATATGCATATCATGTTAAATCAACATATTACTTTGAGTCTTAAATTTGGATAGAACCATAGAACCCGAGTGAGAAAATCTAACATTTTATGAAGGGTTGAATTAACATTATTTTATTTTTATTCGCAATTGTCTCTATTTGAAACACTTGATTAAATTATGTCTCTAGATTTTAGCAATTTCAGCAAATGTCCACAAAAAAAGATTCAAACAACTGTTTGTGTGTGTGTGTGTATTTATATACTCGATTTAGGTGCATAATATATAACTCTTTAGCTCTTGCTCCTTCAAGCACAACCAAAGCCAGCTATGGAGTTTATTAAAATATAATTTTTATTTTGTCAGCGAGTTTATTTCCATGTAAGTGTGTGTGTATATGTATATGTATATAGACTATTGGGTTTTTAAAATTCTCTTATCTAATCCTTTCGGATTTTCCATCGATAACCCTTCAGTAATACCAAATCCTAACGGATTTAACCCAACAGTCATCTAATCGAATTAACTATCAGGTTGGGTAACTAGAAGTATTGAGTTTTACCCTAACTATTGGCATTCGTAACATTGTCTATGATTTTTTGTTTTTTAATTTCCCTTATTATATAACACTGATAACAACTTTACTAATTATTCTTTTTGAATTCTTAGACAAAATGTACAGTGAAATCAAGTTTAAAAATACTTTGATCTTTTTAATTTGTTTCTCCATTTCTGATTCCATATTCAACCTAAACCTATAGGTATTACTTGTTCATAAACAACATGCAATGTAGTACATAAAACATAAAAATCAAGTAAATTAATGTTCCAATTTCATACTTTTATTACAACCAATTAAATTTATGTCATGTCATACAATATTTATATTTACATTTAAATAGGCTAGGATGAGGGACTAGATTGAGGCATTATCCGCCGTTCTCTTGGCCCTATCTAAAGTGGCAGAGAAAAATTTCTTTGCTTTCGCCTAAGAAATCTATATCAATATGTATTAGAGGCAGCTTTTTCATGAAAAGCCTCCACAAGTCTCAAAAATCTAAATCTCTTTTTCCTACAATTTAGATTTATTGTAATTTAGTAATCCTTATCCCTTCTCACTTTCCAATTTACGTGACCCACTCATCAATAAAATCACAACTCTAAAATTTAACTATTCGAATCCCTTTTTCCTGCAATTTCAAATTTATTTTAATTTAGTAATCCAACCTTAAGCTAACCAAAACCAACCTTCTGCTAAGCTACAGAATGTTAAGCTGGCTCTTAAGCGTTGGTCCAAGGAGTCATTTGGGGACATCTTCAAGGCTATTAGGGATGCTGAGAGGTTGGTTTTGGAGGTTGAAATTTCATATGACAATGATCCTACGGAACAGTCTATGTTGAGCTTGCAGTCAGCCCACTCAAAGCTCCGACATACATTCACATTGGAAGAAGGTTTTTGGAAGTAGAAGGCAAGGGTGAAGTGGTTTAGGGATGGTGACAGGAATTCGAAGCACTTCCATACAGTGGCGGCCTAGAAGAGATGCAAGGCTATTATTCATCACATTTGAAAAGCCGATGGCGATAGGGCAGAGTCGGAACCACAAATCTGTAATGAAGCGGTTTCCGTCTTTCAAGAGTTATTCACGGCAGAGCCTTGTCTGCTTTCGTGGGACTTGTTGAATGTTATTCCAAAAGTTGTGACTAAACAAGATAACTCAAGGTTGACGGAGATCCCATCGTTACAAGAATTAAAAGCTGTTGTCTTTTCCATGGATGAGGAGAGTGCAGCAGGTCTCGATAGTTTCACAAGAAAATTTTTTACTTTTGCATGGGAGGTGGTAGCTGAGGATATGCTTCAAGCGGTATCTAGTTTTTTCTGTGGGACGGAGTTGCCGAAAAGTATTACTGCGATGTCGATTGTCTTGAACCCAAAAGTGCAATACCCTCAAGATTTTACACAATATCGCCCTATTAGCTTGTGCAATTTCATTAATAAAGTCATCACTTGGCTATGATTCTTCCTTGTATTACTTCTCTGCAACAAAGTGGTTTTGTTAAGGGAAGGCAGATTTCTGATAATTTCCTACTGGCCCAGGAGTTGCTAATTGATATAAAAAATGCCAATCAGGGAGGCAATGTGGTGGTGGAATTGGATATCATAAAGGTGTATGACAGAGTGTCGTGGTGTTTTTTTTACTTCAAGTCCTGCATCGTTTTGGGTTTAATGAGGTTTGAATTGATATGATTTAATGGCTAATTTCTAATGTGTGGTTCTCAGTGCTTATAAATGGTTCACCGCAAGGTTTTTTAAATCCACACGGGGGTTGAGACAAGAGGATCCAATTTCACCAACTTATCTAGATCTTTGAATGGGCTGATCATGCAGAGCCATTTTAATCCCTTTAAAGTACCTGATGGTTGTCTAGCTATTACACATTTAGCCTATGCAAATGATGTGATCATCTTTTCTAGTGACTTGAAGTCGTCTCTACAAATAGTGATGAGTGTCTTGAGGGATTATTGTGCGGTTTCGGGTCAGAAGGTTAATCACCAAAAGAGTTGCTATCTGATGAGCCCTAGTTCACCCCTTCCACAGAAAATTTTGATAGTACAGGTGACTGGGTTTCAACAAAAGTCCTTTCCAATTAAATACTTTGGGTGCCCATTATATATTGGCAGAATGAAAAAGGTATACTTTGCAGAAATTTGCAGTGCCGTGGCCAGTTGGATTTTATCGTGGTCGCTCGGGCGTAGAATTGTTCTAATTAAAAGCACATTTTCTTCAATTTCGATCCACATATTAGTAGCTGCCTCAGCTCCTCTGGGGGTGCTACGGGAGCTAGAAAACTTAATGGTAGCATTGTTATGGGGGACGTCAGAATTTGGTGCCAAGTTTTATTGGATGAAATGGCTTGACCTTTGTAGGCCTTGCAATGAGAGGGGATTAGGTTTTCAGAGCCTTAAGGATGTTGTCAATGCCTTTTTGTTGAAGCTTTGGTGGATATTTAGGAGAAAACGCTCTCTTTGGGTAGAGTTCATGTCTTTAAAATATTGTGGAGGGATGCATCCTTGCCTGGCAGAGGAGGGCTCCGTATGTTCTTATACTTGGCGAAGGATGCGGTCAGTGCAGAATCTAGCGGAGGAATACATTGGCTGGATTATTCATGAGGGTTCGATTATTGACTTTTGGCATGATAATTGGATGGGCTCAGGAGCGTTGTGCCAGCTGGTGGAGATTTTTCATGAACATAGGGTGGCTAATTTTGTAGAGGAGAGTGAGTGGAATAGCCGAATGCTATGTCAATTTTTGGAACCAGAGGTTGTTGTGCAAGTAATTGGCATTGTGCCACCTGCTATACATGGGGACGATAGGATGGTGTGGACGTTGATTCTTAGTGGTGAGTTTTTGGTCTCCTTTTCTTACTCCATTGTTAGGCAGGCCTTGAATTCTTCTTGGTTGGCTGCAAGTACGTGGCATAAGGCCCTCCCGATCAAGATATCCTTTTTCATGCTTAGATTACTACTTTGTAAGTTTCAATTTGTGGAACAGTTGAGAAATTTTGGAGTTCAGGGACCCTCTAGGTGTGTTTGTTACCAAGAGTCTCAAGAAGAGTATTTGAATCATGTATCTTGCACAGGTGAAGTTGCACAGCAAGTGTTGAAGGCTTTTGAGGTTCAGGCTGGAGAATTATCCTAAATTAGCATTATTCAACATGTGGTGCTATTTTGGTGGATTCGACCCTCAAAAAATTCATACTTAGCATTTGTTTACCGAGTTCTCCCTTTGCTGATTTGTTGGGAGTTGTGGAGGGCAAGGAATGGTGTGGTCTTTGAAGGGCGAAGTTTGGGATGGAATAGGATTGCTGGTTGGATTCTCACCCAGGTGCAAGAGCTTTTCCAGGAGCATTTTCCAGCATTGTCGTGCTCTTCTATCTCTTGGGAGGGCTTTCATTGTTTTTTGGCTGGTCAGCCGAGGGTTATCTTGATGAGACCGGTCAATTGGATTGCTTCCATAGTGGGGTACTAGTTGAATACCGATGGCTGCTCTACGGGGAACCTGGGGATGAGTGGAGGAGGGGGATTGGTACGTGATTGTAATGGGCATTTCATGTTTGGATATTCTTGCTTCTTTGGCTCATTGACAAGCTTACATCTAGAACTCAAGGCGATGGTGTTTAGAGTCCAACAGTGTCTCTCTCAGGGCTTCTTGGATTTGCATATTGAGTCGGATTCTCTTGTTCTAGTTCAGATGATTTAGGGTACTTGCACTTGCCCATGGTGGCTGCAGTGGGAATTGCAGGAGCTTCTTCGATTTCGAAATCATTTTCAAGGTATCTCTCATTGCTTTAGGGAGGTGAATAGGGTAGCTGATAGGTTAGCAAATCATGGTGTTGCGTCGGAGCAGGAATGTTTATTTCATAGCTTTGCCGAGCTGCCAGGTTTGGTTTGGGGTGAAGTTCGACTTGATCTATTGGGACTCCCAAGCATTCGGAGGATAGTTTGCTAGGTTTCTCTTGTTTTTTGAATTTGAATGTATTTGAGATGGGCCTGAATAAATAAATTGGGGCTGGCATCCCACCCAAGTGTACGAGGTTTGCCGTTTAAAAGAAAATTAATTCAGTAATCCTTATTCCTTCTGATTTTTCAATATACATGACCCACTAACCTACAAAATCACAATCCCAAAATCACATCATGACAATTACCACGACTGATAATAACTAACTGATCATTTAAGGAACTACCACTAAGCAAAAATCACATACCCAAAATTTTAGAAGTCAATTTGAATTACAATTCCCACATTTTTACGTATCATACTCTCACCATGGACGAATCCCACCTACAAGCATTTCAACAGCATCTCAATTTCAAACTTGCAAGATTTCAAAGGTAAAAATAATTGATCACAAAATGGAGTCTATATCGCAGTGATTTCACTAAAGTACTCCAAAAGGTTCAATAACTTCACTTCCAAGAAAGACAAATCTCACGTGAAAGGAAATAAATTAAATCGCAAATACACCTATTAAAATGTCGAAGCCATCAAATTACCTGTCATTCTTTTATTTGTCAAATATGATTGGCATCTGTGTGCAAATATTTTGTATTCAATTTTTGGAGTCCTTTAATTTAACTTATTTATTATTCATGATATGCATACATTTATTTATTTATCATGGAATCTTAAAATATAGTTTATTTTTATTGAATAAATATTTTATGCATACATTTATTTATTTATTCCTCATGATGTGTCAAAATATGCTTTTTCTTCTCTTGGATACATGTTTTTCTTTGACCCTTTTTTGTTTGTTGAACTTGCCTAATTGGAGTGGACCATATAAAAGACTTAAAAAAAATAGAGTGTTTTAACTCTTATCACATTTTACTTAGCGAGTTTAGTTTTTGGCAAAATGATCTCAAAATTTAAAAAATGTATATATTATATTGTAATTCACAAACAATTCTAATAGGTATTTAAAAATTTGGCCCTTTTTGGTTTGTTAAACTTGCCTGATTGGACCATAAAAAAGAAAAAAAAATGCTTATAGTCAATTTCAAATGGAGTAGTAAATATCAAGTATGATGCTAACAAACTAGATCTCTCTATTTCTTCATAACTCACAAAGATGTTAGCAACAGTCGCATTTTCCTGACTTTTCTTCTTCAAATTATGGAATACTCAAATTTATAGGTATCCAACTATTACACATTTTTGGTTGAATAATAATAGTACAAAATACATAAAAAAGAATGTTCCTCTCAAATACAGAAGTACTAAAATTAAATAACTTAAAAGACTTGTTAGAAATACTGCAAAATAACCATTTAGGCCATCGTTAAGAGGTGTTCTAATTTTGGCTATAAAATGAGAATGAACACTTTTATTGGCATTTCATGGCAAAAACTAGGATATAACCACCATTGCATTTATTGATAGCGGATAATAAAATCCTCTAAGTTGAACAATGCCATGCCATGATGACTTCTGTTTGTTAACCGAATCATGCATATTTGTTCATAAAACAAAGCTAAAGCAACAACTACAAAACAAAGATGTGGTCCTCAATCCGATGTGTTTAATTCTTGTTCCGTCCAATTAAAGACCAAAATCATGGGTAATTATAAATCTCAATCATAGAGTTTTGCGCATCTGTCCATGTGTATTTTGGATTAAACAAACACAAGTACTACTGCTCCTTAAAATGTTCAATCCACTGAGGACCCATCCTTCAACCAAGCTTTTTGTCCCCCATCGTTCAACTTCTTTTCTATCAAATATCATAGTTGATGGTACTCTATTTAATTTTATTTTATATTTTGGGTGAAATTTGAATGTGCTATAAATTCAAACTATGGTTCATCTTTTATCATTCTAAAGATGGCATGATTCATCCCCTAGAAAATTTTTTATTTTCACTCATGATCAATAAGTGGCAAACTCGTATACAAGTTTATATTGACAAATAAAAATGATAGTATATATATTGTAAGAAATGACAGAAGGTAAAAAAAAATCTTTCCAAATTCTAATACCTATATATTAATTTCATTTAAAAAAACTGTATAAAAAATTAACTTTCTCAATTTAAATATTTCAAATAAATTGAAATCAAAATTTGTTTACCTAATTGACATGATCAATACGTGGCAAACTCATATTATGTATCATGTGACAATAATGCAATAATACTAACTTTTTCTGTCAGACATATTAAATTAAGATTCACAATTCTTATTACTAAATTCACATATTATGCTTCATCATGGAAGTAACTATATTTTGTCAATCTAAAATACTTTCCTTTACTTTTTAAATATTTCCATACACTTTTGCTTTGTATGATAACATCCCTAGTATCTAAGCAATAATTTATCTCACTTTAATTATGATAAAAATTCACAAGTGAATACATATGCAACAAATTTTTGTTTATTTGATTGCTTCAATTATGCAAATTTTCTCCCATTTACACTTTAATTAATATATGTAGCGAAACATATTTTTGTAAATATATTTATAAATCTTTGCATACACTTTTGTTTTGTATGATAACATTCACAGTACCTGAACAATAATTTATCTCACTTTAATTATGATACAAATTCACAAGTGAATACGTATGCAACTAATTATTGCTTATTTTATTGTTTTAATTATGTTAATTTTCTCCTATTTATATTTTAATTTGTACATATAGTAAAATATAATTATGTAAGGTTACTTTATAAGTTATGAAAACTAACAACAACTATATTGTTATGTAATATTCGTTTGATCACGACACAATTGTATATATAACTACTAATGCAATTTTTCTTTAACTATTGTACTTCTTTGGTTTACATCTTTACAGAATATATTACATCATCATACTTTAAAAATGATACAACAATTATTTTTTTTTAAAATTAAATTTTGGTCTTTTATTGGAAAAGCAAAATAAACACAGGAGGGGGACATGGACCTTACCTCCAAATAATACCAATTATTACTTCTTAGTTTAATATATATTTTGATACATTTCTGGATCAAAGTAATGAATACACTGCCTCTTCTCAAGTTCAACAGCCATCAACTTCACCATTGATTTTGCATGATCATGGTAAATGCAAACTTAATTATATTTTCGAGGTTATCCTGCAATTATACTTTTTTGTCACAACATATTGTTAAATCACCTATTTATACGACATCATGTTAGATGGTATACATAATATCTCAACAACTATTGAAGTTCTTCGTATACCAGCGTCACCATCTAATGGCCATGATGATGGTAAATTCAAGCCTTCTCTTTTATTTTTAAGACATATTAATTTTGTATTTCAAATTCTTTTAATATAGCTTATATTCTAATTCTCTTTTTACTATTAAAAATTGTTAGTCTTATTAAGCTCTTAAATTCATGGTCCTTATGTTCTTGGAATATAAACTACATAATTTATTCTTCAATATGCGATGCAAAAACCCGATAACACAATATAATATCAAAGTACAAAATCTCATATCAGTGCAAATTAAATATCATCTTTTTCACGATGAACTTTTGAATAGAAATATGCAGCATACTTCGAGTAGAGATACTCTTTATAGAGTGGTTCTTCTCTAGTGCTCTCAAGCACCTCTTCAAAAGGTCCAATAATTGCATAATATATTGTACCTGCAAAAAATGCATTGAAATCCTATTGTGATCTTTGGTAACAGTCAGAAATGCTCGATATTGCTATAACGTCTATTATCATGAGTTTTGGAGCATCACCAACATCTATCACCAAAGCTCCATTTATTGGAAAGACATGTATCCATGGATAACTTTCTGATTTTCAAACTCAAAAACCTCTTATCACATCTTGAGGAAGGATGGTGATAGTTGATATGTCGGAGTGATGGCCTATGTCAATAGCAAATTCAGGTTAGGGACATTTTGTATAATAATTTAAATTGACTCCGTCTGTACCCATAAGCATTAAGTGTTTTTTTTATCAATCTCTTTCGCATTCAACCGCTTCAGGAGAATTTTTAGTAGTTTTTTCGACAAAAACTTTGCATGATTTTATATATTTGAACACTTTTTTCTTTCAAATTGGAAGCCAAAACCCCTAGATCTTTCCATCAAAACATATATAAACGTAAGTTTGTCATTCCACTCGTGAATCTTTTCAATTTCTGAGAGAAAACTTGCTCGAAGAGAAATATTTCTTCTTGGAGAGTTGATTTTGGTATATTTCAATTTCTTAGTTGGTGGCAATTTAAAGAATTCACGAGCTGCATTCCTAAATTTGAAAGTGCCTTAGTAGAAATCCCATGATTAACAATTTGGATTAATCCCCATTCTTTAGTTACATCAAACACCATGTTCTCAATATTATGATCATTCCAATTTGATATATCAATCACATGTATGTATTCATCAATTTTGTATTTCGAAATTTTTTAATGTAACTTTTATTCCCATTCTTTTTTTTACTATTAAAAATTGTTAGTATTATCAAGTTCTTAAATTCATGGTTCTTATGTTCTTGGATTGTAAACTACATGATTTATTTTTCAATATGCGATGCAAACACCCGATAACACAATATAACATCAAAGTACAGAATCTCATATCAGCGTAAATTGAATATTACCTTTTCCACGATCAACTTTTGAATAGAAATGTATTGCATACTTCGAGTAGAGAAGCTCTTTATAGAGTGGTTCTTCTCCAGTGCTCTCAAGCACTTCTTCAAAAGGTCTGATAATTGCACAAGGTATTTTACTTGCAAAAAATTGCATTGAAATCCTATTGTGATTTTTGATAACAGTCACAAAATGCTCAATACTCCTATAGCGTCCATTATCATGATTTTTCAGCATCATCAACATTTATCACCAAAATCCCATTTATTGGAAAGACATGTATCCATATTTTCAAATCCAAAAATCTCTTATCACACTTTGAGGAATGATGGTAATAGTTGATATGTCGGCGTGATGGTCTATGTCAGTAGCAAATTCAAATTGGCGACATTTAGGATAATAATTTAAATTGACTCTTTCTTCACCCATAAGCATTAAGTATTTTTTTTTATCAATCCCTTTCGTATTCAATAGTTTCAAGAGAATTTTTAATAGTTTTTTTGACAAGTAATTTTCAAGATTTTATATATTTCAACACTTCTTTTCTACAAATTGGAAGCCAAAATTCCTGGACTTTTTCATCAAAAACATACATAAACGCAAGTTTGTCAGTCCACTCGTGAATCTTTTCAATTTCTGGGATAAAGCTTGTTCGAAGAGAAATATTTCTTTTTGTAGAGTTGATTTTGGTATATTTCAATTTCTTGGTTGGTGGTAATTCAAAAAATTCACGAGCTGCACTCCTAAACTTGAAAGTGCATCAGTAGAAATCTCATGATTAATAATTTGGATCAATCTCCATTCTTTAGCTACACAAACACCATATTCTCAATATTAGGATAATTCTAATTTGATATATCGATCACATGTATGTATTCATTAATTTTGTATTTTGAATTCTTTTAATGTAACTTTTATTCTCATTCTTTTTTTTTACTATTAAAAATTGTTAGTCTTATTAAGTTCTTAAAGTAATGGTCCTTATGTTCTTGGATTATAAACTACATGATTTATTTTTTGATATGGGATGCAAATACCCGATAACACAATATAACAACAAAATACAGAATCTCATATAAGCGAAAATTGAATATCGTCTTTTTCACGATGAACTTTTGAATGAAAATATGCAGCATACTTCGAGTAGAGACACTCTTTTATAAAGTGGTTCTTCTCCAGTGCTCTCAAGCACCTCTTCAAAAGGTCCAATAATTGCATAATATATTGTACATGCAAAAAATTGCATTGAAATCCTATTGTGATCTTTGGTAACAGTCACAAATCCTTGATATTGCTATAGCGTCTATTATCATAATTTTTGGAACATCACCAACATTTACCATCAAGACTCCATTTATTGGAAAAACATGTATCCATGGATCATTTTCTGATTTTCAAACCCAAAAACCTCTTGTCACATCTTGAGGAAGGATGGAGATAGTTGATATGTCGGAGTGATGACTTATGTCAATAGCAAATTCAGGTTGGGGACATTTTGTATAATAATTTAAATTGACTCTTTCTGTACCCATAAGCATTAAGTGTTTTTTTATCAATCTCTTTCGCATTCAACCGCTTCAGGAGAATTTTCAATAGTTTTTTCGACAAAATCTTTGCATGATTTTATATATTTGAAAACTTTTTTCTTTCAAATTGGAAGCCAAAACCCCTAGACCTTTTCAAAAAAAACATACATAAACATAAGTTTGTCATGTCACTCATGAATCTTTTTAATTTTTGAGAGAAAGCTTGTTATAAGAGAAATATTTTTTTTGGAGAGTTGATTTTGGTATATTTCAAATTCTTAGTTGGTGGCAATTCAAAAAATTCACGAGCTGTATTCCTAAATTTGAAAGTGCCTCAATAGAAATCTCATGATTAACAATTTAAAATAATCTCCATTCTTCAATAACATCACACACCATGTTCTCAATATTAGGATCATTTCAATTTGATATATCGATCACATGTATACATTCTTTTAAAATATTGTCAACATTAAATCGTTTTTCAGGTGGTAGAATGAATTTCTATGACAAAATTTTAAAGTCCGTTTCAGACAAGTTATTGACACCATGACCTTCGTTTATTAGTGATTTGATACTATTTGAATTCAAGGCAATTGTTGTCCTTTTGAAATCGGCCATTGAAATTTATGAAACTAGAATGATACTTGCCACTAGTTTATCAAGCCGTCAATATCTATCAACTTTTTCTTTTTCACTTGCAAGAGCCTATTTGGACCAGCGTCAACAAAGTGCAGATATTGTTGAAAAGTTAGGTCGGTAGCAGAGATGGTCCGATAGAGAGAAACGAAACAAAAGACATAAAACATAGTAAAAGTTGGACTTTTGGCAACAAGACGAATTCATCAATCTATCTGGATATAAAGTTGATATTTCATAAGAAACCCTCTATCTGGACAGTATATCTCTCAATCTATAATCATAACTACTATCTATGATATGATGTTATTTCATTTGATCACGATACAATTGTATATCTAACCACTAATGCAATTTTTCTTTAACTATTGTGTTTCTTTAATTTATATCTTTATAGAACATGTGACATCTTCACACTTTAAAAACGATATAATAATTATTGTTTCTTAGTTTAATATATATTTTAATGCATTTCTGGATCAAAGTAATGAACACACTGCCTCTTCTCAAATTCAACAGCTATCAATTTCACCAATGATTTTGCATGATCATGGTAAATGCAAATCTAATTATATGTTTGAGATTATCATACAATTATACATTTTTACGATAGCATATTGTTAAATCGCCTATTTATATGACATAATGTTAGATGGTATACACAATAACTCAACAACTGTTGAAGTTCTCCTTATACCAACGTTACCATCTAATGGTCATGATGATGGTAAATTCGAGCCTTCTCTTTTATGTTTAATACATATCATTAATTTTGCAATTCGAATTCTTTTAATGTAAGTTTTATTCTCATCCTTTTTTTTACTATAAAAAATTGTTAGTTTTATTAAACTCATAAATTCACGGTTCTTATGTTCTTGAAATATAAACTACATGATTTATTCTTCAATATGCGATGCAACACCCAATAACACAATATAACATCAAGGTAAAAAATCTCATATCGGCGCAAATTGAATATCGTCTTTTCCCCGATGACCTTTTGAATAAAAATGTGATGCATACTTCGAGTAGAGACACTCTTTATAGAATGATTTCTTCTCCAATGCTCTCAAACATTTCTTCAAAAGATCCGATAATTGTACAATATATTGTACCTACAAAAAATTGCATTGAAATATTATTGTGATCTTTGGTAGCAGTCACAAATGCTCAATACTCCTATAGCATCAATTATCATAATTTTTGGAGTATCTCCAATATTTATCATCAAAACTCCATTTATTGGAAAAACATGTATCCATGGATCACTTTCTGATTTTCGAATCCAAAAACCTCTTATCACTCTTTTTATAAAATTTTTTACTTTTCTTTTTATCATATTTTTCATCTTTGTTAGAATTTCTATGTCTTTTATATTTTTTATCTTTTATATTTTTCTTTTTGTATGCTGAAGGTGATTTAATTCTTTTGATACCAAATGCTTCACAAAATGATCCTACTTCTTTTGTTTTGGAACCGTATTTAATTTGAAGTTTTAATTCTGAACATAATATTAAACCTTCTTTTTTAACAAAAGCAAATAATTGTCCAAAAGTAATATTTTCGAATGAAATAACATCTGTTCCCATTTCTTTTTGTAAATTGTCCATTATTCTTTGTGAAAATAAACTTGGTAATCCTGTAATAAATCTTTCTTTCCAAAATGAAGCATTACAATCTGGTCTTCTTAATACATTTGTTAAAAACATATCTTTATACCATCTAAAATCTGACAAAGTTGGACATCTTAAATTTGTTAAAAATGTTTTATTTGCATTTAACTCTTCTTTTGGATTTCCTACAAAATACATTACTATGGTAACAATTAAAAATTCTGCAGCATCTGATTGTACTTGGATATTACCTTGATCATCTTCTACTTCTATTGTATGATCTAATATTGATAATTTATCTTGAAGTGTTAAGGCATTGTCCCACCAATTTTTTAATTGTCCGGTAAATCCTGATACTAATAATGTTGCAATATTTCTTTCTTGAATATTTTTTAACTTATAAGCTAGTCTAGCCATTCCCATTTCTTGTAAAGTGTTTAATACTTCATATTCTGCTCTTCCATCTTTATTCCATTCATAAATTGAATTTCCATCATATTTTGTGGTATGAAATTTTGATCTTTCTTCATATTGAATATCTGGGGGACTAGGTCTTGGATAATAATTTCTAGTGCTTACTGTTTGCCAATCTTTTTTATTACTTTTAAAAGGTCTTCTTCTTCTTATTTTATTTATTTGATTGTTATCTTCTTCTTTAAATTGCTCTTCTATAGGTAAAATTATATCTTCATCATTTTCCGAGTAGCTTGATTCTTCTGATGATATTTCTTCATTTATTATATTATCTAATGTATTTATTCTAGGAGTTTGAGTCTGAGCTTCTGTTGTTAGGCTTTGCAATGTTTGAGATATTCTATTTAATATATTATCTGTATTATTTATTCTTTGAGTATTAACACTTTGAATTAATTCTTGCTCTCTATCTCTTGTTAAGCTTCTAGGTTGAAAATGTGGTGCTAAAACATCATTAGGAAATTTTGTAACTGGTTTCTGAATACTGTCTATTTTAGTACTTATTACTTCTATATGTTGTAATATAGTATGAAGAATTTGATTTGTGTAATTATTTTGCTGATATAATTTTTTAATATCATCTAGATTCACATTATTGCTAGTACTACTTGCTTCTGCTTCTCGTCCTTTTTTGAAAGGGGATGCAATAACTTCTCCTTGTCCTAAATTAATTTTTACTTCTTGTAATGGAGGATGAATTGAGGTTACTACTTGATCGTCTTTTAATTTCCATTTTTTATATAAACTAGTTTGAACATTTATCTGTGGCGTATTATATATATCAATTATTCCTATTTTTGAAATATAGAATGATAACCAAGTAAAGAAGGGAAAATCAAATTTTCTATTTTCTAATTCTTTTTTCCATTCTAATATTAATTTTTCTTTACATTCTGGCGATAATTGAAAAAACCAAATTCTTTTTTCTGTATTTTCTTCATCATCAAAATCTTCTTGTAAATATTTATGATTTATTCTATATTCTTTACTTATTACATTTATTTCACCTCGCATTTGAGAATGAGTTGGGGAAAATTCTGATTTATTTTGATTGATTACTTCTGGAACAGGAGTTTTAAATTTAAATGTTGAGGAACTTTCTGAAATAAAAGTTGTATCAATTGATTCATAACTAGATCTTCTAGCCGGAATCCATGAATGTCTTGAAGTTGAAGATCTTTCTCTAAATGAAGAAAATCTTAACAAAACTTTTCCATCAGGTTCTTCTATAATATCTTCTATATTTGTCTGCTCTATGTTTCTTGGTGCTTGTGGATTTTGAATTATAAATTCATTAGGTATACTTATTTCGTTCCATTTTAATCTTTTAGGAGTATAAGTAGTAGGTCTATCTGCATCAACTTGTAATAATGTTGTTTCATCTTTTAAAGTTGGAGTCATGATAAATTTTGGATTTAATTGAGAAGACAATGGTCTATAATACATTCTATAAATTATAGCAAAATTCTTAGTATGTTTTTCAAATTCATCACCTTGTAAATGAATATCTAATATTACTGAATTCAAAACATGTGGATCTATTAAATCAACTGAAAAATTTGGAGCACAATTAAAGTAAATTGGTCCATTACATACATTTGTTTGAATCATAGATAAAAGAGAGGTTTTATATCTTTTGAGTCTCGTATCTCTTAAAGCTAGATATATAGGAGCATCTACTCCTAGATGGAATAAAGGTTTAACTGCAACTTGAATTAAGCCTATATGAATATATCTATATCCTTTACTAAGATATTTTTGAATTGTATTATGATTTAATAACGGAATTGTTTGATATTCCTCTTGAATAGAAATTGTTTCTTCATGTGTTTTAACTGATAAAGCTGTTTTGAAATCTAAGGGTCCTATTCTGTAAATATGTTCTATTTTTTCTTCTGGAATAGTCCAATCTGAATTATTTACAGGCATATGATATTCATGACTTTGTACTGTATTTGCTTGTTTTGAATTAGATCCTATCTTAAATTGTCTAAGAAATGCAGCCATGTTTAATATTTTATTTAGTCTTTTATCTTATCAGGAACAACCGAGCCTATGCGTGGAACATCCTATCTTGGACTTACCAACCGACTTACAAAGCTTCAAAATCTTACCAATGATAAGATAAAATCGTAAATGAAATATATAACATAAAAGCATAAATTAGAAATTTAATATAAGAAATAATTCAAAATTTAGCAATAACTGTAATCTGGCTCTGATACCAGAACCAACCCAGGCATATGAAAGCATATAAAATTTTTATAAACTTGAGAAATAAGACTTACAAATAATCAGAGTGACCTTTGCAATGGAAGCTTTATATTTCAGAGGCTTTTGGATGAGATCAAACTTCGAACTTTTATTGAACTTCTTGAATTAAAGGCCGTACAAAGAAATATAAAAACTGGAAGAGGAAGGTTTACAGAGAGAAATTCTTAGAATTGCTAAAAGACTCGATGCCCTTCCTTTTGATATTGAATCCTATTTATAGAGACTTCTTTCTTTGAATTTCATTTGCATTTTCATGCCGACACTTTCATTTGAACGTCATTTGCTTTTCTTGCCGACACCTTATCTTCTTGTAATTGGTCCTTTTGAGATTCTTATCTTATCTTGAAATCGGCATCTTTGAGATTGGCCGACAACTTTATCAAAAGTCTGTCGGGTCTTGAGCACATGGGCCACCGAAAGGATCAAAAGTGGATTCTGATGATGATCCGGCTGACTCACCTTTTTTGTCTTCTTCCTTTTTATCTTGATTTTGCAAATAATTCAGATATTCTTTGAGCATTTCTGGGTTTTACATCATCTTTTTCATCAGGAAATCATTTGCAACTGTTTCCGTTGTTGAGCAGCTTTCTTTTTCTTTCTTTTGTGGGGTTGTTGGAATGTTAACTCGTTTGGTATTTTGCTGATTTGGATTGGTCCATTTGAGCTTATCTCCTGTTTCCAAGAATCTTAAAACATTTCTCTGGTCACAGAATTCTTGATTGAATCCTATCCACCATTTGATCTTGAATTCTCGAACTAGTGACATTGGAAGTGGTTTTTCAAGTTCTTGATGAATTTTTATACTAGCAAAAAGTCAGATGGTATATTTTTTGAAATAACTAGAAGATCTAGTTATGAATCAATTGATACAACTTTTATTCTAGAAAGTTCCTCAACATTTAAATTTGCTTGTGAGGGATGGAAAAATTCATTTTTTGAAATGTGAGGAACGAAACAATTCATTTTGTAAAATGTTAGGGACGAAAAAATTCATTTTGTGAAATGTGAGGGGCTATGAATCAGATTATGTAAAAATTTGATTTGACTATATAGCATTTGTAAATAATAGATAAAAATTCATCAGAATCCACTTTTGATCCTTTCGGTGGCCCATGTGCTCAAGACCCGACAGACTTTTGATAAAGTTGTCGGCCAATCTCAAAGATGCCGATTTCAAGATAAGATAAGAATCTCAAAAGGACCAATTATGGGAAAATTTATTAGATCCTATCTTAAATTTTATATTAACAAATGCTATATGAATTACAAAATTGATGAATACATACATGTGATTGATATAAATTGTCCCTTGTACAGTACTTCTTGTTAGAAAAATTTCAACTACAACTACAGAAAATGGTTTTGACGTGAAGATTCACTTTCCTTAAGAAAATTTGCCCCCACTATTCTACTACCGAGTTTCCGACAATTCCCTTCAGGAATAACAAAGCCAACCAGAATTTCCACACAGTAGATGGAACAAATTCTCCCAAGAATGGTTTAGAGAATTATTGTTTTGATAAGAAGTAGAAGAATAGTAAATCTAGAAGTAAAAAGTATATATCTTCTAATATCTGAACATCCTTATTTATAACTTTTAAACACCCTAAAAAAAATATCATGTCTTTTGGAAACATACTTATTCCTGAATAGACACCTTTAAATGAATGGACACTTAATGGGCACTTAAGAGTTGTATCATTAGACACAACTCCTAAATGAAACCGCTTAGTTAAGACGAAATATTAACATGAAATTAATTGAAATTAATTCCGGTTCTTAAGACCCAATTGCCCAAGTGCCAATCTTTGATAATTACATTTATATTCTAATTCAATAGTCAACATGACAAATATATGTGTAATATTGAAGTTTCCCTCCAAAATTTTTCACCATCCAAATTTATTTGAATAGGTGTGAAATTGACTATAAATCTCTTTCATTCTTCACACACTTTCAATGTAAGATTCATCATTAACTATTTCCTACAATCTCCCACTTAGTTAGTGATGAATCAAAATCAAAACATTTTAACATTAATGCATATAATATGTGTCTTTCAGTTTAAACCTATTATTAGTATAATTATTTCGAAACCTCATTGAAATTGATGGTCATTATAATTTTAAACTACATTTCCTTTGTAACAAGATCGAAAAAATCATACACATAAATCTTACTTATATCTCGTAAAACGTTCACCATGAGTTTTAGCACCGTATTATGACCTTGTGTCACCTCCTGATTCATAAACTCTAACAAAAGTTTTAGTCTAAACTTTTAATAGAAGCGGCACCACCTCTTGAGTTCATGTAGGTGAAGTCTACCTTGGAGTCTTGTAACTAGACTACCTTGTTCTTATACCAAACATGTTTACTTCATTAAGAATAATTTATTCAACCTCCTTATTTCATAAGTACTTTTAATTACTAGCACTTGCTAACAGTCAAATGACAAGTTGTTATTACCTATTAAACTTTTAGAATTATTTGGTAATAAGAAAGGTTAGGTTACCATTACCATTGACAATTTTAAAATAATTTTAGACCCATAGCACTTGTAGTGCTTTTGATCATTTTTCTTGAGTCCTTTAGTTAAAGGATCAACAAGATTATTATCAGATTTTACATAGATAATTGTTATAATTTCATCAAAACTTAATTGTCTTACATACTCGTGTCTTAAACTAATATGTCTAAATTTACCATTATAAATTTTGCTAAATGCTTTAACATAGTTGCTTCACTGTCCCATTGCAAAGGAATGGCTGGCATTGATTGTGGCCACAATTCTAAATCTAGCAATAAATTTCTTAGTCATTCTGCTTCTTGCCTGCTGCTGCTAGTGCAACAAATTCTGATTTCAAAGTCAAATGAGTAAAACACATCTGTTTCTTAAAAGCTCACGAGATAGTTCCTCCGTCTATTTTAAAAATCCAACCAGACATTGATTTATTATCATTTACACTAATTATCCAACCAACATCACAATAACTTTCAAGTACCGAAGGAAACGTGTTATAATACAATCTAAAAAACTTTGTCTTTTGAAGGTAACCTAGTACTTGTCCAATTGCTGTTCAATGGTCAGTACTAGATGTTAGAGTGGTTATTTATATTTAACCTTTTGGTGAAAATCATTACCTATTAAACCCAAAATCTATACGGTAATTATTAAGAAATAAATTAACAGTAAAATTGCAGAAGCGTATCTGGATTCATGTTGACAAACTGGTATTTGAATCTTTAGAAATATTAGGGTGGCCTTCCAGATCAACACGTGTTTACCAATCTTTAAAAGAGTCCTTTAATTTCTCTTTGGTATCTTTCCTGACGATGGGATATCAGGAAAAAAGTTATTTTGTGGTATTAGAAAATATGAAAATAAGAATACATGTGACTTGGGGATTATAACTCTATTTATAGATAACATTCCTGTCACCTTTTGAATTCCTATTTCAACTCATCATAGAAATAGAAAATACTCTTAAGTCTCTACACATTAAAAAATCATACTCTATTAGATATATTAAGTTCAAACCATATTTAAACACTTTAATTGGATTTAACCCTATTTGACAGTCTGCAACACATAATCATCCACATATAAGCCAAAATTGGATTAATGATCTAACAATTTCCCACTTAGACTATATGTGTAAACTTATAATTATGTTTTGTAATTAATTGTATGAGATAAACTTTACTGACATTATCAAAATGTATCTGTAGCCAATTTAGTACTTCAATTACATCAACATAGGATCAAAGCGGCATTTGTTACAGTTTCGTAACTCGACCCATCAATGGTCACATATATTGATATAATTGAATGACATGAATCATGTAGTATATAAATTTCATGTAATGTGATCATAAATGCTTATTTTCAATTGATCCATCTTAAATTTTTCATGAGATTAAATCATATCAAAATCGGAGCGTAAATAAATTCAAACTTTATTTATGTATAAAATATCCTTAAAACATTAATAATCGAAAATTATCGTAAGAGCATTTAAAATAATAAACTTCCACTAAAACTATACATCATTTAATAATATGACACTCATACGAGCAGTATACTCATGAAACATTTTGGGTAGCAATCCCTTAATAAGCGGATCCGCAACCATGAAATTTGTCCCAATATGTTCTATCAATAACTGTCCACTCTGTACTCTTTCTTTAACAATCAAGAATTTGATATTTATGTATTTAGATTTTGTTGAGTTATTGTTGTTATTGGAATATAGGACTATTGACTTATTATCACAAAATAATTTGAGTGGTGCTTCTACACTATCCATTGCACATAACTGTGTGACAAAATTTCGCAGTCAAATTCTATGGTTAGACGTCTCATAACAAGTTATAAAATCTGTGGCCATAGTAGAAGGTACTATAAGAGACTGTTTAGCACTCTTCTAGGATATGACACCTCCAATCAACAAGTAGATATAATCTGATGTTGACTTCATAGTATCTTGGTATCCAACATAATCGGAATTAGTATACACAATGATTTTGAATTTATCTGATCTCCGATAGTGAGCATATAGTTTTTAATTTCTGTAAATACCACAAAATCTGTTTGGTTACTTTCCAATGAGCTAATCAAGAATTACTTAAATATCTGCCTAACATCCCAATAATATATGTAATATCTGGACACGTACAAACTTGAACATACATCAAACTCTCTATTGCTGATGCATAAGGAATCTTTTGCATCTGTTTTTACTCAAAAGCATTCTTAGAACACTGGTCGAGACTAAATTTGTTTCCTTTAGGCACAGGGGTGTCACCTGATTTATAATTTTTCATATCATATCTTTTAAGAACTTTTTCAATATAGCTCTTTCGTGATAGTTCCAAAATACCCCAAAAGTGATTCTGGTGCATCTGTATGCCTAACACAAAAGATGCATCATGAAAATCTTTTATTTCAAAATTGTTAGTTAAAAATCTTTTAGTTTCATGCAATAGACTCATATCGTTGTTGGCAAGCAAAATGTCATCAATATGCAATACCAAGAAAATATACTTGCTCCCACAAAACTTATGGTATATATAATCATCTACTAAATTTATCTCAAAATTAAATGAGATAATCACTTGATAAATTTGAAATACCATTGTCGAGATACTTGTTTGATCCTATAGATGAATTTTTTAATTTTGCAAATCATATTTTTTGAATCTCTCGATACAAAATTTTCTGATTGTACCATATAAATTGTCTCATTAATGTCACAATTAAGAAACGTTGTCTTTACATCCATTATTTCATATGGAATTCAAAGTACCATGTATTTTTTGCTGGAGTTTCAAAATTCATCAAGAACTTGAAAAATCACTTCCAATGTCACTAGTTCGAGAATTCAAGATCAAATGGTGGATAGGATTCAATCAAGAATTCTGTGACCAGAGAAATATTTTAAGATTCTTGGAAACAGGAGAGAAGCTCAAATGGACCAATCCAAATCAGCAAAATACCAAAGGAGTTAACATTCCAACAACCCCACAAAAGAAAGAAAAAGAAAGTTGCTCAACAACGGAAACAGTTGCAAATGATTTCCTGATGAAAAAGATGATGCAAAACCCAGAAATGCTCAAAGAATATCTGAATTATTTGCAAAATCAAGATAAAAAGGAAGAAGACAAAAAATCTGGCTCTGAGATAATTGTAGAATTTTTATTCATTGTAGTTGATATGAATTACAAAATTCCCTTCAGGATGCTATATGAATTACAAAACACTTTACAGAAGTACTTCAAGGATGGTGATAGTTGATATGTCGGAGTGATGGCCTATGTAAATAGCAAATTCAGGTTGGGAACATTTTGTATAATAATTTAAATTGACTCTTTCTGTACCCATAAGTATTAGGTATTTTTTTATCAATCTCTTTCGCATTCAACCGCTTTAGGAGAATTTTCAGTAGTTTTTTCGACAAAATCTTTGCATGATTTTATATATTTGAAAACTTTTTTCTTTCAAATTGGAAGCCAAAACCCCTAGACCTTTTCAAAAAAAACATACATAAACATAAGTTTGTCATGTCACTCATGAATCTTTTTAATTTTTGAGAGAAAGTTTGTTATAAGAGAAATATTTTTTTTGGAGAGTTGATTTTGGTATATTTCAAATTCTTAGTTGGTGGCAATTCAAAAAATTCACGAGCTGTATTCCTAAATTTGAAAGTGCCTCAACAGAAATCTCATGATTAACAATTTAAAATAATCTCTATTCTTCAATAACATCACACACCATGTTCTCAATATTAGGATCATTTCAATTTGATATATCGATCACATGTATACATTCTTTTAAAATATTGTCAACATTAAATCGTTTTTCAGGTGGTAGAATGAATTTCTATGACAAAATTTTAAAGTCCGTTTCAGACAAGTTATTGACACCATGACCTTCATTTATTAGTGATTTGATACTATTTGAATTCAAGGCAATTGTTGTCCTTTTGAAATCGGCCATTGAAATTTATGAAACTAGAATGATACTTGCCACTAGTTTATCAAGCCGTCAATATCTATCACCTTTTTCTTTTTCACTTGCAAGAGCCTATTTGGACCAGCGTCAACAAAGTGCAGATATTGTTGAAAATTTAGGTCGGTAGCAGAGATGGTCCGATAGAGAGAAACGAAACAAAAGACATAAAACATAGTAAAAGTTGGACTTTTGGCAACAAGACGAATTCATCAATCTATCTGGATATAAAGTTGATATTTCATAAGAAACCCTCTATCTGGACAGTATATCTCTCAATCTATAATCATAACTACTATCTATGATATGATGTTATTTCATTTGATCACGATACAATTGTATATCTAACCACTAATGCAATTTTTCTTTAACTATTGTGTTTCTTTAATTTATATCTTTATAGAACATGTGACATCTTCACACTTTAAAAACGATATAATAATTATTGTTTCTTAGTTTAATATATATTTTAATGCATTTCTGGATCAAAGTAATGAACACACTGCCTCTTCTCAAATTCAACAGCTATCAATTTCACCAATGATTTTGCATGATCATGGTAAATGCAAATCTAATTATATGTTTGAGATTATCATACAATTACACATTTTTACGACAGCATATTGTTAAATCGCCTATTTGTATGACATAATGTTAGATGGTTTACACAATAACTCAACAACTGTTGAAGTTCTCCTTATACCAACGTTACCATCTAATGATCATGATGATGGTAAATTCAAGCCTTCTCATTTATGTTTAATACATATCATTAATTTTGCAATTCGAATTCTTTTAATGTAAGTTTTATTCTCATTCTTTTTTTTACTATAAAAAATTGTTAGTTTTATTAAACTCATAAATTCACGGTTCTTATGTTCTTGAAATATAAACTACATGATTTATTCTTCAATATGCGATGCAACACCCAATAACACAATATAACATCAAGGTAAAAAATCTCATATCGGCGCATTTTGAATATCGTCTTTTCCCCGATGACCTTTTGAATAAAAATGTGATGCATACTTCGAGTAGAGACACTCTTTATAGAATGATTTATTCTCCAATGCTCTCAGACATTTCTTCAAAAGATCCGATAATTGTACAATATATTGTACCTACAAAAAATTGCATTGAAATATTATTGTGATCTTTGGTAGCAGTCACAAATGCTCAATACTCCTATAGCATCAATTATCATGATTTTTGGAGTATCTCCAACATTTATCATCAAAACTCCATTTATTGGAAAAACATGTATCCATGGATCACTTTCTGATTTTCGAATCCAAAAACCTCTTATCACTCTTTGAGGAATGATGGTGATAGTTGATATGTCGGAGTGATGGCCTATATCAATAACAAATTCTGGTTGGAGACCTTTAGGATAATAATTTAAATTGACTCTTTCAGCACCCATAAGTATTAAGTGTTTTTTTTTATCAATCTCTTTCATATTCAACAATTTCAGAAGAATTTTTAGTAGTTTTTTTAACAAGTACTTTGTATGGTTTTATATATTTGAACACTTCTTTCTTTCAAATTGAAAACCAAAACCCCTAGACCTTTTCATAAAAAACATACATAAACATAAGTTTATCATGTCACTCATGAATCTTTCCAATTTTTGAGTGAAATCTTGTTCGAAAAGAAATATTTTTTCTTGAAAAGTTGATTTTTGTATATTTCAAACTCTTAGTTGGTGGCAATTCAAAAAATTCACGAGCTGCATTCCTAAATTTGAAAGTGCCTCAGTAGAAATCTCATGATTAACAATTTAAATCAATCTCCATTCTTCAATAACATCACACACCATGTTCTCAATATTAGGATCATTTCAATTTGATATATCGATCACATGTATATATTCTTTTAAAATATTGTCAACATTAAATCGTTTTTCAGGTGGTAGAATGAATTTCTATGACAAAATTTTAAAGTCTGTTTCAGACAAGTTATTGCCACAATAACCTTTGTTTATTAGTGCTTTGATACTATTTGAATTCAAGGCAATTGTTGTCCTTTTGAAATCGGCCATGAAACTAGAATGATACTTGCCACTAGTTTATCAAGCCGTCAATATCTATCACCTTTTTCTTTTCCACTTGCAAGAGCCTATTTGGACCAGCGTCAACAAAGTGCAGATATTGTTGAAAAGTTAGGTCGGTATCAGATATGGTCCGATGGAGAGAAACGAAACGAAAGACATAAAACATAGTAGAAGTTGAACTTTTGGCAACAAGACAAATTCATCAATCTATCTGGATATAAAATTGATATTTCATAAGAAACCCTCTATCTGGACAGTATATCTCTCAATCTATATTCATAACTACTGTCTATGATATGATGTTATTTCATTTGATCACGATACAATTATATATCTAACTACTAATGTAATTTTTCTTTAACTATTGTATTTCTTTAGTTTATATTTTTATAGAATACGTTACATCTTCACACTTTAAAAACAATACTATAATTATTGCTTGTTAGTTTAATATATATTTTAATGCATTTCTGGATCAAAGTAATGAATACACTGTCTCTTCTCAAGTTCAACAGCCATCAATTTCACCAATGATTTTGTATGATCATGGTAAATACAAATCTAATTATATTTTCAAGATTATCTTACAATTATACTTTTTTACGACAGCATATTGTTAAATCGCCTATTTGTATGACATAGTGTTAGATGGTTTACATAATAACTCAACAATTACTGAAATTTTCCTTATACCAACGTCACCATATAATGATCATGATGGTGATAAATTCGATCATTCTCTTTTATGTTTAACACATATAATTAATTTAGTACTTCGAATTCTTTTAATGTAACTTTTATTCTCATTTTTTTTTACTATTAAAAATTGTTATTCTTATTAAACTCGTAAATTCATGGTCCTTATATTTTTGGAATATAAATTACATTATTGATTCTTCAATATGCGATGCAAACATCCGATAACACAATATAACATCAAAGTACAAAATCTTATATCAGTGCAAATTGAATATCATCTTTTTCACGATGAACTTTTGAATAGAAATGTGCTGCATACTTCGAGTAAAAATACTCTTTATAGAGTGATTCTTCTCCAATACTCTCAAGCACTTCTTCAAAAGGTCCGATAGTTGTACAAGATATTGTATCTATAAAAAATTGCATTGAAATGTTACTATGATTTTTAGTAACAGTTACAAATGTTTGCTACTCCTACAGTGTCCATTATCATGATTTTTAGAGCATCAGCAACATTTATCATCAAGACTCCATTTATTGGAAAGACATGTATCCATGTATCATTTTCTGATTTTTCAAATTCAAAAACTTCTTATCACATTTTGAGGAATGATGGTGATAGTTGATATGTCGGAATGATGGCTTATGTGATCAAAGGCTAGTGTAGTTAAATTGGCAAATTCAGGTTGGGGACATTTAGGATAATAATTTAAATTAATTCTTTCCGCGCCCATAAGCATTAAGTGTTTTTTTTATCAATCTCTTTCGTATTCAAAAATTTCAGGATAATTTTTAGTAGTTTTTTTGACAAGTTCTTCGCATGATTTTATATATTTCAACACTTCTTTCCTACAAATTGGAAATAAAAATCTTTGAACCTTTTCATCAAAAACATACATAAACATAAGTTTGTCATTCCACTCGTAAATCTTTTCAATTTCTGAGAGAAAGCTTGTTCGAAGAGAAATATTTTTTCTTGGTGAATTGATTTTGGCATATTTCAATTTCTTAATTGGTGGCAATTCAAAGAATTCACGAGCTGCATTCCTAAATATGAAAGTGTCTCAATAAAAATCTCATGATTAACAATTTAAATCAATCCCCATTCTTCAACTACAACACGCCCCATGTTCTTAATATTATGATCATTCCAATTTGATATATCGATCACATGTATGTATTCTTTTAAAATATTGTCAACATTAAACCATTTTTCAGGTGGTAAAATGAATTTCTATGACAAAATTTTAAAGTCCATTTCAGACAAGTTATTGACACCATGACCTTCATTTATTAGTGCTTTGATATTATTTGAATTCAAAGCAATTGTTGTCTTTTTCAAATCGGCAATTGAAATTTACAAAATTAGAATGGTACTTGTCACTAACTTATCAAGCCGTTAATATCTGTCACCTTTTTCTTTTCCTCTTGTAAGAGTCTATTTGAACAACGTCAACAAAGTGCAGATATTGTTAAGGAAGTTAGGTCGGTAGTAGAGATGGTCAAATGGAGAGAAACGAAATGAAAGACATAAAACAGAGCAGAAGTTGGACTTTTGGCAACAAGACGAATTCACCAATCTATATGGGTATAAAATTGATATTTCATAAGAAACTCTCTATCTGGACAGGATATCTCTCAATCTATATTCATAACTACTATCTATGATATCATGTTAATTTTATATTCATTTGATCACGATACAATTGTATATCTAACTACTAATGCAATTTTTTCTTTAACTATTGTATTTCTTTGATTTATATTTTTATAGAATATGGTACATCATCACACTTTAAAAATGATTCAATAATATTGCGTTTTAGTTTAATATATATTTTAATGCATTTCTGGATCAATGTAATGATTACAATGCCTCTTCTCAAGTTCAACAGCCATCAATTTCACCAACGATTTTGCATGATCATTATAAATGCAAATCTAATTATATTTTTGAGGTTATCCTACAATTAAACTTTTTTACGACGGCAGATTTTTAAATTACCTATTTATATGACATAATGTTAGATGGTATAAATAATCACTCAACATCTACTGAAGTTCTCCTTATACCAACGTCGCCATCTAATGGTCATGATGATGGTAAATTCGAGCCTTCTCTTTTATGTTTAAACATATCATTAATTTTGTATTTTGAATTCTTTTAATGTAACTTTTATTCTCATTCTTTTTTTTACTATTAAAAATTGTTAGTCTTATTAAACTTATAAATTCATGGTCCTTACGTTCTTGGAATATAAACTACATGATTTGTTCTTAAATATGCGATGTAAACACTCGATAATACAATATAACATCAAAATACAAAATCTCATATCAGCGCAAATTGAATATCCTCTTTTTCATGATGAACTTTTGAATAAAAATGTGCTGCATACTTCAACTAGAAACATTCTTTATAGGGCTGTTCTTCTCCAGTGCTCTCAAGCACTTTTTCAAAAGGTCCGATAATTGCACAAGATATTGTATCTACAAAAAATTGCATTGAAATGCTATTGTGATCTTTGGTAACAGTCACAAATGCTCGATACTCTTATAGCGTCCATTATCATGATTTCAGAGCATCACCAATATTTATTATCAAGACTCAATTTATTGTAAAGACATGTATCCCTGGATCACTTTTTTGATTTTCAAACCCAAAAATCTCTTATCATACTTTGAGGAATGATGGTGATAATTGATATGTCGGAGTGATGGCCTATATCAATAGCAAATTCAGGTTGGAAATATTTAGGATAATAATTTAAATTGACTTTTTTCTGCACTCACAAGCATTAAGTATTTTTTTTATCAATCTCTTTCGTATTCAACAGTCTCAGGAGAATTTTTAGCAGTTTTTTGACAAGTACTTTGCATGATTTTATATATTTCAACACTTCTTTCCTACAAATTGGAGACCAAAATGCCTGGATCTTTTCATAAAAAACATATATAAATGTAAGTTTGTCATTCCACTCGTGAATCTTTTCAATTTCTGGGGAAAAGCTTGTTCAAAGACAAATATTTCTTCTTGGAGAGTTGATTTTGGTATATTTCAATTTCTTAGTTGGTGGCAATTCAAAGAATTCACGAGTTGCATTCCTAAATTTGAAAGTGCCTCAGTAGAAATCCCACGATTAAAATTTTTATTAATCCCCATTCTTTAGCTACATCAAACACCATGTTTTCAATATTAGGATCACTCCAATTTGATATATTGATCACATGTATGTATTTATTAATTTCGTATTTCGAATTCTTTTAATGTAACTTTTATTCTTATTTTTTTTCCTATTAAGAATTGTTAGTCTTATTAAACTCTTAAATTCATGGTTCTTATATTCTTGAAATATAAACTACATGATTTATTCTTCAATATACGATGCAAACACCCGATAACACAATATAACATCAAAGTACAGAATCTCATATCAGTGCAAATTGAATATCGCCTTTTGCACGATGAACTTTTGAATAGAAATGTGTTGCATATTTCAAGTAGAGAAACTCTTTATAGAGTGGTTCTTCTCCAGTGCTTTCAAGCATTTCTTCAAAAGATCTGATAATTGCACAAGATATTTTATTTGCAAAAAATTGCATTGAAATCATATTGTAATATTTGGTAACAATCACAAATGCTCGATACTCCTATAGTGTCCATTATCATGATTTTTAGAGTATCACCAACATTTATCACCAAAATTTTATTTATTGAAAAGACATGTATCCATGGATCACTTTCTAATTTTCAAATCCAAAAACCTCCTATCATATTTTGAGGAAGGATGGTGATAGTTGATATGTCAGAGTGATGGCCTATATCAATAGCAAATTCAGGTTGAGGACATTTAGGATAATAATTTAAATTGACTGTTTCTGTATCCATAAGCATTAAGTTTTTTTTTATCAATCTCTTTCATATTCAACAGTTTTAGGAGAATTTTTAGTAGTTTTTTTTACAAGTATTTCGCATGATTTTATGTATTTCAACACTTCTTTCCTACAAATTGGAAGCCAAAACCCATGGACTTTTCATCAAAAACATACATAAACATAAGTTTGTCATTCCACTCGTGAATCTTTTCAATTTTTGAGATAAAGCTTGTTTGAAGAGAAATATTTCTTCTTGTAAAGTTGATTTGGGTATATTTCAATTTCTTAGTTAGTGACAATTCAAAAAATTCACGAGCTGCATCCCTAAATTTGAAAATGCATCAGTAGAAATTTCATGATTAACAATTTGGATCAATCGCCATTCTTTAACTACATCACACACCATGTTCTCAATATTAGGATCATTCTAATTTGATATATCGATCATATGTATGTATTTATTAATTTTGTATTTTGAATTCTTTTAATGTAACTTTTATTCTCATTTTTTTTACTATTAAAAATTATTAGTCTTATTAAGCTCTTAAATTCATGGTCCGTGTGTTTTTGGAATATAAACTATATGATTTATTTTTCAATATGGGATGCGACCATCCTATAATACTATATAACATCAAAGTATAGAATTTCATATCAGCGCAAATTAAATTTTATCTTTTTCACGATGAACTTTTGAATGAAAATGTGCTGCATAGTTCGAGTAGAGACACTCTTCATAGAGTGGTTCTTCTCCAATGCTCTCAAACACTTCTTCAAAAGATTCGATAATTGCACAATGTATTGTACCTGCAAAAAATTGCATTGAAATCCTATTGTGATCTTTGGTAACAGTCACAGATGCTCGATACTCCTATAGCGTCCATTATCATTATTTTTAGAGCATCACCAATATTTATCACTCAAACTCCATTTATTGGAAAGACATGTATCCATGGATCAATTTCTGATTTTCAAACCTAAAAACCTCCTATCATACCGTGAGAAATGATGGTGATAGTTGATATATCGGAGTGATGGCCTATGTCAATAGCAAATTCATGTTGGGGACATTTTGGATAATAATTTAAATTGACTCTTTTTGTACCCATAAACATTAAGTGTTTTTTTTATCAATCTCTTTCGCATTCAATCGTTTCAGGAGATTTTTTAGTAGTTTTTTTTACCTGTATTTTGGATGATTTTATATATTTGAACATTTCTTTCTTTCAAATTGGAAGCCAAAACCCCGGGGTCTTTTCATCAAAAACATACATAAACGTAAGTTTGTCATTCCACTTGTGAATCTTTTCAATTTCTGAGAGAAAGGTTGTTCGAAGAGAAATATTTTTTCTTGAAGAGTTGATTTTGGTATATTTCAATTTCTTAGTTGGTGGCAATTCAAAGAATTCACGAGTTGTATTCCTAAATTTGAAGTGCCTCAGTAGAAATCCCATGATTAACAATTTGGATCAATTTTCTTTCTTTAGCTACATCACACACTATGTTTTCAGTATTAGTTTCATTCCAATTTGATATATCGATTACATGTATGTATTCTTTTTAAGCATTGTCAACATTGAACTGTTCTTCAAGTGGTAGATTGAATTTCTATTGCAAAATTGTAAGGTCCATTTCAAAAAAGTTCTTGACCCCATGACCTTCGTTTATTAGTGTTTTGCTATTATTTGAATTCAAAACAATTACTGTCTTTTTCAAATAGGCCATTGAAATTTACGAAACTAGAATGGTACTTCCCACTAGCTTATCAAGCCGTCAATATCTGAAAGTGTCTATTCCGTTTTCACCTTTTCCTTTTCCACTCGCAAGAGTCTATTTGGACCAACGTCACAAAGTGCAGATATTGTTGAAAAAGTCAACTCGGTAGCAGAGATGGTCCGATAGAGAGAAACGAAATCAAAGATATGAAATAGAATAGAAGTTAGACTTTAGATAGCAAGACAATGTTACCAATCTATCTGGATATAAAATTGATATTTCATAAGAAACCCTCAAAACCAATTTGTGTTGCCAAAATGAGGATGATGCTTTGTCTTTATTGCCTAATACTCAGTTTCTAAAACAAGTACTTACTACTCCAAATTTGAAAGAAAAAATTCGTTTATTGAACTTCTTATTCAGATTCACATCTATAGGAGGCAAAATAGATGATTATGTATTCAATTCTGTCAGACCATATTGATTTTGATTTAGTCGAAAAAATTATCATCTAATTGAATCTCTCTTACCTCCTGTTGGAGAATTAGGTAGATTCATATAACTGTACATTTTTTATACTGATAACAAGTTATAGAATTGTATGAATCTTCTAAATAGTCATAATGACAATCCAATTAGAGTTGAGGCATTAGCAGTTGAGAGATTATAGAATATACTCGATGAGATCAATCTATATGTACAAGTTTTTTTGGAGTGCTAGAAATATACTCCGAAACTAAAGTGTTTCCAATCTGCAAGTATAATTAATTTGTACTTGAACCGATAGACAGTACATCCAATCAACTGCAAATGAAGTTGCTGCTTTGATTATAGATGAGGACAGTGGTCATGTTACACATTGTAATATTGTACTCATCACTCGAGATGAAAATCGGAAAAAGAATCAAGGAGACACAACCATCATACATGTAACTACAATATCCTTTACTATTTTCCTATGGAATAGATGAATGACATTATGGAATAAACTTTTCAACTCTTTTTAAAAGAAAAAGAAAATTTCTCATTATGTAAATTCAATACTTTTTGCATTCATATTTTTGATATAATGAGGGTTATATATTTTTGAAATGTGCCAAACTATTCCAACAATTTGTCTTTGACTATTATGTAACAATTAAAAATAGGTTAAATTTTATGAATTCATCAATCCGTATTGCGTGTTGATATATATCAAGACATAGAAGATACTACTATTGCCGGAGATATAGATGCATTTGCAATTGAAAAAGAAATTATTCTACCATTATTATTTTTAGGTAGATTCTGAAATATGGTATGACATTTTAATGATACAATGACAATTTGTATGATAGTAAAAAATTCAGATTTTTCATCACATTTACCAACAATTTGAATTGGCTAGAAAGTAAATCAGAGTTAACACGAATATTGAGACAAAATGTTGAAGATAGACCTGATACTATTGTTCGAGTTTTCAAAATAAGACGAAAAAATGATGGATGTTTTGAAAATAAATCATCTATTTGAAAAAGTACTTGCATGTAAAAATTTTGCTTAATTTTAAATTATGATTTTTTTCAATGTTATCATACTTTTATATACTAAAAATCATATTTGTTGTTGAGTTTCAAATATGTGATTTGCTATATACTCATATCCATCTTACATTAATTTTAGATGATAAGTCACTAATTTCAGAATAAAATGATGATATCATTTGTGTTGAAATACCAGACAAAAATATTGATCCACTTGTTTATACAATTATCAAGTGTATGTTACATGGATCTTATGATGATACTTATCCAAGTGTTCCGTGTATGGTGAATGAAAAATGTTTTAAATTACATCCAAAAAGATTTTATAATAAAACTGCCATTAATGAAGATGAATTTTTGTCATACAGGCATCAAGATAATCCATCTAAGAGGGTAACCATTAATGGTTTCACATTTGACAACCGATGAGTTGTTCTTATAATCGAGATTTGGTTATCATGTTCAATGGCTAAATTGATACAATAAAGTTGTACGATCAGAAATCACTAAATATCTGTACAAGTACATAAATAAGGAAAATGATAGAATAGATATGCATACTGAGAATAACGTTGTACTCCCAAATGAAGGTGAACATAGTCATTATAAAAGTGTTGACGGGATTAAACAATACCTTGATTGTCGGTATTTATTATCGATTGAATCATACTGAAAGATATTTGATTTCGAAATATAAAGATAGTATTCTTTTGTGATTAGATTGCAGTATCATCTTCTTGATCATCAATTTGATTTTCAAAAATGATGATCATCTTTATGATATTCTTGATCATGAAAATATACATGAAACAATGTTAACCAAATGACTTGAAACCAACAAAAAAATATTTTAATTAGAAATTTGATCTTTATGGAGTTCTCGAATAGGTGGATTTGAAAACAAAATATGCAACAATGAGAGCCCGAATTTGACAGCAAGTGAATTAGAAAGTTGCTATATATAAATTCACATTCTAATGAACGCTATTATTTTTTAATGTTATTTTATAAAGTTAGTGGAATTTAAAGTTTTTAACATATTAGAACTATTTATGGGGTTATATATCCGATTTTTAAGACAATATGTACTGCATTTTATCTTCTAGATGACAATAATAAGTGAAATAAAACTTTAACTGAAGCATCTGTAAAAAAAATTGTGAAGCATGTAATGTACTATACTTATACATGATGAGATAAATAATTCCTTTAATATCTATAACGCTACAAGAAAAGTATAACAAATGATTTACAATACTAGATCGGAAACGATATAGAAAACCTCTAAATTCGTGTTAACAATGAAGAATTATAAAATTTTAAATTAGTTAAAATGAAGTTATCTCAAACAAAAATGATTTCTTTCTATGAGATTTTTCACCGATGCCATTATCGTCTTTTAAAAATGCTCAATTTTCTATGAGTAAATTTACAGGAGAAGAATTTGATTGTGAATGTATATCAGAACTGTATTTGTTCGATAATTTTTATGTTAAATTGAATGAGAGCCTACTGAAAGCATATGACATTATAATGCAATCATACAAACAAAATTATAGAGGGCTTTTTTACTATGGAATTAGTGGCATAGAGAAATCTTTTCACTTATAAATAACATCGATTGTTTGAATTAGATTTAAATGAAAAATTATTCTTTCGTATGATACAATTATCAAGTGTATGTTACATAGATCTTATGATGATATTAATCCAAATGTTTCGTGTATGGTGAATGAGAAGTATTCTAAATCAAATTTAAAAAGATTATATAATAAAACTATCATTGATGAAAATAAATTTTTATCATACAGACGTCAAGATGATCCATCTAAGAGGGTGATGATCCATCTAAGAGGGTGATTATCAATGATTTCACATTTGACAACCGATGAGTTGTTTCTTATAATCAAAATTTGGTTATCATGTTCGATGACCATATCAATAGAACAAAATTATACGATCAGAAATCACTAATCATCTATACAAGTACATAAATAAAGGAGATGTTAGAGTAGATGTATATATTGAGAATAAAATTGTACTCTTAAACAAAGGTGAACATAGTCATTATAAAAGTGCTGATAATATTAAACAATACATCAATTGTTGATTTTTATTACTAATTGAATCATACTGAAGGATATTTGTTTTCAAAATGTAAAGATAGTATCCCTTTGTGATTAGATTGTGGTATCATCTTCTTGATCATTAATTTGATTTTCAATGATGATGATCATCTTTATAATGTTCTTGATCATAAAAATATACATAAAATAATGTTGACCAAATGGCTCGAAACCGACAGAAAAGATCTTTTGAGTAGAAATTTGACCTTTGTGGAGTTGTTGAATATGTAGATCTGAAAAAAAATAATACAACAATGGGAATCCACATTTGACAACAAGTGAATTGGAAGGCTGTTATATACAGATCCGCATTATAGTTAACACTATTATTTACGAATGTTATTTCATAAAGTTCGTGGATTTCAAAATTTTTAACATATTAGAACTATTGATGAGGTTGTATAATCAACTTTCAAAGCAACATGTACTGCACTTGATCTTCTAGACGACAATAATGAGTGAAATAAAACTTTAAATGAAATATCTATAACAAAAAATTGTGAGGTATGTACTGTACTGTACTTATGCACTATGAGATAAGTAATTCCTTTGATATATACAACTCCATAAGAAAAGTATGACAAATGATTTACAATACCAGATCAAAAAGGATATAGGAAGTCTCTAAATTTATGTTGACGATGATGAATTATAAAATTTGAAATTAGTTGAAATTGAACCTATCTTAAACAAAATGATTTTTCTTTATGAAAATTTCCATCAATGCCATTACCATTTTTTAAAATTACTCAATTCTGTGAGGACCTGAATTTTCAATTTTTCTTACTTTATTTTATTTTACTGGCTTATTTAATTATTTATTCACTCGTTTCCTCCGAATAAATTTATTTCATTCATTTTAAATCCATTTACATGGAACAATGTCTCATTTATATTTTTAAAACGTTTCGTTAGCGAATTTAATTTTCTGCGGCTCGTCTAGTGAGAAATAGCGATTGCACGTTTTTTGAGGCAAATTCGATCCGAAAGTACATTAATCTTGGAGAATTAAGGATGATCAATTGTAGACTAAGAAAAGTTAATGGAGGGTTTAGAGGTGAGTGAGTTATATTAAACTCAATTAGGAGCACTAATTGCTCACTAATCGGTTATTGACTTTTGGGGTATTAAAACACCTTTATGTCATTCACCTTGTCACTCCATCAAATCAGCCAACTACCACCAAACCTTTCTTCCTCTCCACTCCTCTTGGCCGATCCTCCTTCACCCATTTTCTCCCCAAAAATTTCAGCTAGCTTCTTCCATTGCTGCTCCAAGAAAACTCTCCACACTTACTTCTTTCATTGGTTCTTCATACAAGCTTGCTTCTTTCATTGGTTTTTCATACAAGCTTGGAAGAGGACTCGAACAAGGAAGAAACTTTGGTGATTTGAGGGCTTATCTCCTAGTGTTTAGTTTTCATCTTGGCAGCAAGGTATTCATCCAAGAAACCCTCAACTTTTCCTCTCAAATCTTAGTAGTAAGTTAGTTTAGTTAGTTTAGTTGTTGAGTTGTTGATGGATTCACAAGAACCTTGACATTAGGTAGTGAACTTGAGGTGGCTTGATAGGTAGAGGCCTTGAGGATTTTATATGTTTAATTGCTTGTTTGTTACTTGCTTTGATGAGATATAGTGTAGTTCTAGTTGAAAGTTGAAAAAGAAAGCTAGAGGATGAGAAATGCTTGCTGGCCGAAATTTGCTGGTTGTTCCTCTCTTGTTAATTTCGAAATTTTGATGTTATTTTGGTGCAATAATGCTTGATATATGTTGCTGGATATGTGTGTGAAATATCTCCCAAAAAGCTTTCCATTTGGTTATGTTAAAGTACGGTTAAAGTAAGGATGAATTCTGGAAATTTTCTGAGCAGGAAACCCCAACCAGTGTTCACGTTTTAGGTCATAACTTTCTATCTGGGAGTTGAAATTGAGTGTTGTTTGTGACATCCGAAACTAGACTCGGAGAGCTTTTCGTCGGTATAAAATACATCTCTTAACTCGTTTCCTATGAGCCGTAGTGAACCGGCAAAGATGACTAAATTTCCTCATTGCTTGCATCCGAGAAACAGTCCTAATTGCAGTTTGTAGCTCAATTTTACCTATCGATCAAACTGAATTTTAAGACAGTTCCTTCTATTGAATTGTAGCATTTTGAATCTATTTTTCAACACCATAAACTAAATTTCGAGTTCTGTAGCCCTAGTTATGATTGAATTTTCAAACTCTGTCAAGCCTTCAAAACTGGAAATTTCGAAAACAGGTTCCAAAATTCAGTTTTCTTAAAACCATTGTATCTTGGTGTAGAAAGGTCCGAATTGAGTTCTGTTTGTTGCATCTGAAACTAGGTTTGGAGTTTTAATTATGGTATAAATTTCAAGGGTTGATTCTGTGACGACCCCACTTTCCCCTAAGGCGAACCAGAGGGTTGGCGGGCCGTCTGCCTAGCTCTCGCTAGGACTCACACAAGCAATCTAGCCCAAATCCTTCCGAAGAATAAACTAAATCTTCATTTAACTTCAAAGATAACAACATTTATAAGATAGCCAATCGACGGCTCTTAAACACTTCGTGCGTTACTTACAAGGATTAAAGCCATACCACACAAATACGTTCATACAAGCCGGATACCAGACTTAGGGTTACACTTTTCCAGCTTCAAGTGGCAACCAAAAATAAAAGGTACAGTGCTTAACGTAGAATTCATTACAAACCGAAATTTAAATTCAAGTTGTTCAAGTACATTCATAGGAAATATAAGCTGCTCAAATGCTTTCAAACTTCCCATCCTGTAAGGAAAACAAATAAACATGGAGTGAGCTAAAGCTCAGTGGTGCCCAGACATGCAATCATATAAACGAATAGCAAATAATAGCTTCAAACTTATATTCACAAGTAGGAAAGCGTATAACAGCACAGGGTAGGATACAGGGGCTCTCAGAAGCCATTTTCCTCGCTTGATCAAAATTACCCGCAGTTGACCCTCCATCAACTTTCACTATCTAAAGTCCATGTAAATTCATTATTATTATTATTTTTTTTTTTATAGACTAGTCGAGGGATTCACCCAACGACGTTGCGTCCAGCATGAGGTTAGTATAGACTAGTCGAGGGATTCACCCAGCGACGTGGCGTCCAGCATGAGGTTATTATTTTATTTTCTGGTTTAAACTATCTAATTAGCTGCATGCAGAGCCTAATTAACTTGTTATCAACCATCTAATCATAGTTATAAGTTTAAACAACAACATTAAACCAAATCAGGCTGCAAAAATTCAAGCTAAGCTCTCGGCAGTCTCAATCTAGACACATCCATTTTTTTTCTTTTCCTAATACACTCATCCGGTTGCCTAATATCACATGCATGTCACTAGATGACTTAAACTTCTTGTTTTTGACTAGTTAAACACTTAAACAAACTCAGATTGTCGCAGGAAGCCAGAAATAAAACTACAAATTCAAGCCAGTTCCTCGGCAGAAATTTTCTTAACCAAACCAGAAATTTTCCCTGCTTTAACACATCATCCGAATGCACAATTCAACATGCATGGTCTAAATCTTCAAGTCTTCACTCAGCTAAAGGCACTTAGGTGTTCAGATGCCACAGAAAAACACAAATGGAGTTGCATTATCTCCTCAAATTCTCGGTAGCAACATTTTGTCAAAACAGAATTTTCCTAATGGTTTGATTTCAGCATCCGATTGTATAATCTAAACATGCAAGCTCAGATGCAGCTTGCTCAACTAATAATCAACCTAATTAAACCAGAATTTACCTCAGTTAGCAGCTAATCCTTCACACGAAATATTCCAGAAATTTCTACCCTAGCTCTCGGCCAAGTGCAGTCGGTGGTCTTTAGCTCCTAAATTGCGGCTGGAATTTGTTGTAGCTGGTGGCTTTGAGGTCGGTTGGTTGAAGATGAAGGTACAGAATGGTGAAGCTTCCTGCAAACCTCCTCCCTGGCTTCGCTCCAACTCACGGCAGAACCAGAAAAATTTCTGGCAGCTCACATTCGCTCCTCCTAACTCTCAGATGCAACTCACCAGGCAGCTCTCTCTCTCGGATGCTCTTGGTCGAATGCAGAGGAAGGGGTAAGGTGCGGTTGTGGAGAGGGATTGCAGTAGTTTCGGTGCAATTGGGCAAAAGAAATGAGATGATGAAGAGAATGGTATCTCGGTATTAAGAAAGAAATGGTTTGCGGTTTTGTTTGTGCAGAGAAGGAAAGGAAGTTGCGGTTTATGTTTGTGATATGAAATGTGAATTAGAGTGAATGGTTTTGTGGTTTTAGCCGTGAGATAGAAAGGATGGTATTGTGGTGCCGCGGTTTATGAGAATGGTTTGCGTGTAGAAATGGGTTGCGTACAAAATTGGTAATAGCTGCGTGATTTGATTTGCGGTCAGAGGTTCCGTTTGGTTTGCATGGAAAGGTAAGGTAGGGTTATTTTAGTCTTTTCACTTTGCTCCCCAATCTCAACTTAATTTCTGAATTCCGACTTAATTCTAAAAATTATCCCCGAGTGTGATTTGAACGCCTAATTATACCCTAATATACCTAAACCATTTTTATCGAATAATAATCGATTAAACTTGAATATTAAGGTTCCTAGTAATTCTTATATTAATTAGCGATTAAATTAGTTATTAGAATCATATTTATCTAAAATTCATTGGTTTTCATCTTAACGCGGAAATTCTTATTAACATTTAACATTAGCAACTAATTGGAATTAATCATAGGAACTTGTAGACACCAAATTTTTGAATTAATTGGTATGCTTTGTTGGCATTTTAGTTTATTATTGTTTGTGCTATTTTATTTTAGTTTCATTCACTTTTTAGTTTTAGTTGTTTTGTAGTTTTTATTTTTGTTTTTGTATTTTTGTAAGTTTTAGCATAGAATCTTTAGAAAAAGAGAAAAAAGAAAGTAAAAAAAAAGAGAGAGGAAAAATGGTTTAATGCATATTGGCTTATCTTTGAAAAAAAAATGAAAAAAAGTTTAAAATTGAAAACAAAAAGAAAGGGAAAAGTGCCGAAAATGGAAAAGGAAGATCGATGAAAAATGGAAGTTGTAATTGGTGGTTTTTAGTTCATTTATTTTCCATTCAATGTTAATTAAATTGTTTTGTTATTTGTTTTGTTTATTATTACTATCAATTTCTGTCTTAATTAGTAAAAAAAAAAAAAAAAAAAAAAAAAAAAAGTCAAATCAGTCGCGGCAAGCTGCGTTAAACGCAGCTTGCACAGAAGGAGCTGGTGCAGGCCCTTGGCTGCAAATTTGGACGGAGGTTGCTGGTTTTTTTTAGGGTTGAAGGGCACCATATAAAAGGCTAAGAAACAGAGCAGCCGCAAAGGGGGAGAGGTAGAAAAATACGGGGGAAACAAAGAGAAGAAAAAGGGACTAGCGGCGGAGGTTTTGGGTAGAGATAGAAAAGGAAGAGATAGGACAAAGCTAAAAGGCTTGTGAGGTTGAGGAGGAGCTCTGGGAAATAACGACCCAAAATTGAGAGGAAAGAATAGGGAGAAATTAGCAGAAAAAACAAAGTAAATGGGAAGAGCATCGTTGAAGGTATCCATGGCAAAACAGTAAAGTCAGGAGAGAAAGAAGTAGCAAGTCGCATTTCTGAAGAATCTGGTGAATCCTCATCGAAGGGCTGATCTTCATAGTTGCTTACTAAAATCTACAACTTGGCCTGTTCGACCCTGGAGCAGTGGTATCACTCACTCCAACCAGAAATTTCTACCGTTCCTTCGAGTTTTTCAAGGCAGCGGAAGGTAACTATCCAGCCCCTTTTGTTCATTTGTATGAAAACAAATCCTTTAGATAGGATCGGAGCTTTCCTGTTTGATATCACGGCTGGAATCTGGGTTAGCATAAGGCATTGATTTTTTTTTGGTTTGTCATGATTTGGTGGATAACTTATAACCTTAATAGCTGCGTTTTGGAATGGGTGTGATTGAAGGTTTAAATCAGAAAAGCTGTCAACTTTCGTATGTTTTCCTGTCATGAAACTAAATGGGTATGATTTATACGTGAAGAGTGGTTTTCTGAGCATTTTATCAGTTCACATGGTTAGGAGTTAACTATTCGTTTCACTCAATGATGATGTTCGATGCCTTTGTACTGCCGAACTTCGGTTGGGATTGATTCCGTTCCATGGTTTTGCTATATTTCGTGTTTAGGAGTTTTTCTGAATCTCCCCTTTTGCCCTCCTTCCCATTATCCCAAGTTTTTCTCAGTTTTGAATTGAGTTGCTAAATCCATTAGAACCTTGGGTTCCTTCGCATGATTACATTTAGGCTGACTAGAATTGTAGCAAGCCTTTCTTTCAGCGGCAGCAACTTCGGTTATAGTATGCATGTGAAGTCTGATTTTGGTGAAAAATGCAGCAGTTTTGCTTGGTTTTAGAGTTGCCATTTGAATTTTTGTTTGCTGCAGTTGCTTTCCCTTCTTTTGGTATAAATCAAAACCAGATTTGCCATCTTAGTTTCTGCAAACAAATTTCATGTTTCGATTTGGGTCAATATTTTCTGGTTTGATGAACTTCTTTGTATGATGAGATGGATGTAGTTGTTGCTGGATGTTGTCGAAGCTTTGGGAAATAAAAGGGAGCAGCCTTTGTTTGGTTGCAGAAACTCTTGATTTTCAAAGATTAGCATATGGTTCAGATTACTTTTGCTGTTTGGAGTTCAAAAGCCCGTTTGGATTTCTCCCTATCTTTGTTCAAGTCCTTGCATCTTGTGTTTGGGTTGTTTGTATAAATGTGAATTTGGCCGAATGAGTAGCAAGCACAGAAACTATATTGCTGAGTTTCTTCATTGCAGAAATCTTCTTCGTGCATGCATGAAAACTTTCAAAATTGGCACTTTGGCCCCCCAAGTCTCCCTTTGTTTGACTATGGCCCTATCAATTTCCAATGCTTTCAATGGGGTCCCTAATGTAATTGCCCATTGGCCCCCAAACTTTCTTTTTCTTTAAATTTGACCCAAAAACTCTGTTAATGGTTGCAATGAAGTCTTTTATTCTTTTGGCTTCTGATTCAATTTCACGATTTATTTTAATCTCATGATTATTTGCCAAATAAATTGGTACCTTGACCATTTCTTTTATTTTGGAGGATAAATAAGTTGATTTCACTCCATTAGAGCTTCATGTCAAGGGCGGTATATTTTCTTTTATCCCTTTTTGTGTCTCTCCTATGTGAACCAACGTGCTACGTGAGAAATACATGTCTACTTTGCTTTCTTAGCTTTTCCTTAATTTCTTTTATTTATGTCATTTGCTTTTGCTTTTTATTTAAGTTTTTATGGGGTATGTGTACACCTCTTGGCTTGTAATAGATAGTGCTCGGAGAGCATCTGGTCCATTTCCCCTTTCCCTTTATGCTTTTATGGGGTATGTGTACACCTCTTGGCTTGTAATAGATAGGGCTCGGAGAGCATTTGGTCCATTTCCCCTTCCCCTTGGTTGCTTGCTTTTGTTGCTACATGTTTAATTGCTTTGGTAGGCTCTTGCATCTAGTCGAGCATGCTAAGTGCTACGTGCTACGTGTTTACGAGCGTTTTGGCATGTCTACTTGCTTTCATAACCATGAATGAATGGAATGGATGAATGTACGTCACCACACTAGTCCAACGCTAGTTGTGGCTCATTATTTCATTAGGAATTCATAGAAAGGGCTAGTCCAACGCTAGACCCAATAGAATTTTTCCTTTATTTTTCATTAATGCATTATTTGCCTGTTCACTACATATCATGCATTTTTTCTTAGTTTTATCATCTGGCATGCTCCTCGATTCCCCTTTCCCCTCACTTTAGGTTTTGCATCCCATACTAGCTATAGGGTTCATTTTGCTTGAGTGTCCCCTTCTGATAAGGGAAACGAGCGAGTGTGGCTACTCGATAGCCTTAGCACGCTAGTTTTGCTTTCTAATCAAAGGGAAAATCAAAGTCGACAAGTTAGGAGTCATTCCCATACCCGACCTGATGCATTCCCTTAGGTTCATTCATTCTCATTTATCACTCACTCATTCTTTTCAATTCACATTTTCCTTTCCTTATTGTTCATTTTGATTTCTACTTCACCAAAATTGCATTTAATTACACCTATATGCACTTATCACTATATTTCATACACTTGCACACAAACACTTGGAATTTTCATACAATTGCACACGTGCACCTTTTCATACACTTGCACACAAACACTTGGATTTTTAATTTCTTTCATACACTTCCACACTTGCACATTTGAGTCTCATTTGCATTAATCGACCTCTATGGGGTTTTCCTTTGTTGGCCGCCACAATTCATGTGGTTTGGGACCAAAAGCCTCACGAGAGACATCGTAGAATTTAGGATTGCATTTTTCTTTCCGTTTTGCATTCATATAGTCATATCCAACGTGCGAACATATATTGGGTAGAAAATTAGGAAAGGTAAGGTTAAGTCGCGCAACTAGCCTTGGCTAGGTCAAAGGGGTGCCTTGGATTCTATCCTTGCCTTCCCCTTTGTCAAACGTGACTCCCGAACCTTTTTCTTTGGCTTACGTAGACTAGGAGTCGTTTTAAAAAGGGTTTATTACTACTTGACTTTAAAACTCATTTTTTGGGTGACTTGGTACACCCCAAATCTATACCAAGTGGCGACTCCGTTTTCATATTTAAAAAACCCTTTTTAAAATTTCATTTGGCCAAATCGTCGCTTTCCAAAGTCCCATGGCCTTTACTTTTATTTTGCACACGTTCACAACACACACAGTTCACAATTCAGATCGAAAAGTGGGGCGCGACAGAACTTAAATAATTTATTTTAAGATAGTAAAGCTATCGACTCAAGTATCATTAATTTAGCATAAAGGAATTAAGTATTCTAACATTTTGTGTTAAGGTGAAAAATTAATCTAACCCTAAAGATATTAATTTAATCTAGCAAAACCAAGAAATTTCATAATTTAGGAAAATTATATTATTTTTCACATAAACCTATTTTTACGTACTTAATTGCGAACAAGTAAAAGTAATGCTAGAAATTATTAAGGAATAAAAGAAATGCAAATGAAATATGCACTGGCTTATATATCTATTTTCAGGGTTCTCACAGATTCTATTTCTAAAAATTTTTCTGAATTTCGAAACTTCACTGAATTTGCAAGCCTGTTTTGCTATGTCCTGTCTAGAACAGTGAATTTGAGATAAAATTTGAATGACTTCTAATTGGAGTCTGAGAAAAGTGTCTTCTAGAGAGTTCTTGTTCTTTGAGTCTAGTTTTTAACGTATAAAGTTTTCAAATTTTGGACTTTCAGAACTCGAGATACGATTTTCCAAGTAGGGCCGCGCTAAACTGGAAATTTTCTGATTTCAAACAAATACACTTTTTAAGAACATTCCACCTTCCTTTGCGATTGTTGGACTGTTTCAAGTGTAATTTTGTGGTTGAATACATGGTTCCTTTGGAACTTTAAATTTTCATTTTCAATCTTGGTTTCTGAAGGTTAAACCTCCCTTGATGCATTTTCTTGGTCATATAACTCCCTTGATTTATAGTACCTTTCTTCATATTTGAATTAGGGACTTCAACCTCTAGTTTTTTGCCCTCGATTTCCATGAGTTTGACCTTTTAAAAAGGGGAGCGTTTGTCTATAGTAAATCTTGGAGAAATTTCACTAGTTTTATACTCAAAACTTGGAGCCTTAGCCTTGACATTTACTATGAAATGAGCGGAGTTTTGGATGGATTTTGACTCCATTAGTTTGGAAAATATGAACGTTCTTTATATTTTAACTTTTACGACATGAGATTTGAAGTTTTGGGAGATAAGCCATCTACCCTTTTTTTCCGATTTTCGTGCCGAAAGTGAAAACGGTTTTTCTTTTAGAATTGAGATTTCTTACCACGACTTGAATAAAAAATGACCTCCGAGCTCTCTTTAAGCATTATTCCAATGTTTGAGCTAAAAAACCTTCTTTAACTTGACTCGAACTTGTGACCTTGAGAGTTGGTAGCGAGAAAATGTCTTTCTTTTTAACCTTGGTCAAGCATCGAGGTAATTATGATTGTACATGTCTCAGGTGGTCACGAGGACGCCGAAGAGCTCGTCTAACTTCTCGCTTCACTCTTGTTTTTGCCCTTGACTTGTGGTGAGTGTCAAGTGCATGTTAAATGCTTATATGTTTGAAATGATATATGTACAAGTACTATATATGATACGTGAACTTGTCGAAGCGAGGGTGTACTTTATTACTCTCGTCCTCTCTCTCTCTCTCCTGATTACATAATACTTGTTAAATGAATATATATGACTTGCATTTGTACATGAACATGTTTAACTCGTGAGCATTGAGCGGAAGCATGTACCACACCCTGTTCAGGTGGAAGGTGTCTCTCATACCGACTCAATGCTACAATCGATTCTCTGAGAGGAAGCATGTATCACACCCTGTTCGGGTGGGAGGTGTCTCTCATACCGACTCAGAGCCATAAACAATTCTAAGTCGATTGGAGCGATGTCTCATCGACCATTTATATTTCTGGGGGGCACCCCAACCCATCGGCTAACCTTGTAACTCGAGCCGGTAAGGGCTTGGTCGAGAAGTTTGGTGAACCTTGGAAAATAATAACTTGATATTTTGAGATCTTATTCGGCATACTCGAATAGTATTGCCACCCCTTACATGTTTGGTTCCGGATCCGAGTGGGTGTTATGTTGGATGGAGGAAGTAAGTGAAACACTATGGTCGTGTTACTACTTGGGTTGACGGAGGGTCAACCCCCGAAGGCTCAGTTTATAGTTGCTTTTAAGCATGTTATTTGATTAATTGGTGTTACTTGCTTGCCTATTTATTTTCTTGGCCTCATTGAGCGTTCGCTCATCACTTTAAGTTTGTTTTCCTTAACAAGGCTTTGGAGGTGGATTGGAGGACCTAGACTAGTGATTTGGTGGAAGCTAGTATCTTTGTATGAACTTTTAGTGACTCTTAAAGTGTAATTTTGTTACTTCTGGTTTTTGAATTGTAATGATAACTTTTACCTTAGAAGTTGTGACTTTTAGATTCGAAATACTCTTTATTTAGTTGTTGGATGTCTCGTGGCTCTATATTATGTTTGAACGAATGCGTGAGTCCTAACGAGAGTTGAGCAAGCGTCCCGCTGATACCTTAGTGTTCGCCCTAGGGAGAGGTGGGGGCGTCACAAATTCTTTGTAAGTAGATTTACAAGAAAAGAATCTGATTATGATTGTATATCAGAACAGCAATTGTTCGATAATTTTTATATTGGATTGAATGAGGACTTGCTGAAAGCATACGATATTATAATATAATCATATACATGAAATCATAAAGGGTTTTTTTGCGTATGAAAGTGATGGGACAGGGAAAATTTTTTACTTATGGAGAACATCGATTGTTTGAATTAGATTAGAATGAAAAATTATTTTTCCGTATGATATTTATCCAAATGCTCTGTGTATGGTGAATTAGGAGTGTTTTAGATCACATCCAAAAATATTTTATAATAAAACTGCCATTGATATAGATGAAATTTGTCATACAGACGTTGAACTGATCTATTTAAGAGGGTGACCATCAATGATTTCACATTTGACAATCAATGAGTTATTTTTATAATCAAAATTTGGTTATCATGTTCAATGGTCATATTGATATAACAAAATTACACGATCAGAAATTGCTAAATATCTGTATAAGTAAATAAATAAAGGAAATGATGGAGTAGATGTATATATTGAGAATAACATTGTACTCTTAAATGAAGGTGAATAGAGTCATTATAAAAGTGTTGACGAGATTAAACAATACCTTTATTATTGGTATTTGTTACTAATTGAATCATACTGAAAGATATTTGATTTCAAAATGTAAAAATAGTATCCCTTTGTGATTAGATTGCGATATCATCTTCTTGATCATCAATTTGATTTTTAATGATAATGATTATCGTTATGATGTTCTTGATCATGAAAATATACATGAAACAATATTAACCAAATGAATCAAACCAATAGGAAAAATATTTTGATTAGAAATTTGACTTTTGTTGAGTTCTTGAGTAAATGGATCTAAAAATAAAATATATAATAATGGGAGCCCAAATTTGCCAGCAAGTGAATTAGAAGGCTGTTATATACAAATCTGCATTCTAATGAATGCTGTTATTTACGAATGTTACTTCATAAAATATATGGAATTCAACGTTTTTAACATATTAGAACTATTGATGGGATTGTATATCCGACTTTCAATGCAGCATGTATTGCACATGGTCTTCTAGATGGTATTAATGAGTGAAATAAAACTTTAACTAAAACATCTACAAAAGAATTGTGAGGTATGTACTGTACTATACTTATATATTATGAGATAAGTAACTCCTTTGATATATGCAATGCTGCAAGAAAAGTATGATAAATGATTTACAATATAAGATCACAAAAGATATAGAAAGCCTCTAAATTCGTATTGATGATGATGAATTATAAAATTTGAAAATAGTTGAAATTATACTCATTTCAAACAAAAATGATTTCTCTCTACGAGATTTTTCACCGATGCCATTACTGTTTTTAAAATTCCTCAATTTTTCATGAATAGATTTGTAAGAGAAGAATTTAATTATGATCGTATATCAAAACATCAGTTGTTCAATAATTTTTATGTTAGGTTGAATGAGAATCAACTTTAAGCATATGAAAGTGGTGGGACAGGGAAGATTTTTTACTTATGGAGAGCATCGATTGTTTGAATTAGATTTGAATGAAAAGTTATTCTTTCAATTGAATCATAAATACTGTTTCCGGGCAGAAGAACATGACATTTGCTTTTCAAAATTCTCATTGAGTGTGTTTGGACTGCAAATTTATCTCAAATAATATTTCGTTTGCATCATAAACACATTTCTCAATTCATCTTTTTATATTTCCAATTATTTTTTATCTCACATACATCACATCACAAAAAAGTGCTACAGTAATTATTTCAAATAATAGTTCAAATAATATTCTATCCAAACACATTCATTAATTTGGATGACTTATCGAGTTGTTCAATTAATAAAAATTCTGATTTAGCCAAATTAATTAGAGAGACATCTCTAATAATTTAGGATAAAACTCTAATGGCATACTGATATGAATTTGAAACTATGGATAGCATATTAAAGGATATCCTATGACGCAGTGATGATCATTCTAAGAATCATATTTTGGAGGAAAACTATTCGTTCTTGGCAGTGATTTTCAGCAAACATTATCCATTATTCCTAATGGTATGAGAGAAGCAACAATATCAATTATAATAAAAGGATCTCTATTTGGGATTAGTAGACAGTGTTGCATCTCAAAATAAATATGCAGGTAATGGGTTCAAATGTTTCTTGAAATACCCTCCAACAATTGGCATATTTTACAAATTGGCTATTGTTCATTGGTGAAAGAATGTACAAGCAATTTCACTTATAGAATTTAGGAAAGTAAATTGGATATAGATACCATCTCAATTTATCATAAAAAATAACAGCCAATCTTTAATGCAGCTAATAGATTCTGCTATCTGAATTTGGAAAATTCAAATAAAGTTAGTACTTATCTTAGATGTGACGCCCCCACTTCTTCCAAGGGCGTACCCAAGGGTATCGGCGGGGCGCCTGCCTAACTCTCGTCAGGACTCAGGTCCCTCCATACCTAAACTAACGAGCAATTAATGGCTAAATGAGGCAAAATTAAATAAAATTCGTTTCCTTCAATATATTCAACTTACAACACAAGAATCCGACATATACATTCAGATTTCCAAAATACAAGTCCATAACCAGCCCTTAAATTTCATTTCCAAAGTTCTAAAATATCAAAAACAAGTTGATCTCTTCAAAACATCTCCGATCCAGATTCCTGTTAAGGAAAACAACTAATGGGGTGAGCAATCGCTCAGTGAGGCCAAGAAAAAAAAAAGATAAAATAAAATAAAACATGCGCACGTAGTTCAAGTAACATGATCAAGTGATCAAAAGTAATTGTCATGTAGTTTCAAATATTGGCAAGTACTCAGAAACACAAACAATTCAAGGATACTGGAGCTCTCCAGAGCTCATTTCCAGATTATTTGCCATAGTCCCGATCCACGAACCAGGGGTTGACACTCCGTCAACCGAATAAATATCCAATCTGTAGATCTCCACTTACTTCCCTCCATCCATCATTTCACCCTCTCGGATCCGTAACCAACAGGCATGTAAAGGCGATACTATACAAGTAGGCCAAGCAAGATCTCAAAAGATCAAGCTTCCGGTCCCAAGGTTTACCAAGTTTTTCTGACCAAGACCTCACGATTGGCTGCGAGATTACGAGGTTTAACCATTGGGTTTGGGCGTCCCCAAAAACAAATCAAGTTTTAGTTGATGAGATTTTCTCTGCATTCGACTTCAGGTCATGTACATGTAAAATCCAGTAATTTCATGTAATTCATGTAGCAAGTCATGTATTGATCCAAGTAAAGGAGATGAAGTGCGATAAAGTACACACTTCTCTCAACAAGTATAGTTCATGTAACAACAAGTTCAAGTAGAGTTCATGTAGGCAACAAATCTCAAGTGAAGTGCAAGTAAACATGCACTTGACACTCACCAAGTATCAAAAGTCAAAGATTGAGAAATTAGCTCTAAGACGCTTCGCCGGGAGTTCCCTTGAAGTCCTCTTGAGATCCTGAAAGTACAATAATGCATTGTATCTCAAATTCCCAGCCATACAGTATTCGTGTAAAGAAAAGAAATAGTCAATTTTGACTCCAAAATTCAAGTTTCCAAAGTATTTCAGTTCATAAGGAACCGACTTTCAAATGAGGTCTCAAGTGATAGGTAAACTCAAGTTCACCATGAAAATAGGTTTGAAATGCTCTAAGAGTTGTAAAAATGTAACCTAGACCCTTAAAAGAACTGGCCAACTCGAGTGGTGAATTATCTCGGATTCTTGTACCCGAGTACGTGGGAGTTGAGGGCAATACCAAGGACTTGCGATCTTCATTTCGAGGAACAGGAATGGGCTAGCGTTTGGTGAGAGCAAGTGCAAGGGATCTACGGACGTCTAGTTCGGATAGTAATAGAAGTGAGAGATTGGACGGGAAATATTTTAACCGAGTGTGGAACGGCATGTCGTGTTTATTTTTGTTTTGTCTCTGTATTGCTACTGTATGTATTTGGCTTGTGGCATGTTAATTCTTACGTGCATGGTATTTGCTGTACTTGATTTTGTTTTTGTTCAACTTGATATGTAGCTATGTGAATTTGGTGTGTTATATCATGTCGTTTTAGTCAATTTACTTTGTTACATACTAAATTATCTTTTGAAAAAAAAAAAGAGAGGAAAAGGGTATGAAAGGGAGACGTAGTCGTGGACGTGGTCATGGCTGCGGGACTAAGCGAGTTCAAGAACTGAGAGAAGAAAGAGAAACAGTGGCCGAGCAAGAACATGGACCGAGGGTTGAGGCCGGAGATCAAATGGCGACGGCGATGCAACAAATGACAAATATCCTAATACGACTGGTAGATCAACAAGGTCAAATGCCAGTGAATCAACCCCGGAATCCTGAGATAGGAAAGGATAGGGCTTTTGAGAGGTTCCAAAAGTTTCTACCTCCGAAATTTCATGGAGGACCTGATCCGGATATAGCTGAACAGTGGTTGGAGGCAATAATTAACATCTTCGCAGTTTTGAACTACACGGAGCAAAGACAAGTGAACTTTGTTGTGTTTCAATTCGAAGGACCGGCCCAAGCGTGGTGGAATGTAATTAAGGCCAAGTGGGAAAGAGAACAGACGGTATGGACATGGACGAACTTTGTAAGGGAATATAACGAAAAGTATCTCCCACCTTTGGTCCAAGAAAGGAGAGATGACGAGTTTATTGGGTTGCGTCAGGGAACCCTGAGTGTGGCTGAATATGAGACCAAATTTACTAGATTGTCTAAATTCGCTTCCGAATTGGTGGTTACGGAGCGAAGGAGAATAAAACGATTTATACAAGGACTAAATTTGGAAATCCAGGAGGCATTAGTGGCGGTTCAAGTTAATACTTTTATAGAGGCTTTTGAGAAGGTTCAAAGAATTGACGATGTGAAAGCACAAGAGAAAATACTAGAAGGGCCAAGTGTTGCAAACCCATTGGAGGTTGGACTTTGACCTAATTTTCACCTTTACTAAAAACCAAATTTTGACAAAAAATTTCTTCATTTTTCTTGCTTCTTGGCCAACTTTCTTGAGGGGAGAAACAAGAGAGAGCTCTTCAATTTCCTGCTTCCAAACTTGCTCAAATCTTGAGTTGTAGCCAGCCAAAATTGAAACTACACCATACAAGTGCTTATTAAGGAAGGTTGAAGGAGTTGGTGGAGTGATTGTGGGAGGAAAGATACTAAACTACCATTTTTTTTTATTTTCCAAGGTATTTTGCCAAGAACCTCCTCTTTACTTCAATTAATTGCTAATTAGTGGTTTAAAGTTGTAGTTTTGGTAGTTTTTGAGCATATTTCATAGTTGGAAGTAGTATTATGGAAATTTCAGTCTTAGGGTTTTTCACCTCCCCTGTTCTGACCGGTTTTGTTTGACTAGGTTATACGCCAAATTAGACTTAGCACAAAATATGAAAGTTGTAGAGAATGATATTTTATAGTTTCTTGTAAAATTTCAACTCAATCAGAGCAACGTAGAGTGTGAAAAGACTGAAATACCTTGACTGCCCTAGGTGAATCCAGTGATTGGTTTTGAATATTTCACCAATCTAATCGTATCTTTTCACCTTGATACGTACTGAACTAGCATTTAGCCAAAATATAAAAGTTGTAGTGCTATGTCTTAGCTTTCCAACGGCCCTAAAAAATCCTTAATCAGACTTCGGTAGCCTGAGTTATTTTCGGTTAAGCATAGTGCGGTTAACTAGCCCGAATGTGAGATTCTGGTTCTGTAAATTGAAATTTTGACTTAGATACACTACAAACTGGACTGAATCATCTTCATCAAAGTTGCAGGCCTTTGTCTTAGCTTCGAAACGGTATAAATTTCCCCCCAATCCGATAAGCGTAGCTTTGGTTATGCCCGTTATGCTAAGCGACGGCAAATTTGTCTTTTGTTTTATAACTTAAACTTCATTTCCGGACATTTTCCTAGTTTGATTTTGTACTTGTATGACTTTGAGCCTATTGAACGGCTACCGAAATGAGATGATTTTGTGTATGACTTTGGGGCTGATTGCGGAAAAGAATGAAACCATAAATGGCTGAAAAATAGGTAAATACAAAGGGCGTGCTGCCCAAATTTACGCTCAAGAACTAGGTAGATATACTTGCGACTTGAGTGAGGCTTGAGAGCGAATACCACGTGAACCATCTAGGGTATTTGCGTCTTCTTTTATCGAAGTATATAAGTTAGAATTCGGCCGAAACTGGTACCCTTGGAAAAATGAAATTTTCGACTAATAGAAATACGTTTTCTTTGTCACTTCGACTCAAATAGAGATTTTAAAGTTTTACGAGTGAGCATAAGTTTTACAAATATTTTACTTATGTCCTCTTTTCACTACCAAAACCATATTTATACTTTGTACTAGTACGTATTCGAATTTTCTTTGAATCACTTACATCTTTGATGGTTGAAGTATAATGTGTTCTTTTGATTATATTAGGGTTCCTTGGTGATTGAGGGTGTTATCCGGAAAGATATTTTGGACGTTATTTTGCGTAAATATGTGAGTGTTCCTTGTTTGTTATATTTTCATTGACTATGTAGCTTGTTCTTGATTATATGACTTGTTATGAACGAATGATAACATGTTAAATGTTTTCAATGATTGCTTAAAATGAGTTTTCTAGGCGAGTGTGTACTTTATCGCACTCGACCTAAATGAATGTGAAATTTTCAATAATTAAATAATTAAATGCTAGTTGTGCATGAATGTAAGCCGTTTGGCTGAAATGGGCGGTTGCCCTTCGTTGCCGGTCAACTAGAGCCAGATGTGGACTCGATTGGACAATTTGGTGACCCTGGGTGAACGTTTGGTATACTCGAGTATTACCTTGTAGTCTGGTGGAGCCTGGCCAACGTCCAGGAAGGGGTAAAATGAAATGAATGAATGAATGTCAATGTAAATGAAGGGTTTTACTTATCAAAATGCATTTCAAACGAATGGAGGAATAAGGAAATGAAAGGAGAATGAATGAATGGCTCCATGTGAGCACGTATCCTTTTAATGAATGTTATTATTGCTTTATATTGTCATGTTTCTGGAATTACTTGCTATCTATGGTTAATGTATTGAACTCATTGTTTGTTTATGTGTCTGGAACCTCACTGGACTTTTACCTCATTCCGTTAGTTTCGTTTTCCTTACAGGGGATGCGAGCGAGGGCGAGAGACTTGTATAGAATAGCATAGCCTAGTCCTTTTGAAGTTATCTTTTGCAATTGTACTCGCTCTAGTGCTTGGTTAGGGTTGGAAGTATTGGGAACCTAAAGCTTTTGTACATTTGGGATTGTATTACTTTTAAGATAGAAATGAATGTAAGTAAGCGTTTTAAGTTTGGGAATTGGTTTTGTTTTACTTTTCCTCGAGGTTTTGTCTTATTTTATTTGAATACAGTGAACGAGTCCTGGCGAGACTTGGGCAGGCGGCCGCCAAACCCTTTGGTTCGTCTTAGGGGGAGGTGGGGCTGTCACGGAAAATCTTGGGAAACTCACAAATTTCGAAGCAGAGCGAAACCCAAATGAATGATATGGGCACCAAGAACTGCGAGGATGGTGATTTCAAGCTCTGATTTGAAGGTCTTGAAGCTGTTTTCCTTGAAATCTCTCAACACAAAAAACACTCTACTATGATCCTAGAAAGTGTAGAAAAAGAAATATCACTCAAAGTACCTAAAACGAGATAGAAAAATGGTAATGAACATGGCTTGTCGACCAGCCTGTTCCTAGTTTTGCACAAAAAATTTTTGAGGGTCAATTCATGCTTCGATTTGAAGGGGTTTTAATGATTATCAGCAAAAGGTTTCAACAAAAAAGTTTTTCCTATATGTCCCTAGAAAATACAGAAAAAAGAATCACCCAAATGGATCTATAACGAAGGAGAAAAATGAATTTGAACCGGACTGGTTCACTACCTGTTCACCTTTTGTTGCAGAAAAAATTTTCTTTTTCTTGCTTTTCTCTCTCCCTACCCGAAATCTTGTGCAGCCATTTTTCTAACTTGTTTCTTCCCTGTTCTCAACCCTAAAAGTTGCATTGTTTCTTATTTATATGAAATAAAAAACCCTAAAACTAGCAATGAAGGGTTGGGATGAAAAAATGGCGATGTGGCTCCTTCTCTCCCTTTGATCAATTGTAGTTAAGTGTTAGAAGATAAGATTTGGAAGATGATGAGTTATATATGTACTAACCAAGTTTGGGGAAAAAGAAAGAGAAAAGAAAGAAAAAAAAAGGAAAAAGAAAGGAAAATAAAATGAAGCCATGAAGCTTCTTGTAACAATCTTGCCTCAAATTTTTGGAGAAGAAACGCGTGCGTGAAGGATCAGGTTTTTTTTTTTTTTTTAAAGAGAAGAAAGGAATAGGGCCAAACGGGCCTTGCTTCTTCAGGCCTACTTTCCAAGCTTCAATTTTCTTTTTGCATGAATTTTTCTTTGGGTTTCATTTGGGTTTTCGAGGAGTTTTTGGTAGGTTTTATTGTGGGGTTTGTTTTTTGATTATTTAAGGATTGGGTTTGGATTTTTTTTCCTTGGGTTTGAAATAGAAGAAAAATCTCTATTATTTTCTCTAATTTTGAACATCCATTTTCTTTTCTTTTCCTTTTCTTTCGTTTTTTGCACAAACTTACAAAACAAAATTAAAATGATTAATTAAACAATTTATAGGTAAAATAATAAAATAGACTTGAAATTGGGAAAAATTTGGTGTCTATACTACTAATATTATTTCATATTCGTATCAACATGTATTTTCAAAAGTTCGTAGGTTTGAAAATGATACGTGTGCCCGAAAGTTAGTTACGTGATTGAGATCAAGTAATTTTACAACATCCCAAGCATTGTGGATAGCAAATTCAAAGAGAATATGCATATCAAATACGCAGTCATGACTATGGTAAAATTACTCTGCTTTAATTACTTAGTGAATGAAATTTTCAATTCATAATAGTTATCATTGTCTTCTTTCATTCTTTCTAAGTTAAATATTTTTGAATATCTTCTTACATTCAGAGCATTAACAAAGACAATATGTTCTATGAATTGTGCAAAAATTATGGACAACCATGTGAAACTCATTTCGAAAAAGTAGCATGTACACATTGAAATGACGTAATTGACACTATTGTCAGGTAATTAATTTAAAATGCCTTTAACTTCAATATATTTTTCTATAATGTATATCGCATTTTCTACTCAAACAGATACAATATTAACATATAAATCAGAAAATTTCTATGATAACCTGCATTTTAATCTACAAGACGGACATGCACAATTCGTATTTTGTTATGATGTTTCTTATGTTAGAGAATTGCAAAGGAAATTAGAATTTCTTTATACATATTTATTTTTATATAATACCATTTATAAACTATATAAAAAATACACTAATTTTGAATTCTGTATGCTCTTAATTTTCAAGAAAATAGATATAGGCTGTTCAACCAACAAATCAACTCATGCAAAGATCGTGCCTTCTCATTTGTAGTACAAAATCCATAAAATTCAACAAAGTTAATTAATCCACAAATATTGACTTTCGTACTAAAAGTTGATTGATGTGAAGAATGTTCGCATCTTTGTATAAAATTATCAAATCGAATGCATAATATTTGTAAGTATATTATTTTGAAATCAAATAAAACACACTATTACATTCATGTATATCCATGTATCTTTCATTTTCTAATATACATTTCTATTGTTATTTCAGAATCCATCTTCCACAAAAAGATGGTTCATGAATGATATACATATTTTATCATATTTTGAACTATTGCTAGACAAATTTTAGATTTTAGTTATTTTGGTACAATTTTTTTTACTATTTTTAAATTCACCCTCCCTTTTAATAATCTTTTAATAATGAGTTTTGTGCTAGTTCTAAACAACTATTTGGCATACCTTCTACCAATAGGATAGTTGCACGTGAATATATAAATATCCCACTTGCTCATTCACATATTAAGTGGGGTTTCTATATATTCACTTAAAACTCTTTTATTCATCTTGGAACAAAATTGCTGGATTTGTCAAATAGTTGTTTCGGACCAATGTAAAATTTTTTCTTCCGCCTCGAATGTTATCTCTACCTTGTTTCTCCTTACAGGGAAGACAGTCAAGGACACCCGCTCCATTGCCATTCTTTGCTTTCATCCTCACACCGGAGTCGAGTTACTTTAAAAAAATAATAATAATAAATACATAAATGGAGATGAAACTGCAGCACATGCTACTGCTAGCATTATACTACAGACGAAGACTTTGTAGGCAGTTTGCTGGGAGCCGAGGACCAAGAGGAATTTCCAAGTTTTTCGAAGCCGTGCCGTCTCGGGTGTTGTTGGGCTGTAAGCCTGTGACTCAACAAAGTTGCTTCATCCGTACTTCAACTCCTCGTATTCCCAATTGTTTATTTAAAAATACCGTTTCCAAAAATTATTGGTTTCTTCATTCCTCAGAATAGTACACATGAAATAGAATGTGCTTTGTGTACGAAGTTAAGATAGATTGATATTAAGGCATTTATTTGACCAAGAAAACCTTCCACTTATATATGTGTGTGTGCGTAAGTCTTTCCCAGAACGGAGAAAAAAACTAAGAATCAGGAAATTGGATTGGGAACTGGATTTTGAATATGATAAGGAGATAAAGTTAAAAAAAAAGATAAAGTTATTCTGCTTTAAGAGAATATTGAAAAAAATATTGCCAGGGTATACAAAAACAAAATGCTTTAATCTGGTTATCAAGTGACTTTATCTTAATTTTCAACTAGATTTAAGAACTCTTCTATTGTCCAACAATTTTAATACAAGAGAAATAAAACCTGAGCTCATTTTCTTTATATTTCCTTCTCATTTTATATCATTCTTTTTAATTTTATTTTGACAAATATATTTGCACTTTTAGGATTTGAGCGCAACTGTTGACCATGATTCGTCGAATTGTGAATGAATGCTTCTTCTGGACTTCTAATAAATACATATTTTAAAAGTACAAATTTGCCGTAACAAATATCCCAACCCCACACACAAAGACACCTTTAATAATTGTTGGATCCAGGATCTTTGCAATTGTCAGTCTTAATTAGGGTGTTCACACTTCGGGAAAAACCAAATAATGGACCGATCCAATTTAAATTGGAAATTGAATATCGGTAAAACGATTAAGATCCAATATTAAATTTTAGTAAACAATTTGGGAATGGATATTAAAATTCGATTCCCGAAATCCTGATTACCGACAAAATTACTGAATTTTGATATTTTAATTAAATATTTTATACATTTCATGCTTACTAATATACCATATTATATATTATTGTATTAGTCAATAGTATTATAAGTTATCATTTATGCTTATAAACAAATATGTGACCATAAAGTGTACTGATTAACATATTAATAACTTTTATAATGTTAATTACATATTAAATATACTTCACTGATATATATTAAAAAGCTAATATAAAACTCTAAATATTTTATCAAAATACCGACTATCTGGCTGAAATCCAATTACCAATAACCAAAAATCAAATAAAACTGTAATTAGATGTTGGCCTTGTTGAAAAATGGACCAATACGAGTTGATGAACACCTTTAGTCTTAATTGTATCATACACCATTACAATGTATGCACTAACCCATATAGACATAGACACTACACTAACAAATATAGAGGTTAACATAAAGTTTTTTTTTAATAAAAAAGTAAATTTTGTTCACAGATTGCTAGAAAAATCATTGCCCTAATAGCAGGTTAAAAATATACTAGAAATAAATATATGCAATTTGATAGACACAATAGATATAAAAATTATGAACAAATTTAAAATATATAAGATAAATTAAATTATTTTTTAATAAGATAAATCGCTACAAGTCTTCCTCTACATGTTGCAATCGTCAATCTGCTAATCAACTATTTTAAACTCTAATCATGATGATGAGATCTATCAAGATAAACTCAACATCCAAAAAAAAAGAAAAGAAAAATCAGATCTATCCATCAGATCTAAAATAAATTTAGATATAACAACAAACAAGAAAAAAATAATAAAAAAATCTTACTAACAACTCTTAGGAGAACAGAAAATTCTCATTATGAACCTCTAGGAGAAACAGAAAATTTTTATTAAGAAATCTTAAGAGAGCCTCTATAAAATAAAATAAAACAAAATCCCTGGGATGGAAATATCTCCGTCCCAGAGAGGAAAGCAAAGTGGTGACGTAGGAAGAGTTCTTTTTTAATATGATAACATATAAAATATAGCAAATTTCGTTAATTATGAAAAGCTCTATCTGACAATGAATCACATCTGTGTAGCTTGAAATCAATTCAACCTGAACCATCAATCCATTTTTTCTCTCTCTTTTTTTTATTATTATTTTGGTTAAGTACCATCAATTGAATTGTTAGTCTACCAATTGCAGAGAGTTTCATCCCATAATGGTATTGCACTAATCATTGACAATTCTAGGGTCATATAGAAATCTCTCTGCTTCCCAGGGCCAAGAAACTGAGAAAGAAGGCTCCCTATACCAAGATTTCAACTACCCAACATTCAAGAACGTTTTTGAAGCCTTAAAATTAGGATTGTGAACCCACTCGTGTGCACAAGACTTTGACTAAGGTATACTAAGATATAATAACATAACATCAGTTAGTGTGTAAAAGTGACTAAGCCACCTCTTTCTTTGGATTCATTCTCATTCTCTTCACAGATTTTCTGGATTCTAGAAGTTGTAACAATTTATTATTCTACGGATTCTAGAGATCGGGTTCAAGCCATTTTTCCATGGAGATATAGAAGCATAGAGATGTATCATAATTCTTCCACGTAATGAGTATAGTCTCCACTTCCAATTTGTCTACTAGCTAATTTTTTCGATTCTGTTTACATGAGCAGAACTGATGGAAAACATTGCAAGTCCAAAAGGTAGTTTAGTCCTTTCCAGTCCTCTGTCATCTCCAAATGTCAGTGCTTTGCTGAAGATCAAAATTATGTCATGGTAAGATATAATCAGTAGATAAGCTGATTGTTTTCATCTATAAAGAGTCTCAACTGATTTTTTTGTTTGTCATCTTAGGAGCCAAGAGACTGGTTTACCTCTTTCTGTTCGTGTTCGTGTTGCTAACAGAACCTTTAACCTGCACAAGGTAAGCAGAAAAAAACTCCGGTTCCATGAGGAAACAATCAGTGAACCCCAGAAAAAATTTCATTGAATTCTTAGTAGGATACTCCATTTTTTATTCTCGTGGTGATTTGATGACTTTTCTATCTAGTGTATATGTTTACAATATGTAGCCATCGGAATTTGGAACTCATTTCTTCTATTCCCTTTGGCATGGCAGCGTCCTCTTTTCTCAAAGAGTGGATACTTCAAGGGAAGATTGAATGAATCAAATGAGATTGAGCTGCCACAAAATTTTCCCGGTGGAGCAGATACCTTCGAGATGATAGCCCTCTTCATCTATGGATCCTCTACTATGGTTGACCCTTTCAATGTGGCAGGCCTGCGTTGTGCAGCTGAGTTTCTTGAAATGACTGAGGAGTACAGTTCTGGCAACCTTTGTGAGCGTTTTGACATATACTTGAACCAGGTTGTCTTGCAAAGCTGGGATGATACTTTAATTGTTCTCCAGAAGTGCCAAAAGTTGTTACCTTGGGCTGAAGAGTTGCTGATTGTGAGCCGTTGCATCGAGTCTCTTGCATTCATGGCTTGCATGGAGATTCTTGACCCTGAGAGGAGGCGAGAGAAACCAATTGTGACATTGGAGGCTTTGGCTAGTCAACCATGGAGCTGTGAAACTGTTAAGGAGATAGTAAGGCAAGATTTGTGGATTAATGACCTTATTGCGCTGCCATTTTCTTTCTTCAAGAGGATAATAGGATCATTGAGAAGGCAAGGAATGAAAGAAAAATATGTCTGCCCTATAATACTTTTCTATGCTAACAAATGGATCCTCTCTGCAAAGATGAAGAGGCATGAAAGTCATGATGATGATGTAGATGATGATTTCAAGAGCAAACTCTCACATATCCTACAAGGAATTGTTGACATGCTACCAATCGAAGAGAAGGCTAGTAAAGGAATTCCTGTTGGATTTTACTTCTCTTTGCTATCGCAAGCTCTCCAACTTGAATTGAGGGATGACAGTAGGGAAAAACTGCAGCAGCAAATTGTATGTATGTTACACTTTGCTCAGGTGGAGGATTTTCTCCGACCCAAGAGTAAGACAGATTCCATTTCTTGCTCCAAAGAGTTGGCTGTTATGGAACAGATATTTTCAACATATGTTTCATCTTACATGGGGCCATGCCATACTCCTTCAAGCAATGTCATTGTTGCAGAATTATGGGATATGTATCTGTCACAGGTAGCTACTGATTTACGACTGGATTCCAAAAGATTCATGGATCTCATTGAAACCTTGCCGATGTACAGCAGGCAAAACCATGATCATCTGTACAGAGCTCTGAAAACCTTCCTCGAGGTGAGCACTAAATTATTTATTCCAAGTCTCGTACTTTGATGCTAAAGAGACTGCAACCGCAACTAATAATTAGATCACTTGAATGGTAAACACTATGAAATTCTTCAACTATGAGATCACATTTGTCCTAATTGTGTGTTTGTCTTTGCAGGCACATCCAGATTTATCACAAGAAGAGAGAGGTTTTGTCTGCAAATACCTGAATTGCCAGAAACTGTCACAGGAAATGTGCATTGAAGCAGTTCAAAATGAACTGATGCCACTGCGACTTATTGTTCAGGCACTATTTGTTCAGCAACTAAATACACAGCAAGCTTTTAAAGAATGTTCAGATTCATTCAGGTACACCCATTGTAATGAATTATCAGGAAGCATCTCAAGCTCGAGGTATGCTAATTCCAAAAGCCAGAACTTAGGAGAAAGCCCAGACATGGATGGACGTGAGGGAGGCTGCAAACTGAGCTTCTTATTGCAGAAAGACAAAGCAATGCAAAGGCCAGACATAGAGAATGAAATCTCATGGAAGGATTATGAATCTACAAGCTTCAGAATCCAAAATCTTGAGCAAGAACTAATCTCTTTGAAGAGAGCGCTTAAAGTGCAAAATATTTCAAAGAAAAGGGAACCACCTCAAGCGCACACAGAACCACTTTCAGGACGGCTCCGGACTGCAAGACCATATGGATTCGAGGGAAGATCAATGAGCAAGAAGAAAAATGCCGTTGGGCAGGTGACTGCTTGCATTGGAAATGTGAATCTTGCATCCCAGAGAAAATATGCTAGTAAGTTGCTTAAAATTTTCCACAGGATTAGTATGTTTGGAAGGGGAAAAGCAAAACGAAAGCCTAGTACGACTACAGGCAAATCTAGTGTAGTTACCAGCACTGTAGTATGTACTATCAATTAAAAATGTGAAAAATCATCCAAAAGGGATTTCTCATACATAATAGGGTGCGCATGATGTCTATCAAAATGGATGTTTTGGACTAAGCATATCAAGAACTGAGTCAAGTCAGTATACAGATACGGCCAACTACTTCCTGCAGGCATTTGCACTGATAAAATATTTGATGCGGCTGATAGTGTACCTACAAAATGCATGCCACTCAAGAATTGAGAAGCCAACAATTTGATCAGAGCTTTCAGAGACTTAACTCAAACACAAGGCAATAGGAAATTGAAGGGCTATTATTGAAAGGCCTTTAATTACCTGCAGACGCTTGTTGTACTTGTGATAATATCTTGTTTCGAACTTTATGAAAGAAAAAAAGAAAAAGAACTTGAGACCATTGAAGAAAGAAGATAAACTTCCTTACATTAAAGTGTAGGCTAGAAATGATTTACATGATTCTTTTTATGCATTTGCCTCTAATTCTGAGTTCTGTCCCTTATCTTATTTATTTAGACCTTTCACAAGCAAAGATGGTATGAAGGAAATATTGCTCTTTACTTGTCAGAGCTCTCCAATTTGTTCCCCAGTGAATCAAGCCTGGAAAGATGGCATGATTGTGTTACTATCTTGTTAAATCTTTTACACAGTCAGTATTAAGGATATATGTCTCTCTTTAGTTGTCAGACCTCTCCATTTCATTTCCTATTGAATCAAGCCTGAAAGGATAGCATGATATTACTATCTTGTTTCTTCTCAAGTTCAGCATCAGAGCTCCAGATAAGGGTGTATTATCGTAGCAACAACTGGAAAGAAGAGGGGCAATAAGGCACAAAGAGATCCCTACTAAGGTAACACAGAAAAGAAACCAGTCTGGAACAAATTTTCAAAGATGTAATCATTAGAACTACAATAATATTCATTCTGCAGCAATTAAGCAAATTCAGATAAGCATGGAGATATTAACAGATGGTAGCAGACCAGTTTCCATTCTACAGAGTAAACTGAAAAAGCATACATCTGCTTTTGACATTCTTGTTGGCATAGAAAAGAGTTACTAGTACTCCTGTTACAAGCAAGCTTGTATATACATAATTCAAAAGGGCTCCAAAAGTAGGAAGTCTCAAGTGTCAAACTTAGCCATACAGAATTGATTGAAATAGACAGAAAGCCCAAACAATCAGTCACAATATCATCCACAGATGGAACTAAACAACCACAGCTTTATCAAGGCTCTCATTGGCTTGAACATTGTGAGGTTTCAAGACTGATCTTGCAGCTTCCACGTGTAAATTTACATAGTGTTGGCGGCAAACAGGCATATAAACATCTGCACCGCCTATTAGCTCTGTCTTGATCTCCTCAGTCTTCCTCAATGTAAAGAAAGCCCTTTTCCTGCAGAGCTCACATCGTGCAGTCAACTTGGTTATCGTGTCAGCAAGTGGTACCACTTCAAGAACTGAGCCAAAACTCCTCCTATGAGAAAGTACAAATTCCAACATTACCAATACAGAATATCTTTTTGAATCATACAAAACTACTTGATCAAACAACAGACCAGATCAATCACGAACTGAAAAATACCTCAAATAGTCTCCATCCAGGCCAGCAACTACTACAATTTTCCCATCAAGATCAGCAGCCTCACAGCAGAAATCATACAGGTCATCAAAGAATTGAGCTTCATCAATGCCAATCACATCCAACTATCAACATACGAAACTAATTAGTATCAACAAATATATTAAATTAAACACAGATAACCATTACCCTTTTACATCATGATCAAAAACGAAGTGCCTGTTTCTATGGTTGACATACAACTCTTAAGATTTTACAAGATTAGTCAGCAAATCAATCCAAACGCACAAGGGATTACAATTGAAATACCTTTTCGTAGGCATCAACTCCAATTTTCTGCTTAAAGGATGAAAGATCTGGCATTGACCAACAGGGGAACTTCACCCCATCATGGGTCACCACTGCATCTGTGGCATATCTTGTGTCCTTGCTTGACTTTATCATGGCAACACTTCTGCTCACGAATATTCCATTAATTAATCAACGAAATTCATTTAGTCAGAGCGCAAAAAGTGAAACTCGTGGAGTGCAGGGCATGTAACAGTTGTACATTTTGAATCAGATGTTGTATCCAAGTAACTTCAATTTTTTTTCTCAAAATTCTTGAAGTTCCAGAAAACCGGGATTCCATGTCCAATCTTTATGCTCAAAAATTAAGAAAAAGAAAAGAATAGAAAAGAAAAGCATCACAACAGCTTTTTACTGCACGGCCATGGATATGGCAATTAATACTTGTACCTAGTTCAGCGTATGTTGTACCTGGCTATGTAAAATCGTCATATTGGATGAATTATTCATAAAATTTCGTAGTTTTAAAGAAACTGAGATGATATTTCCAATCTTACGAGCTAAAAAATAAAATAAATTAAAAATCAACAACATCACAATCAGCCAGAAATTATAAAGAAAAATCAAGGATGAAAACATGGAAAAAAATTTGTTTCTAACAAATTACCTGCCACTGTCGGATTCCAATTTGACACGGCGAAGTAAAGAGGTGGTCTTGCCTGCAAACATGGGCCCGATGATGACGTGGATCTCCCCGGAGGGCTGATTAGCGGATCCCATCTGATCCGCGGCATCAGTAGACATCGAGCTTAAGTTCAAAGAAACTGAGCTTTTAACAAAGGAAGAAGACATCATTTTCAACGGGACAAAAAGAAAAAGGATACTAAGAAAACTTTAAAATGGGAGAGTTGGTGGATAGATGGGGTAGAAGGGAAGAGAAACGTCAGAGGATTTATACAGAGAAGGAGAAAAGCGTACGAGGGACGTTTGTTTGGGGTTTGAATTTTTCAGCGTTTGAATTTATGGAGGGAAGAGAAGGCAGTTTGTTTGTTTGTTTTTGCCTTTTGGGGATTTGGCGTTTCGGCAGTTTGGACTTTGGAGGGAAAAGCACAGGCAAAGGGAGCGGTCTCTTTTGGACACGTGGCCACTGTTTGATTAATTCCTGTGATAATTCTGGTGTTGCCCTGGTTTGCTCCGAATTTGCAGTTAAGTCCATAAGCAAGGAAAGACCTGTTTGGGATTGCATTTTCTTGGGATAATTTGAAAAACCTTCCTTGAGATTTCTGATAATTTCGCTTAACACTCTTAATATTTCAAAATTTACGCCTACCTATATTGTCCATTTAAAACGATAATTTTGTTTGGATAGAATATTATTTGAAATAATTACTGTAGCACTTTTTGTGATATAATGTATGTGAGATAAAAAGGTGGTTGAAAATATAAAAAGATAGGTTGGAAAATGTGTTTATGATGCAAGCGAAATATTATTTGGAATAATTTGCTATCCAAACAAACCCATTAAAAGTAACCTATCCTAATGAGATTTGTCATTGTAATTGATTATCAAACAAGAAGTGGGCATAAAAATCTTGACACTCATTCCTTTGTAATTGTACAAAATTACTATACAATTGTTTAGAAAAATAAATTAAACTTTATTAGATGAGGAAATTTTAGGGTATTCATTAAAATTTTGACCCTATTTTAAGGTTTGGTTACTAAAAGTGTCAAATCAAGGATGGTAAGTGTAATTTTTAATATCTCGAGGGAGCTTAGTGAAATTGTTTGTTAAAAATCTTAGGGGAGGTTTCTGAAATTATTTTGGAGAGTTTTTGAGGAAAAATTACGGGCCTGTTTGGAATCTGAGTTTTTTGGGAGTTTGTCTAAAACTTTACTGTAGTGCACTGTAGAAGTTTTTGAAAAAATTTTGTAGAAGTTTTTCTTTTCTTTCCTATCTTCTTCTTCTTCGTCCCAGCAGCAACGCAGACACAGCAACAACGCAGCAACGCAGCCTCGCCCAGCAGCCTGCTCCACCCCCTACTCCGCCACCAGCCCCACCTCCAACACCTCCGCCAAGGCCTCCTCCAGCGCCTCCTCCCACACCTCCACCTGCTCCACCTCCGGCACCACCACCAATGCCTCCACCAGCTCCTCCTCCTACTCTCCCGCCTGCTCCACCTCCAACTCCACCACCAGCCCCACCTCCTGCACCACCACCTGCTCCTCCACCAGCACCTCCTCCAACGCCACCACCAGCATCACCCACTACCTGCACCTCCTCCAACTCCAACACCACCATCGGCTCCTTCAGCAGCACCTCCTCCAATGCCACCTCCCGCCACCCCTCTCCTCCCTTTCCCCTTCTCCTCCCCTTGCCCTTCCCCCTCCCTCTTCCCTCGCCCGGCAGTCAAGGCACACCTCTTCCACAAGCCAGTCAATTTTATTTTTTTTTTTGCAATTTTCAGTCTTCCCCTCTTCTCCCCCTTCCTGCAATCTGGAAAAATCCCCCTCCTCGGCGCTATCTAGGACACCGCTTCTGTGAGCTCAAAAACGACGAACAGTCCAAGTGTACAGGGCACCGCTTCTGTCTGGCAAAGTGTTTTGGAGTTTCAAAACAAGATGCGGCAAAACGACATCGTTTTGCTCAAAGTTTAACAAGGGGACCGTGTGAGTTTTTTGGAAGTTTTTTGGGTTCCTGTAGCAAAAGTTGTATAAAAACTAGTAGCAAACAAACTTGCTCAAAAACTTGGGTTCCAAACACCCCTTACTATAGCAGTTTTTTAAGATATGAAAATCATATGGAAGGAATATTCATGAAAAACATAAAATTTTTTCTCCAAAAAATCACAATCTAAACAAGGAATTTCTAGCAAAAGCAAAACAATAAAATTGATAACCAAAGGCGTAAAATTTAACTTGAGTTAATTTTCCTGATTTAAAATTTAGGCTTAAACATGAACTACCCACTATAACTAGGCTACATTTCACAAAATATACTTAATAACAACGGAAGGCTAAAACCATTAGTTCTACTAGCGGTTTGGCCAGAATACTTTCTCATGAAAACAACATTAACCTCATATAAAACTACTATTTTTTACTCTATAAACTCCTCATCCACTATTACTACTATTTTGCTATGCAAAACATCGAATTATCGGGCCTCTAGAACTGTACAACAACATTAAAATACAACAAAAAATTTCCTTGTTAATCCAATTATCGGTAAACTATCCACAAAATTGCTTATAGAAGAGAATCATGCAGGGAAAAAAAGAGAAAACAATGCATCTAGCAGGTGCAGTGTTACTGGTGATATATTTGAGAAAAAAGATTTTTCGTTAAACAAGTACACGTAAATAAGCAGAAAAATAAGACAAAAAAACTTGACAACAAAAGAAGAGGAATATGAGAACGTCCAACCAATGACCTTTTGCAATTTGAAGAATATGGAACCATGACACTTCAAAATAGCACAAAGAAGAGATAAAACAAGTATATATGTGTGTGTGTACACGCACATGCATTTTTTACTCAAAAACATGGAATATATATAGGGCTAACAATAACAAAATTCTAATAGGCATTAAGTACTAAAAAACAAATTGTATGAAATAGCATTTGTTTCCCATCACTCGATGGCTTTCTATGACCCCCCAAAAATTTTTTTTTTTCCTTATTTTATATCTATTCTATTTCTTTTCATGCATTTTCTTTATATTACTTTATTACCTTAATTTTATAGATATTTTTATAAGTGAGTCAAGCTTTTAAATCATTTTCTTGAAGTGTATTATGGACGTGGGACCCGCTAGTGCGGTAAGTGCGGAAAATTTTGATGATTAGATGGAGTTTTGCATAAAGGGATATTATTTTACAAGGTGCTAAGGGATAATTAGAAGTTAGCTAGATAAATTAGCTTTGGAAGACAAGAAGATGAGGACAAAACCCTAAAGAGCCAAGTGTCGCGAAACCGTTGGAAGTTGGACTTTGACCAAATCTTTCTTAACTTTACTAAAACCAAACATTGACCAAAATTTGCTCATTTCTTCCCATTTTTCTTAGTCTTGGCCGAAATTCTTGAGAGGAAAAACAAGGGAGAGAAACTTCATCTTCAATCCCAACTTTCTTGCTTGAATCTTGAGCTCTAACCATAGTTTGTGCAAACTACTCCATAATAGTGCTAATTAAGGTAGATTTCAAGGTGTTGGTGGAGTGATTTTGGAGGAAGAAGCATTAAGTTGCCGTCTTTCTTGAGGTTACAAGGTAAGTTTACCAAGAAATCTCTCTTTGCTTCTAATACAACCATACTAGTGGTTTAGGGTTGCTAAAGTGGTAGTTTTATGGGAAATTTCATGAGTTGAAGTGGTGTTATGAAAATTTTCAGTTTTTATTGGTAAATTTCTGCCTACATATGATGCTTAGGTGTTGGCCATGGTTTGATAGTTTTGCTATGTGAAATATTGAGGTTTTATAGGCTAGTTTAACTTGGCTAAAGAAATTTCCAACTTATGTGCATAAATTTCAGTTTAGGGTTTCCAATTTGGGCTTGATTGTGGTTGGTTTGGGACTCATCAATTGGCTAATTAAAGGGTGTTGTGACCCTAATTAAGTGTGTTTAATAGATTATGATTTGTATGTGCAATTGAGGCTGTTTTGGGTGAACTTTGGTGTTGATTGTAGGATGGAAAAGTAAAGAAATTAAGAGGAGGTGCTGCTGAAAATTTGTCTGCAGGAACCTTTGGGCAGCCTTAGGAAATCTGATATATCTTGTTGTAGAAAAGTCAGAATTTAGTTTCGTTTGTTGTGTTTGAAACTAGAGTCAGACTACTATCAACTGTGAAAATTCAGCCTTTTTCTCAATTCCAATGAATATCTGTGATTTTTCAAAGTTGACTGAAATTGCATACCTATTCTGTCTTTTACTAGATGAAGTAGCAACTTGAGACTCGAATTTGACTGACTTATGGACTGAATCAGATTTTGGACAAAACATGAAATTATAGGGATTTGAGTTAACTTTATACCTGCAAAATTTTAGATCAGTTGGATCATTTTAGCTTATGATTTGGCCAGAGCATTCCTACTGCACAAAAACTCTAATTTTCCTGACCTGTTTTTCATGTGCTTCCGACCGTCCAATTTTGACCCTGAAAATGTGAGAACTGGGTGTCAATGTCTTCATAGGAAATGTAGGTCTATGTCTTAGCTTCAAAACACCATTAAATTTGCCTCAATCTGATACGTATAGCTTCAGTTGTGATCAAAACACCAAAGGATGGCAAAGCTGCCATCTTCATTGTTTCTCGTTACCTTTCTCTTGTTTTCTGTTTCCTTGGTCCGACTTAACATGTACTTCTCAAGTGTTCTAAACCTGATTTCTAACATTATAAACAAATATTCCAAACATGATGGTTTTTAGTTGCACATATTGGCTTTGAACTTAACCGTTTTTGATCATTTTCTTTTACAAATTATGTGTGCACCTTGCCTATATGACTTACTATATTTTCATGCCTTTTTCTTTTGATATAAAAATATAAGTTATGCAGCTTGCACTTGTATATGATTGGCTCTTTGTGGACAATATTTGACTGCAGATTTCGAGAGTGGCCAAGGTGCCGGCCCTGAACCGAATTTTGATAAAACGTGACTTGTTTAGGGTTAGTGTTCCTTGCATGTTTGTGCAATAAGTGACTATGTGAATATCTGTGAGTGATTATTTGAATGTTAAATGTTTTCCAATGATTGCTAAATAGATTTTCGATGGACGAGCGTGTACTTTATCGCACTCAACCCAAGCTAAAGTGAATTTTCAATGATTGAATGCTATTTGTGCATGAATGTAAGCCTTTTGGCTGAACTGGACCCTTGCCCTTCGTTGCCAGTCGACTCGAGTCAGAAATGGACTCCGTCGGGCGACTAGTGACCTTAGGACAGTGTTTTGGTATACTCGAGTATGACCACGAAAGTTGGTGGAGAACTGGCCAGTGAATTGGCTAGTGGCGGGAAATGAAATGAATGAATTGAAATGTTGAAGTAAAGGGAAGAGATGAATGATTGAATGAAGGAGATTGATTGGCGGAATGAACAAATGGCTCCACGTGAGCATGTATCCTTTTAATGAATGTGTTCTCATTGCTTTTATATTGTGAATGTTTTCTCAATTGATTGTTGTTAAATGACTAATGTCCTTGTTTCAATTGCTTGATTATGTGTATGGGAACCTCACTGAGCTTTAGCTCTCCCCTCTATTCCGTTAAATTTGTTTTCCTTATAGGGTTTGAGAGCAAGGACGGGTGATTAGTAGAAAACTAAACTTTTGACTAGAACTTTTGTTGTGTAATAGTGATAGTATTAGTAGTTGGTTGGATCCTAAACTTTTGTACTAATCTTGAGGATTGTATATCCGTGTTAATGTTTGTATATATGTTAAGTTTGATTGGCACATCTTTACTTGCTCTTGAGAGTTGATTGAGTGAGTTAGTGAGTCATGAGGAGAGTTGGGCAAGTGATCCGCCAAACCCTTTGATTCGCCTTAGGGGAAGGTGGGGTCGTCACACTTTCCTTCCAATGGAAGGGCAAATTTAGAATGGGATTTCTATCCTTTGGTAGGGTGAGCAACTTTAGAAATTATTTTTTACCGAATTCGAGTTGAATTTGGTGATTTGAAATTAGTAAATCAGAGTTTTGTTGGTACAATGAGATTTCAAATCAGGGACGTTAGAATTGGAGTGAATATGGTTTATGGTTTTATATACCATTTGAATTAAATATAGTAAAGCAGTAATTTACCATTTTCACTTTCAAATTATTGCCTATGCAATACATAACCATATACAAACGTATACACACATATATACATGCATACAAGACTCAGACTCTTCAATCCAGCCTCCCCTCACTTCATTTTCTCCTTTTGTTTCATCAAACAAATCGCAAGGCTTTAGATAGTAGAGTTGAAAGCAAGAATCCAAGAAGACAAGAATGCATCTCACTCGCAATCCAGTCACTCCAAATAGACAAAGACTCACCAGTCCCTAATCGACTTGTCACATTAGTTGTAAACTAAATGGGTTAAGGTAATGAATTTAGCACCAAGGCCCTAAGTCCTGTACGATTTTAGATTCATTGTATTTTACCATAATTGATATGATTTTATTCAATTTTAGCCTATTTAGCTGTAATTTAATCTTAAATTGGTAATTGTTGCCATAATCTGATTTTACTCTAATTTTTGGTCATGACTTGTGCCCTAACTTTGATACATCTGTAATTTTCTTCAACTTTCTTCCTAATTAATCACGATTTGGCTGAAATTTAGTTGTGCAACAATTGAATTGCGCCCTAATGTTAACGTAGGCCCTTAAATGTAAATATAATTGACTAATTTACTGACCTCAGTAATTTGACTTATATGTCTATTTGATTGTAGCTCAATTGGTTGTTCTAAATTTTGTAAATTGCACTCTATGTTGCTGTTTGTGCATGAGTACATGAAGCATGTTGCTGTCTATGGTTTATGTTCAAGTTCTACCTTGGTCTTAGTATATTAATTGTAATTTTATCTCTTGTAGACTTATATCAAGTTGTTGGAAAGAAAATTTTTCTATATGATTAATTGGAGATTTCTAAACATGAAACTAAGTATGTTAATTTTGCTTAAGAACATTAAGCTGAAAACAGGAAACTTAATTGAAAAAATTCAAGAAGTGTGCTGAAATTGAAAAAATTGAATGTAAAAAGTTGTTTCGTTTAGATGTTTCTATTTGGTGGAATTCTACTTATTTGGTGGAACTCAAGAGAGCTTTTGAGAGGTTTGAAGAGTAGGATCCTTATATGATTCAAGAGCTAGACTATTTTCTAATCTAATTTTGCAAAGAGTGGATTCTTGGTCATGATTTTGGAAAACTTTTTTAAGCTGATTGTAAAAGGGTTCTTATACCAAACATGTGACTTCTAATAAGTTTGTCAATAATATTATCACAGTCATGACGTTTTAAAGGAAATGGCAACAAGTGATAATGATTAATTGAGTTCTATAGCAAGAATAATTAAGAAGTATGGCAAGTACCAAGGAAGGATTGAAACGATGGACAAGCATGCTATTTTTTTCATTCTTGATTCTCAAACTAAACTTGAATGCCTTGAATTCATTCTTTGCCAAATATATGGTGAATTTGATTATGCAAATCTGTCTAAGCTTGCAATAGATGCAACTTTTGGAGTTGCTTAATGAAAATGAGAGACTCAACTCCCTTGCCTCATCTTCTGCCTCTCATGTTTCTTCGTGTTTAGTTCTAGTGCTACTAAAATAGGTAAAATTGCATTTGATGGAAATGCCTCTAGAAAGATCAATAGTAGGTACAAGTTGAAGTTTAAGAAGAGAAAAATGGCATTTGGAGGTAGGGATACAAAATCTAAATTAAACAAATATGTAAATGAGGATTGTGAAGATGATAGTGAGAAATTTGAAAATTTTGTTGTTGTAGAAGGCCAACAGACTTGGGTTCCCAATCCTCTCTATAGTGGCTCATGATGGATTAGTTGTCCAATTTCTACTGCAACTTCTAAATTTGCTTTTAGTATTGAAGGCTATGTTCTTGATAAATATAAAAATTTTTAACTCCTAGAATTGTGTAAGGTTTAATATGTGCTCAAGATTGACTTCGATTTTCAATGACAGAATTGAATATGGAAAAAAATTTAGAAGATTTTGAAATCTTCAAATCTAGTAAATTATTAAATTTCTTATTACCAAATTTGAAGTATTCTTCTATTTCTAATAATTTATTTTAAAATACTTAACAATTTCTCTTTGTTCTTGTAGATTTGCTCAAGGGGAGAGCTAAAGCAACTATTGTTGATCTTTGAGTTCAATAATTGTGAACTAGAAGCCCAAAAAGGGCAGATGAAGAATTGAATAGTGAAGAATGCAACATAATTTTTAAATTTGATTTTTGAACTGTTATTTAGTTTTAGAAACTATTGCTTATTATCTAATATTTAAACAATTTACTTTTATTCATGAGTGATGGTTCATGTACTAATTTCAAGATTATTTACTTTTTGGGCTATGGCTATGTAATCAGTAATGAACTACTGCTTGAATTGGCCTTATATTCTAAATTGCTGATTATCTTTTGCTTCTTCTACTTGTTGTATTGAATGCTTCAATGCTTGATAATTAGCATGCTTCGGTAGGGCTACTTGATGCGAATCACGTACTTATTCAACTAGCAGTTGAAGAGGATTACACGAGAATCTTCGTTAGATTTATCAATAAATCACCGATGTCAATTTCTAAATTGACATTGGACTTCAAGTCTAACCATGAATCATCCATTGCCCTATTTGGGTGAATTTCCCCGATTTACCTCTTCCTCTTTTCGATATGAAATATCTATTAAAATTGGGATCGTTGTTGGGTCGTCCCTTGCAGGCTGATTCTGCAACTTTTGCCTTTAAGCGTCCTTGGGTGGCCTAAGTGTTAATTGAGATTAATGTTGCCAAAGTGCCGGTTAATCACGTTTAGATTGGGGATGAGAGCTTTGGGCACTGGCAAAAGGTGGAGTATGAGAATTGGCCTAAGTATTGCTTGTTTTTGTGAGGGAATAGGCCATACGGACACAAAATGCTTCAAAAAAGACCCATCACAGAAGGCTGTGAAGCTTGCTTCTCCAAAAGTGCAGTAGGTTTATGTCGTTAAAGACAATAAGGGGAAGAATATGGCCATCTCTCATAAGCAGGACATGTCTATTAGACTGGGTGGAGCAGCAGGGTCATGCTATGATGAGTCACTGGGGAGACAGACAGGTGTGACTTCAGCACCACTTCAGTCATTGCGTGAAATGCCTCCAGTAGAGGCGGAAGTTACAATAGCTAAGGTTGCAGCTCCAGGGCTTGTTTCACAGAAGAGGGATCCCAGTTAATACCGGCTGATAATCTAGAGTTCAGTCGGGAGGTGCAATTGGGTAACTAGTTGCAGCAAACTAGAGAAGTATTCTAGCAATGTGAAATCGAGAAGGAAAATCTGAGAGAGGATGTCAGAGGGCCAGAATCTTCTCCAGGTTTCTCACTTCAAATCCCTTCGAGATCCTAAGCTCGTTAGATGATAATCAGCCGTTTTGGATGTCTCGCTCCTTGTCTCCGCCACGCTCGTGTCAACCTTTTTCATTAGCTCATCGTAAGTCTGCTTCTAATCTACTTGAACATGTGGTGTCAACATAGCAGCTAGTGGAGTTTCGAACACAGATTGATGCGCACCTACACAATAGGGAGTTGTTATCCCTGGGTTTCCCTTGGGCAGCTGTTGTGGATGAAAAATACATTTGTCTTTTGAATCAGATTGCAAAAAAGCTTGGTAGACCTTTAAATTATCTAAAGAAAATGGCGGCCTATCATTCTCAAGCTATGTCCTCTTTGGTTTTTAATGATAAATCCAATTAACTTGTTAGCTTGGAACATAAAAGGTATCTCCCGACGTGATTCACAACGGTATCTACAACATTTATATAGAAGCAATAATGTTCATTTATTAATTCTTCTTGAGCCTATGTCTGATGTTTCTCTATTAGACAGCATTAAGTCTTTGTTACGATTTGATAATGCTCAATCATTCATTGATGGAAAGATTTGGGTGATGTGGTTTGATGAGTTCTCTATTAAGTTTATGGAATTGGCAGAGTAGATGGTTCACATGCATGTAAAAGTGGTGTTTGGGTATTCTTTTTGGCTCTCAGCAGTCTACGCCAAGTGCACTCGTGTAGGTAGGAGATCTTTATGGCATGCATTGGAGAATGTCGGAGTTAGGTCCCAAACTCCATGGCTAATTGGTGGAGGTTTTAATGTGGTATCGTCGGCAGTAGAAAAAAAGGGGGTGCAGCGGTGAATGATAGGAACATGAAGGAATTCAACTCATGCACCTTTAATTGCAATATTTCACCAGTGGATTTTGATGGTCAACTATACACTTGGACGAATGGGTTGATGTAGCAGCAGTTGGACAGGATGCTGGTCAATGGTGCTTGGGCTGACCTTTTTGACACAACTCGGGTCTCGCACTTGCCTCAAGCAAGGTCTGATCACTGTCCATTGCTAGTTAAGTGTAGTTCTATCAGGGTTCGGAAGCGCGCTTTTAAATTCTTGAATGTCTGGCAAAGCATCCAACTTTTCATCAAATAGTGAGAGAAGCTTGGGGAGCTCCCGTATCCGGGGTAGGGATGCGGTGCTTTTTTAAAAAATTGATTCGGGTATGACATTGCATTAAACAATGGAATTCACAGATTTTGGGAACATTTTCTCTAGGGTCAAAGAGGCAGAAAAGCGTATGAAACAATGTGAGCTTGAGTATGACTCCATTCGGGATAACGTGACAAGGGCATGCCTGGGAAAAGCAAAGGCAGTTTATACTCAAGAGTTGATAGTGGAATATGAATTTTGGCCCCAAAAATCTGCAATTAAATGAATTTAGATAGGGGATGCTAACACTAAGTTTTTCCACTCGTGTGTTAGACAGAGAAGAAATTCCAATTTCATTTCTAGAATTAAAAATGAAGATGGAGTTTGATTGGATCAGCTAAAGAAAGTAAAGGAGTCAGTGGTAGAGTTTGATGATCTTGATCCCTATCTTTTGATATTTACAAAATAATTGGATAATACTAATATCTTTTCAATAAGAAAGCTTTTCAGCTCTGAAGCAATTTGATTCAAAGAACAATTGAAAGAAGATAAAGGAAGATGAAAGCTGTCGGACCCTCACAAAGACAATACCGAACGTCCGATAGACAGTGCAGATCATATCGGACGAAGAACATCTTCGCCGGACATCCGATAGAATTCAGATGATCCTTCAAACTCTATGTCTGCTATCGGACGCAAGTATCGGAAGTACCGGACGTCTGATAGAATTGAGATGATCCTTCAAGCAACGGTAGTACCAGACGTTCGATACTCCCAACGGCTAGTTAACTCTTCAATTACCTTCTATCCGTTGGAAGCATTAATGAAGCACTTTCTTGGTCTCATATAAATAGAGCATGGTCAGAAATTTCAAACAACTTTTGCACACTGAGAATACAAAAGATCAAGAGTAGTTTTAGTGAAAAAAATACTCTCCAAGGAATATTTGTAGTCTTTGTGGTGTAAGGTTCTTTGTAAACTTTTCATTTGTTAGTAAATACTTTAATAGTGTAGCTCTATGAGGGTTATCTTAAGGGATTGTAAAACTTCCTAACTTGACCGAGTGAAGCTTGGGGCAATGAGGAAATGAGCCTTCTTTTGTACACAAGATTGGTTGTATTTCATCAACTTGAAGAAGCTTGTTTTATGAGTTGATCTTTGAGCTCAAGAGGAGTTTGGTAGTCAATTGATTTGCAATTCTTCTCTTTTTATTTATCATTTTGTGAACCTTAATTGCTTATCTCTTCTACTCTCAAGTGATATTATCCTTTATTGATTGATTCATTGTGTGATCACTTAGAAAAGAGGGTAAATTTCATATTAAGTAAAAAGTGCTCATAATTTGATTAGTTTCTTTAATCAACCTAATTCACCCCCTCTTAGGTTGTCTTCGGGCCTAACAGAGTTCTTTTCCTCACTTTTCTCGTCTAAGAGGGAGGGACGGATGACTCTCCAGTTGTTCATTCAGTTGCCGCGGGTGGACCACTCTGATAATGATATACTGTGTGCACTTCAGTCGATGGAGGAGATTAGGTCTGTGGTTCTGTCTATGAGCCCGGATAGTGCCCCGAGTCCTGATGGATTTGGTGCTGGCTTTTATCAGAGATGTTGGGAGATCATTAAAAAGGATCTTCTACAAGCTGTTCAAGATTTCTTTACGGGCGGGCAGCAACCCCATGGTTTCACAAGCTCCCTCATTGTCCTCATCCCAAAGGTGCAAGGGGCTTCTCAGTGACGGGAGTTTCCGCCTATTAGCCTATGCAATGTCAGCTCCAAGAGTATCTCAAAAATTTTGGCGGTGAGGTTGAATAGGGTGTTGCCTAAAATTATTTCTACATGGCAGATAGGGTTCATCCCTGGTAGAGGTATTATAGACAATATTAGTTGGTTCACGAGTTAGCATGGGATTTGGATAGGCGATTGTCGGACCCTAATTTGATGCTTAAGTTGGATATGAAAAAAGCCTATGATCGAGTCAAATGGCCATTCTTGCTTTTTATGTTACGCAAGTTTGGATTTCAAGATAGGGCTATCGATTTGTTTTCGATCCCTATGCAATAGTTGGTTCTCAGTTCTAGTCAATGACGAGCCAGCTGGTTTTTTTAAGTCATCGAGGGAGGTCCGCCAAGGAGATCCACTCTCTTCAGCATTGTTTGTGATTGTGGCAAAATTCTTGAGAAGGGGTCTATTTCAGTTGTTCTAGAAAAATGAGAGGAGATTTTACGCATCGCCAGGGTGTCTATTACCTTACTTGACATTTGCAGATGACATTCTTATTTTCACCAAGTGCTCCGAGAGTTGCCTAGGGCCAATTCAAGGCTTTCTAGAGTCGTATCAAGGTTATTCTGGCCAAAAGGTCAATTCATCTAAGAGCTCATTTATTATTTCTAATAGGGTCACTGTTGAGCAAGTTGATATGATTACCTCCATCCTTGGTTTCTCTCGACAGCATTTTCCCTTCAATTATTTGGGAGCTCCTATTACGTGAGGTAGAGACCATTGTCGTCTTTTTGATGGAATTTTAGATAAGATTCGGCATAGACTTCAGCATTGGAGTTCTTGCATGTTGTGAGCTGGTGAAAAAATTATTCTTCTTCGTTATGTTCTTGCTTCTATCCCTATGTATCTTCTATAGGTCCTCCAACCACCTCAAGTGGTGCTCACAAAACTTGGTAGGATTTGCAATAGCTTTTTATGGGATCACAACACGGAATCGTCAAGAGTCCATTGGGCTTCATGGGAGAAGCTTTGTTTTCCTGTGGAAGAAAGGAGCTTGGGGTTTCATAGCTTTTGCGGATGTTTCCAAAGCATTTGCGTATTAGCTTTGGCGGCAACTTCATCTTGGAGATTTCAATTGGTCACAATTTATGCATGCCAAATGTGTTAAAGGCTATCACCCCTCTAAAGTGCATGTATCTCGGCTCACACCAGTTTGACGATGGTTGGAGGAAGTATGAGGATTTACGGAGTCAAAAATTAGGTGGTGTTTAGGGAGAGGGTTTGTTGATTTTTGGTTTGACTGTTGGTACTTTGATCAACCATTGTCGGTGGTGATGGGGGTACCTAATCTGCCACACATGTTGCCGGTGGAGTTTTATGAGGATATTGGATGGAGTGTTCACAAGCTACAACAGTGGGTCCCAGAGTCTATAGTGCAACAAATCTTGCAAATTCAGCTTCCCTGAGCTGGATGATGTCATGGTGTGGATACCATCTTCCTCTGATTCTTTCACTGTCTCATCAGCTTGGAAGTGTCTTCGACAAAGGAGGAACAAGTCAATGGTTGATCGTATTATTTGGGACAAGGTGTTACCTCTCAAGATCTCTTTTTTTGAATGGAGGATGTTACATGGTTTTCTCCCATTGGATGACAATTTAAAGAGGAGGGGGATTGTCCTTTCTTCGCAATGTATGTGTTATGAGAAGAATGAAGAATTATTGAATCATTTATTTCTCTATGGCCCGGTAGCTACTCAGGTTTGGAGGCATTTTATTGGGCAATTTAGTTTCCTAAATTTGGATCTCTTGCAGTCTACTGTTTCTGCAATGTTCACGTCTTGGGTTTTGTTTTCACTGTGATAGCCCCACCTCTCCTCAGGGCGAATCCTAAGGATTAACGAACTGCTTGTCCAGCTCGCGTCGGCACTCAGTCTACTAATGAACTAGCAACCCAAGAAAACTAATGAAATATCTTTGAAGTAAAGGGTACAAGCCATAATGAAAATATAATCGTCACGCCACCTTCCCAAACTTAGAATATAGAACTAAAAGTTAAACTTATAACTCCAAACTTAATTTACATAGTATGCGGCAAACATACAAATTCAAGCTTATAAGAGTCAAAGGTAGAATCTTCTAAATAAAAGATTACAATCCAAAGTAGAAGTTTAAGATAAGAATTGAGGCTATGAAAGTTCTTGACCACAATTCCATCCCAAATCTGTTAAGAAACATAAAAAGAGTGGGGTGAGCTAAAACTCAGTGAGGTTCCAAATAATCATGTAACCACATAATCAATTAGAGACGTAATATAAATGAGTGATCGCAGTACAATACTAGAACAAGTTAGTCACAATTCAATTCAAGGATACGGGTGGCTTCCAAAAGCCAAATCCACTTAAGTTTGATCGTATCGAAAATCCATTGACTCTCCGTCAACGTTTGTATCCAAGGATGTAATGTCCGTAGAACACCACTTACTCCAATTTCCGTCCACCAGTCAATCCCCTTACCAGGCCCAAACACCTCAAACAGTATAATTAGGTAACACTCGAGTATACCAGTTTCCAAATTTCAGTAAACAGTCCCCAGGGTTCATCTGCCTTCTCGACCAAGTCCTTGCTGGTTCGATACAACCGACTCACCTATGAGGTTGGGCATCCAAACAGTCACAATAGTTGATGGGATGTTACCCAAACAACTCACATCTTATAGTAGCAGTATACAGAGTCTCAGTGGAATCGAAGGAGGTCGAGTGTGATAAAGTACACGCTCGCCTCAAATTTGTCAAGACAAGGTTTAGATCAACCAGTCACAGATCAAGTATTCAGATATTTCACATAAACATGTAACAGGCAATGGAACACTCACTTGTCAAGAAATGCAGAGTTTAATCGTCAAGTTCCGTGGTTACCCTTACCTGCGTTTCCCAATTCTAGGGCAACGAGTGAAATCGTTAACAATCTAGGTTCATTTTCCAACCCAAATATAAGTTCATTAGGTGACCAAGTGGGTTGTTAATCGACTCAATTTACCATGCAAGTTAGGTCCAAATGTAAGAAAAGGTCATAAGGAAAGGAGTTTGACAAGTGCAAGAAAGTTGAGCAAAAGAAAAGTCTCATTCAAGTTCAAAAGTGTCTTCGCGGGTAAAATAGTCGTGCACGCGTAGTCTCGGGAAAAGGGTCATATCTCACTGTAGAAAAGTTGGAATCACGTGACGTTGGTGGCATTGGAAACTAAACTCGAAGGGTTTTCTAACGGTACAAAATGTAAACTTTAGTTCCTCTCCTATCAATACCAGTGGTTCGGGGAAGTTGGCTGATTTTCTTGTTTTGATCAGCTCAATACCTTAACAAAGTTACCCTATTTCTTCTTGCCAACTTCGTTCATTTTGGCTCAAATACATCCAATTCAATCTCCTAGAATTCATATACAGGGGGTCAAGTTATCTAGCACCATTGAAGCTTAAAATGCAACACACAAAATGATTAAATGAACCCAAAACAGTCTAGCCAACAAGGAAGAACCAAAACAGTCCACTAACTTGCCTAAAACAACCACTTTACTTGCTTCATTTCCATTTCAACTCACTCCTAAGCTTAAACCAATGTTTAGCCAAGTTTCTTAGGCTTAATTAAGGTGCAATACGTCACAAAAATCAAGGAGAAACCTCCACTTCAAGGCCGGTCAGCAAAGAGAAAAGAAAACAGTCCACAAGTTCACATTCAACACCAACCCCTATCCTTTCATTATAGTTAACTTAAACAACATTCCAAGAGTTATCCCTAACTTTAAAAGGATCCATAACATGTTAATACATCAAAAAAACCATAAACAAAGCATAAGCAAATACTCAAACACATGGCATGCTAAACATCCAACTCTACTTCCACTTACTTAGCTTAAGAAATTTCACCACAAACAACCTCAACTCAATCTCTAGTTGTCATCAAAACCTCAAACACTTGATATAACACAATAAAGCTAAGATTTAAGGATCATTTACCTTTCTTAAGTGAAGTTTGAATCACCAAAAAGTCCACCAAACAAGAGCTCCAAGCTTGAATTACACACTAGCCTTGAAGGTAGTTTACTCAACTAACTAAAGTTCTTTCTCTTATTGCTCGAAGATCAAGCTAGGGTTTATAAGCAAGAAAATGGAGTTTTTTTTATCTTCTCTTGGAAGCTTAAGATGGCCGGCCAAGGAGGAGAAAATGGAGCCAACAAGGTTTAAATTCTTCTAATTTCCTTGGTCAAATAAGTTGAATGGTTAGGGTCTTGCCACTTGTCTCAATCTTGGCCATTCTTCCATTAAACTTTGCCAAATAAGATTGCTACCCTCCAAATGTATCAAATGTCTAATATAACACCCTTAAACTATCACATGAAGTCTCAAACACAATTAAAAGGGTATTTGGTCATAGTGTATATAGTGAAATAAAATAATGCCAATTTAAGGAGATGTTTCAATTCTTGTAAAATGCAATGAAATGCAATGCAAGGAAATGTCATAATTGATTTAGTCTTAGGGTAATGCAAGTGATTTAGGAGAATTTATATTTTTAAGTGAGAGTTCTCACATTTACCCTTGATTGGATCATCTCACATTAAGTCTTGGTTACCGGTAGTGATTTGCTAGTTTTTGTGAAAAGTACGTAATCAAGCGCATTTTCAAAGGAGTGCCGTCTATGTGCAGCATGTGATCTGGCTGATAGACTCATTCCTGCAGCAGCTCATGCGGGCTAACATATTGGAAGCGTCTCATTTTAGTGAAGACACGAATTATTATTTATTTTCGCAAGTAGTACAAGCCCCCAAAGTGGTTCAGCACAGTAAGGTTCATGGGTAAGACCTCCGATGGGCTTTTTTGAATTGAATTCAGATGCGAGTTTAGTGGAGTGTATAGCTTTGGGAGGTTGGTTCCTCCATGATCGTAACTGCAAATTGGTCTTTGCATACTTTAAGAAGTTTGGAGATGTGGATGTATTGGTCGTGGAAGGTCTTTCATTGTTGCATGGTCTTCGTCTTTGCAAAGACAAAGGTTATTCTTTGATACATGCCCAGGTGGATTCACAGGCTCTAGTTGCCTTGGTAAAGTCTGCCCATACCTCAAAGTGACCGCTTTGCAATATTCTAAGAGAGATTCAATTTCTTCTTGATATCATGAATGCGGAGGTTCAACATATAGTTAGAGAAGCTAATTTAGCAGCGGACAGGTTGGCTGCTTTACGAGTCGGTTCAGACACCCTTTTTACTTCACCTACCTTTTTGCCAGCTTCTATACGGTTGGTCCTGGCATTAGACTCTAGGTCATTTCCCTATGTTCGCTCTTAGACTGTAAGGGAGTAGTACTCCTAGTTTAACTTAATTAGTCAGTTCTCGAGGTCAAGCTTGGCTGCCCTTCAGCTTTTGTTTGTTTCCCCTCGCTTGAATAAAATCCTGGTTTCATTAAAAAAAAAAAAGCAAAATTGAATTAGGAGTTTTCTAATTTGAGTGCAAAAAATATCAAAATTTTCCATATGCAAATTAGCGGAATTACTGATTTCAAACACCTAAATTATCAAATTGAAATTCGATGCTCACCTCCACCCTTTGGCACTAAAAGAGTAAATTACCAACACATAAATTATCAAATGGCATATGGTCTTTTTGTTGGTTGCACAAATAAAAAAAGTTAAAGTTGGTGTTTGATCATTAACCTTTTAAGGGATAATCAATGTATTTCATGAATAATAGGGATGCTTTGCTACTTGCCCCTAATTACAAGGACCATTTTGTGTGTAAACCTAATAAATACTATTTTAAATTGCTAAGATGGATACTCAAGTGTTGATTCAAATATGTAAATTTCAATTAATCCATCAGTTCGTATGGATAAATCATTCAACATATAGTAAACTGATCATTAATTGGATAAATTGAATAGTGAGATTATCTACACGTAAATACAAAATAATCTACAAGTGTAAAATTTGAATGTTTTTGTAACGATAATTCGGTATAAATAGATGAGATTTTAACTCCAGCAGACACCATAGGCACTCATCCCTATTACTATCTTTTCATTGAGAAAAAAGATCACATAGCCAATCAACATCTTTCTTACTTTCATTCTAGTACAACTGCCCTTAGAGTTTCTAGAATATTGGTAATCAGTCACTATTGATTTTTCTCTTTTGAGTTTCAAAAAGATTTCCCATATATTTTTTAGTATAATGAAAACCCATGATTTACTTCACTTCATGTATGCAAATTGGTCTTTGCATACTTTAAGAAGTTTGGAGATGTGGATGTATTGGTCGTGGAAGGTCTTTCATTGTTGCATGGTCTTCGTCTTTGCAAAGACAAAGGTTATTCTTTGATACATGCCCAGGTGGATTCACAGGCTCTAGTTGCCTTGGTAAAGTCTGCCCATACCTCAAAGTGACCGCTTTGCAATATTCTAAGAGAGATTCAATTTCTTCTTGATATCATGAATGCGGAGGTTCAACATATAGTTAGAGAAGCTAATTTAGCAGCGGACAGGTTGGCTGCTTTACGAGTCGGTTCAGACACCCTTTTTACTTCACCTACCTTTTTGCCAGCTTCTATACGGTTGGTCCTGGCATTAGACTCTAGGTCATTTCCCTATGTTCGCTCTTAGACTGTAAGGGAGTAGTACTCCTAGTTTAACTTAATTAGTCAGTTCTCGAGGTCAAGCTTGGCTGCCCTTCAGCTTTTGTTTGTTTCCCCTCGCTTGAATAAAATCCTGGTTTCATTAAAAAAAAAAAAGCAAAATTGAATTAGGAGTTTTCTAATTTGAGTGCAAAAAATATCAAAATTTTCCATATGCAAATTAGCGGAATTACTGATTTCAAACACCTAAATTATCAAATTGAAATTCGATGCTCACCTCCACCCTTTGGCACTAAAAGAGTAAATTACCAACACATAAATTATCAAATGGCATATGGTCTTTTTGTTGGTTGCACAAATAAAAAAAGTTAAAGTTGGTGTTTGATCATTAACCTTTTAAGGGATAATCAATGTATTTCATGAATAATAGGGATGCTTTGCTACTTGCCCCTAATTACAAGGACCATTTTGTGTGTAAACCTAATAAATACTATTTTAAATTGCTAAGATGGATACTCAAGTGTTGATTCAAATATGTAAATTTCAATTAATCCATCAGTTCGTATGGATAAATCATTCAACATATAGTAAACTGATCATTAATTGGATAAATTGAATAGTGAGATTATCTACACGTAAATACAAAATAATCTACAAGTGTAAAATTTGAATGTTTTTGTAACGATAATTCGGTATAAATAGATGAGATTTTAACTCCAGCAGACACCATAGGCACTCATCCCTATTACTATCTTTTCATTGAGAAAAAAGATCACATAGCCAATCAACATCTTTCTTACTTTCATTCTAGTACAACTGCCCTTAGAGTTTCTAGAATATTGGTAATCAGTCACTATTGATTTTTCTCTTTTGAGTTTCAAAAAGATTTCCCATATATTTTTTAGTATAATGAAAACCCATGATTTACTTCACTTCATGTATGATAAGTTGCAATGGCAAAAAGTTACACTCATGAGAACATACTAAGGTATCATGGAATTAGAAAAATTTTTTGAGCTTGTGAACGAAACTAGGTTAGAGGAACTTTTTGGACATTATCAATCACTTGAATCTTTCATCAATAATCTCTTAAAATATTATTTTAAAGTTGTGTTGATTAAAAATAATTATGTTGTTTGCAATTTATTCCTACAAGTTTCACATAATAATGGAATGTTTTTATTATGATTTTTTCTTTGGGATTATTAAAAATTAAAAATTAAATGAGAATCAAAATTACATACTAAGAGTAGATTTGTTAAAGTATAGTGATTGATTAATATATCATCATAAATTGAAGAATTTTTTTTATAGTGTCTATAAATAGTGACCTAGTTTTGTGTGCTTGATAATGGTCACATAGCTATATGGATCATGGAGATTATACTCTGCAAGGATTTTATCATGACTTGGAGGTCATAAACTTAAGGACTTTTAGTGCTACCAAAGTTAGCAACTTAGCCTAACTCAAACTGATCATAAGGGTGAAAGCAAATGCCCTATCCTACCATGGATTGGCATCAGTAGGGCTCCCACATTGTATTGAGATTTTGAGTTATTTTATGCTTATAATCATTTATTTACTTTGATAATGTATACTAAGTTTGATTTTAGTAGAAAATTAAGATTTCCAAAGTATAAATTTTAAGCTTTTATTTTAGAATTATGTGAGAATTTGACAAGTGGCCAAATCATTCCTTATTTATGACGGTCAAGTTGGGTCATTACATCAAAACTGGAACTTTTTCACAATTAATACTGTATCTAACATGCTCATAACTGTACTATATATTATGCCTCAATTTACCTCATTTTAACTGATTATTAACATAATTTATCTTGTAGTCATATGAGTATATTTTAGCTTGTAGGTTCTTACTAAAATTTTGAAGTTTTCATCTTAAAATTGTGGAAGTATTGGCACATTTGTTGAGCTACTATTTTTAGACCTAATATTGACTTTATGGAATCTATTAAGATGTTAATATAAGAGATTTTAGTGCTGAAAGAGGTTTAGGGAGTTTGCTTAAAGAAAAAGTTTAGGATGGGACCAACTTACAAGAGTTGAGTAACTTATTTATGTTGTCCTAAATCTAGCAATGGCAATACGCCAAAAATTTTCTCTTCCTAAACCCTAATGACATATTTAAATTCTTTACCAAATCCTATCGGGTAACCCTACAGATTTTAACTTCCATAACCAAACCCTCTTATTCTTAGGTTCGGATTATTCGTCGAGTACCTTTACCCGCTAATTTGAATAATTCAGAAAAAGGTAATTAACTATTATCAAACTAAAATTAATACATACATAATGTTAAATCAACACATTATGTTAAATTTTAAACTTTGGTAGAGTCATACAACCGACATGAGAGGAATTTAGCATTTTATGAAGGGTTAAATGCTTGTGTTATACGTACATATATATATGTGTGTGTGTGTGTATGTATGTATGTATATGTATAAATATGTATGTATATATATGTATGTCAGATTTCAAATTTTTAGGATTCTCTTACCAAACCCTAACGGATTGCCCATTGATCGTCTAATCGGATTAACCATTGAATTGAGTACCCATGGGTATCGGATTTTACCCTACCTATTGCCATCCCTACTTGAATAGGACAACATAGATAAGGGTGAATTAGTTGATATGTGATTTCAACTAATTTTAGATGTTTCTGTACTTGGTAAAAAAATATCTAGCAAGTTATCATATTAAAACAGTCTCAAAACTTCAAGTTATACTTTGTAAAAACAAGCACTTACAATATATCAAGTACAATACATATATGTGATTAGACTAAGAAAAATACAATTAATAATAATTTAAATACAAACAAAAATTGAAATAAATAAAATGCAAGTAAAAGTAAGTAAGAGAGGAATAATTTGTAGTGATTCAGCATTAATGGTCTAACATCAACTACCAAAGGAATTTTTCTCCTTTGGATTTTAAAACTGATAACTAGTGTTTTGAAAGCTGGGTTGAATTGGCCAATTTGATTGATTAGATCGTGAATCAATCATGGCTCTGGTTCGGTTCATCTTTGGATTCATTGGACTTAAGAACCAGTGAAAACCATGTGAATAGGAATGAACTATTGAACCGGCGATTTTTTTTATTTTTTTCTATTAAATTGGAAAAAAAGAATAGGTTCTTAATAACTCTAAAGACTAGTCATGAAGTGTCACGCCCACTCACTTTCTTCTCATCTTCCATCTCTTATCAAGTTTTCATCTCTACTTTCTAGTTTCCTGATTTCATTTAGGCTCAAAGTTTTTTTTTTTAAACAACGTTGCAATCTTTAATTCCCAAAAACATGGTTTAAAGTTTAAATTTACAATGTCTAATTTCTAAAGACATGAATTTTATTTAATTTCAGAATATTTTAGTATTCTTGGGTAGGATTTAAAATTATGTTTTGGTAGATACAATTGAGATGAAATTTATTTGTTTGAACTTATAATTTAAAACATTTATTTGTGAAAGTCGAACTTCTTTGAAAATATTAAACTTTTTATCAGATAAAATCTTAAATTAGTCCATTAAATATCTTATTATGTGCATATGTATTTATATAAATTATTTTTAAAAAAATTCATTGAACTAGGGTTAAACCAATCCAACTGATTGAATCGCAATCTAAATACCTCGTCGGTTCAATTAGCGGTCCGAGTTTCAAAATATTACTAATAACCGGTACATTGATAACATGTTGTTTTGTTTTTATAGTGGCAATAATACAAAACACCATAGTACAAAGCACATTTTCTTTATAGCTGTTCAAGCAAAACTACTTCACCGAGATAGTCTTTCTTTTCAGTTCTAATCTCACTCCACTATGCCTTTGAAATTATAATGGCTCAAACACAACTAGTTTACTTCTTGGATCTTTTTCTTAGATGCTCTAGACAAAGGATTTATAAGAATCACACACACAAAAGCCTAGTCTATTGCAAAGTAAAATTCGATTATGCCCGTCATAGTTGCTCATAAAACAAAGCAATTATAATGGCTCAAACACAACTAGTTCACTTGAAAAGACTTTTTAAGAAAAGACATGGCTAAGATATTTAAAGATTTGAATAGAAAACACAAGAAGGTAAGTGTACATAAACCAAGTCATTCAATCTTTGATGTTCCAATCTGTTTCTTTTCTTTGAGTGAATATCTTCAAAGATACTCCAATTTTTTTAACATCCAAAAGCACTGCAAGTTTGGCTTAAAACACATATAGCTAATTTTTGCAAATGAGGCGGACTACTACCATAACATGTCCACCATTCATCTATTAAAATACGTAAAAAAAATCAGAAAGTAAAACTAGAATCTAATAATCAAAAATGAAATTCTTGTTTGTAATTTGTATACCTGGAAGCATGGCATTACGATATCTTGTTGTAGAAACTCTTCCAAATCATCTTCAACTTTACGAAACAGTTTCATTTCTCTTGTTAAATGACTCAATAAATCAGGATTTCCATAAGAGTATTTCTCAATCACATCCAAAAGTCTTGACGTAGCATGCCTATGCTTCTTCAGTAGAATCATATTGGAAAGCAGGATTCAACCAAAAACCAGTAGCATGGATATTTTTCTGAAGTTGGTTATCCCATCTTAAGTCAATTATCTTCAAATAAGTTTCAACTCTTTTCTTTCTTTTAGCAACTCTTTTCAAAAGCTCTTCTCTTGCCTTATGCATAGCAGCATACAAATACCCCATAGAAGGCCTTTCATCACTATCAACAAGCCTTAAAACCCATACAAGTGGCTCTGTTAATTGGACTATTGTAGCACATTTTTTTTCCAAAACATAGAATCCAATACTAGATCCACAAACTTTTTCCCTTTACTTTCCTTAGCATATGCGGAAATAGTCCAATCTTTTGAAGTGATCATGGCTCTCACAGCATCTTTTGGTAGCAAAATGCTTTGCAAGGCAATGAAATTAGTAGCAAAGTGTGTAGGAGCAAGACGAATTATTTCTCTCCCTCTAGTGTGTTTTCTCATCAAATTCAATGGATAACAGTGATTATATATATTGTTATCTTAGAAGCATGTCTAACCATCTTACTTACCTCATCTAGCTTACCAACATCTTGCAACATCAAGTTTAGGCAGTGAGCAGCAGCACTTGAAGACCAATAAAGTGTTGGAAATTCCCTTTTTAACAATCCCCCGACAGCAGCATAATTTGCAGCATTATCAATGACAATATGCACCACTTGTTCCACACCCACAAATAACACAACTTTTCTAAATAATTTGTACAACATGTCTACAGTTTTTGAAGCATCCGAGGCATCAACAGACTTCAAAAATATTGTTCCTCTTGGACAATATGCTAAAAAGTTTATGAGAGTCCTTCTTTGCTGGTCAGTCCATCCATTGGCAATCGTAGTACATCTTGTTTCCAAGTTGACTGAAAGCTATCAATAAAGTTCTTAACCTGGTCAGCATTTTTTGTTAATAAGTAACCATGCAAATCATAGGAATTAGGAGCTTTCTAACCTGCCACACAAGAACAAGCTGCATCAAACATGGACTGATAATATGCTGAATTAGTTGCATTAAATGTGATTGAAGCATCAATCATCCATTTTGAAATAGCCAAATCAACCTTTTCCTTTGCCTCTTTTAATGCAAAGTGCACGGCTGATCATGGTAGCTCAAATAGTGTTCAAGTTGTTTCAAGTGGTCCTATGACTAAAGCTCGTGCCAAAAAACTTAAAGAGTCAATGCAAGCTCTAGTTCGTGATGTGCAAGATCAAGTTGGTCATGCAAATGACATTCCAGGGCTTGAAAATGAAGATTATACTCTTTACACTCTTATTCAAGTCTTGGATGCAAAAGATGAAGTTTGAAGATTTTTCTCGGTTCATGAGTTAGTCAAGTCATTTGCTGTTGGTTCATGCTCCAACAAGTAGTTGTCATTCTTTGAGTTCTAATCATTGTGTTGAGCTTGATTAGTTTAAGTGTCATTGTCTTGTTAACTAATTCAGCCAGCTTGGATTCTCAAAGAGCCGAATTGGATTTCCTGGTTTCATTAGGTTGTTTTAGTTGTTTTAGTTGACAAGATCGGTCCTAGGTCATGTTGAGCAAGTCAAGAGGCTGACTCAGGGTTTTATTAATCACATTAAGTGATTCCAAGTTAGTTTAGGTTTTAAAGTCTTGTAAAGGCTATAAATAGCCTTCCTTCTTTAATGTTTCTCCTTTGTGACAAAATAAAATTGGAATTTCCAGCAAAACCTTGTGTGTGCAACCTCTCATATTTAAGAGATCCTTTCTTGAATACTTGAGAGATTACTTGAGTGTTCACTCTACTTATCAATCAAGAATCGCACTTGATTGTGGCATCATCTATTTACATTCTTGGTTTGCTAATTCATTTAGTTGTGGGTTGAGATTAAATTCAATAGGTTTGCAACTACGCAGATTAGAAGGGTCAAGGGTATTCCGCAACCTTCAACTTGATTCTTCGTCTAGATCTGAGGCTTTGTGGGATACGAGTTCAGGCCTTCTAGGTGGGTTCATATCATATTTGCTTTGCAAAATACTCTTGATGGTAGGTTGTCCTCTATGAGTTGTTCTTGGCATGAACATGGTCCCAATTATCTTTCCTCTTTTATGATCTTGAGCAACTCTTTTTCCTTTTACAGCTATAGATGTGTTGGTTGAACCTCTTGAACTTCATCTTCATCTTGCATGTACAATTGCTCCTCATATTGTCTCAAAGGCTGGTCGTACATGTCACTTGCTTTTAAACGATTTTGCAAACTTCTTTTCTTATTAGCCATAGCTTGTAAGTTATTTTGCATTTCATATCTTAATTGTGGTTCCACTTTTGGACACAGATAGGTCTATCCTTTTACACCTGCAAGGTGTTGCTTGAATCGACTGATACCACCACCCTGTATCTTTTTCCTGCAGTAACAATATGTCAAACACTTGACCTTCTTATTAGATACTAAGCCTTCTAAACAATGAGACCAACCTAGATCCGTTTTTCCCCTTATTACAGGTTGAGATTGTGAACTTGAAGTATTTGGTGTTGCACTTGTAGGCATTTCTCCAACAGAATCCATCTAAAAAAATGCAAATGCAAGCATGTATTCATTGGATAAAAATGATGGATCATTGAATACAGAGTGGCTAAAGTATTGGCAAAGGCATTGTGAGTGCCAGAGATATGCCTGAACTCCAAATTCCTAACTTTAGTGGCCAAACTAAGGAAGTTACAATGATAAAACATAATTTTCAATCTCAAGTTACCCACTGCTTGAGCGTCTAGTGCACAACTAAATTGGAATCACTGAATGCTATCAGGTCCTTAATCTCCATGTCCAGTACCATTTTCATAAAAAAATACAAGCTTCATACTCGGCCATATTGTTGGTACAAGGAAACCATAACTTGGTAGTAGCAGGATAGTTTTCCCTTTAGTCAACACCAAAACTGCTCTAATTCTAACCCTAAAAGAATTTGAAGCACCATCAAAGAATAGCCTCTATCCAAGATATTACTCATTCATGTCCTCAACTGTTCCAATGAACAGAATTTCTTCATCAGGAAGTAGCTATGTAGTGGCTGGTAATCATCCTCCCTCAGGTTTTCTGCCAAATGATCTGCTATGGCTTGTCCCTTGACTGCTTTTTGCATTGTGAAGATAATATCTCACTTGGAAAGGACCATCTGCCACTTAGCCATTCGTTCCATGGGCATTGAGAAATCAAGTAAGTGGTATGACCAAGGAAGTAATGCCTCAACTTCTAACCTGCCAATGCTAAAGCACAACAACTTCTTTCAAGGAAAGATTGGTTGGCCTGATATGCTGTAAATTTATTTCTGAGATAGTAGATGACTTATTCTCTCCTCCCAGATTCATCATGCTACCTCAGAATGCATCCAACAACCTCATTAAGTATAGACAAATACACAATCAAAGGTCTTTCCGATTGAGGTGGCACTAAGATCGGAGGGTTTAGCAAGTAATTCTTGATCTTATCAAAAGCTTACTGAAAATCTTCATTCCAATCCATTGATGCATTCTTTTTTAACAATTTGAACAAAGGTTCACAGGTGGAAGTCAACTGTGCAATGAATAGACCAATGAAATTAATCTTTCCAAAAGAACTCTTCACATCCTTCTAAACTTTTGGAATTGGCACATCTCGAATTGTTTTAATTTTCGTAGAATCTATCTCTATACCCATTTTACTGACAATAAAACCTAATAATTTGCCAGTTGGGGCTCCAAAAGCATACTTCACAGGGTTCAACTTCAAATTATACTTCCTCAATCTTTTGAGTAGCTTCTTTAAATCAACTAAATGATCTTCAACTTTCTTATAGTTAATTATGATGTCATTCACATAAACCTCAATCTCCTTATAGATCATGTCATGGAATATGATAATCATGGTCTTCTGATAAGTAACTCTATCATTTTTCAATTCAAAAGGCATCACTCGGTGTCACACACCATTTTTGAAAATAAAAGAGAAAGGTGTTAGAAAAATGATTTTTTTATTTTAGAAAATAAAGAAAAATGGCCTAAAATGGGACTTCAAATAATGCGATGGTTTGGACCCAAGATATTAGTCTAAAAAGTGTTTTTAGAAAGAGAGTTGTCACTTGGTATCGACTTTAGGTGTATGAAGTTACCCAAAATATATTTTAAATAAAAAAATAAAATAAAATTCTTTTAGAAGACTCCAGATCTTTGAAAATAAGAGAAAAGAATTCGGAAGTCACGGTTTAAGAAAAGGGAGGCAAAGATTTTGATCTAAGGCACCCTTTCAATCTAACCAAAATTAGTTGTAAGATTTAGTAAAAAATTTTCCTAATCTAACCTATAAATCTTATCACATTTGGATGCTTCTATATGGATGCAAACTTAAACCTAGGGGGTATCGAGAGGGACGAAATGTCTCTTCGAAATTTAATTGGTGCAAATCACATTAATTGTAAAACCCAAGAATGATCCCTTGAAAAGATCACGAATATGCAAAAATGAGATTCAAAAAGGAAATTATGATATATACATGATCTAGAAGAGAGAAAAGCAACATAACGGTTATGGAAGACTAAAATTCGTGATGCAATATTCCTTTTTATAGAGGAGTAATAGCGTACTAAGGTTAAAAAATCATGTTTGCCCATTTCCCATATTGGAAGAGTGATTCTTCTAACCTAATTAATCAAATGAACTAGTTTACTTCTAATTTTTTAAAATGAGATACAATTCTAAATGATATGGTCCAAATATATAGAGGGTAAGGAAATAATAGTAGGAAAAATATCATACAAATGAAAATAACCTAAAAATAGAAAAAATGCATAAGATGCAATAAATGTCACACCAAAGCATGAATCTAGCATATCGATGATCTAAAGAGTCTAGTATTGGACTAACCCATTTATACAAGTTCTCATTAACGTTGGACTAGTGAGAAATCGGGGAGAAAAGTCACAACTAGCGTAGTGATATCATGCACTTATTATAAATAAATAAAACAGATAAAGTATAATTAAAACAGATAAACACAGAGAGTACATAGATCATATAGCACATAGACATGATATCTACATGCAAAACCTTAGAAAAAAGCAAGTATACAAGCAAGTACATAAACACACAAACATGCAAGCAAATAAGATCTAACTATTACATTGACAACTCTAACTACAATCTAAAAGGGGAATTTTGAAAATAATAAACATATCTATTATGTTTATCTAACTAATTATATTTTTGGTAAAAAATAAAATTTATCTATTACATCCCCTATCTAAATACATTTCTTGGATAAGAAGATACAACCTATCTATTACAATTTGGCATTTAAATGCTTTGCAAACAAACATTAAAATTAAATAAAATAAATAAAGGCTTAAAATGAATAAAATGAGTAAATAAAAAAATACTTCAAAATATGCAATCACACATGAAAATGCATAGGAACACATAAAAGAGTTTAAAGAATAATAGAGGGTACCTCCCTTGAATTAGCGGCTACGTGGGAAGGATGAAAAGTTGTAACTTTTTCCAAAAATTAACAAATAGGTCAATGCACCAATTTAATTGACAATTTTCAAAGGGAATATAAACATATACTAAATTTCCCTTTTATTGTGAAAAATTGTAAATAAACATGAAGCAACTAAAACTTACCAATTAAATGCATTTAAATGAAACACAATTAACAATTAAAGAAAAGATGCAATTGTAATTGAGAAATAATAAAAATAAGGACCTAATTGCAAAAATTAAGAAGTTTTTGGGGTTAAATTGTAATTTTTTAAAAGTATTAGGGGTCAAAATTAAATAAAAATAAAGTTGAGGGACCAAAATACAATTAAATTAAGGACCTCAATGAAAACATTCAAAATTTTAGAGTTACAATAAAATTACTCAAAAAGATTACGGATCAAAGTGCAAAATTCCTTTCTGATTACATACCAAACCATGCAGGGCCATTTTTAAGCAGTTGGGCCACACAATTCTAACCCAAAAGAAAAACACAAGTTAATCCATAAAAAACAAGCAAGCCCAAAGAAAATTTAGAAAAACTAAATTAGAATGGGAACTTTGGTGTTAACTCTAAAAGTCCAGCCACAAACCCAACGAAAGATAAATACAAATCCACTAGAAATAATGAAACCAACCCAATGTTTTTTTCCCTTCTTTTTCTTTCTTTCCCTCTTTTCCTTCTTCTTCTTCCCTCTCCATTTCCTTCTTCTCTGGTAGATTGAAGTTTTAGCAGTTGGCGGTGCTGCCACTAGCGATCTCTCCAGTCACAAAATTTCACAAAAATACACCCCTACTTGATTTTTGCCTTGAATCCGTTTCCGACCTTAGTTTTTACAAAAAAATGAACGAAAAGTGCTCAAAAGAGCCATTTACAGCTAGGTTTTATTTTTTAAAAATCCCTCAAATTTTCACTAAAACTCATGAAAAATATAGCAAAACAACCCTTACGAAATGTACAACGCTACTGCACACTCTATTTAACAACAAATAATAAGGAAAATGATAATCAAAGCAAAACAGTCCCATCTTTAAACAAACTTTTTTCTTGCTTTCTAGGCTAAAAACTCAAAAATTTTGAAGAATAGAATATTTTCCAGGCCTTATTCCAGCTATAACCAACTATTTTAGCAAAATATGTACATCAAATTTATTCTTTTAATTTGGTTCTTCATTTAGACATTTTCTCAAACATTTAAGATGCATACACAAAACTCATTTTTCTTTCCTTAATCTTGTTTTATAATTTGCCTGATGTCCCAGCAGCACAACAACAAAAACCAGCAAGAGCAAGAGAACAATAAAGCAACAAAACATGAACTTAATGTGATTTAAAAAGATGGAAAATACCACAATGAAAGTTGTAGTCCCTTGGTTAAAATTTTTGGAGAAATCCTCAAGCTTTAACCGTCTATTCGCTTGCTATCTTTGCTTCCTTATTTCACCTTTCTTTGCTCCAAGGATGGATGTGTGTGAGAGCCAAGAGAGAAAAAGAATTGAGTGATGTGCATGTTTGTGTTGGCGTGTTATGCTGTGTGAGTAAGAATAGAGGGAGAGTCGAGATAGTTTTTCTTTTCTCTTGGTGAGTTTTGTGTAGTCTTGAAAAAATTCAGAGAAGTCAAGAGAGATTTCATGGGTTAAGTGTGACGACCCCACCTCCCTCTAAGACGTACCTAAGGGTTTGGCGGACTGTCTGCTCAACTCTCGCCAGGACTCACTCATACTGTCACGAAATTTATAGAGTAACAACTTCAACAATAAAGCCAATATCAATTATAACCCTAGAATATACAATCGTGGGTTTCAAATGCTCATACAATCGCTAAATATCGCCACAGAATCAAACTTACAAAAATAAAACTAAGCAAGCCCGCTAGCAATATAAGGAGTGCTCATACGAGCAACTAACAAAATTTAGACAAAATCGATGCCTTCTCCAACTTCCACTCTCATGTTCTCACCCCTGTAAGGAAAACAAAATTCAAAAAATGAGCTAAAAGCCCAGTGAGATTCCAAGTAAACAGAAAGGTAAATTAGCAAGTATGATACCATTCACAGGAGATCAAGAAACAAGTCAAACTCAAATAGATCATGACCTAGTGTATCATTAAGCAGGTAGCCAGATAGATCATGCAATAGTGTACGATAAAGAACACGTTCATGTCAACGGATATAGTCTGCTCTCAGGAGCAGGTTCCACAATAGCTTGTCTGGGGTCCGTTGACTTTCTGTCAACCATGGAATTATAAGGTCCGTAGATCCCCACTAAATGTCAATTTCCATCCACCGATCATCCCCCTATTGGGCCTGAACACCAATCAAATACCCAAGGTTCATTAATATCCTCAACCAAACCCTTGCCGACTCGATTCAACCAACTAGCTATGGGTTGGGCCTATAGCCCTAAGTATTCAAGTATTCAAGATCTTGGCTTAAAGCCCCAGGTATTCAAGTATTCAAGAGTGGAGTCGTTGGGTGTCATCCAACGCTCACGCAAGTAATAATTGGAGACGTTAGCTATCACCTAACGCTCCGTATTCAAGCATGTCACGAGTTCAAGTCATGAATTCAAGTCATAAGTAAATAGGTTAGGAACTTCGTCTTTTACCCAAGGTTGCCCAACTTACCGGACTGCTCTAAGGCTGGTCTCAAGCAAGAGGTCCAACGAGGTCTCAGTTCAATCGTTACCGACCTACATTCATGTATAAGTATGAGTAACCCAAGTTTCCACTTACTCGACGTCGCGGATAAGGGTCCAAGGGCCCAGTTCAACCGCTGCAAGAAGATATACAGTCGGTCTACAATCATGCACATATACATGCAAGTCCGTACGCAAGATCAAGTATTTCAAGTTCATGGAGGTCGAGCACACATAGGGACATACTCGCCTAGCCATGATCAAGTCACAAGTAACCTTAGCATATCACGTTTTCAAGCATTTCAAGTATTTCAAGTCAAAATACAGGTCACAAGTAAATCAAATTGCTTGTACATGCATGAACAAGATATCAAAAATTTAGTCGAGTTAGGTCGAGTGCGATAAAGTATATACTCGCCTAAGAAATGACAAATCAAGTGCCTAGCAATTTTAGCAACAAGTAGCATGGAAGATGCAATTGGAACACTCACCACAACAACAAAGCTTAAGTGCTCGCCTCGGGAGGAACTTCGACTTCTCTTCCAAGCCCTAGAATCAAGTATATGGAGTGCATTAGGATTTACTACTTCAAGCCACAAGATTTAAACGAAACTACACCCAAGTTCCAACAAAGAAATCTCACCCAAATCACATGATTTCTAAATCAATTCAAGGAGAACATCTGTGTATACTTTAGGTCAAAGATTTAAGCAAATGATAGTACAAACATTTTCTCATTTTCATCCACCAAAATGAGTTTAAAATTACCCAAATCAATTTTCTCCTAGACTGGAAATTTATTACTTGAAACTTGAAACATGTAAGATTGAGGTTTTCACCTTTTAAAACCTTCCATTTTCCACTCCAATTCACTACTCATACTAGGGTTAATGTCTAATCATGGTTTAGGGCATTAATGTGACAAGTTCACCACACAAAACGAAGAACAAAGCTATATAAGGTCACTTTCTCTTTTGGTCAGCTTTGAACACATTTTTCAGCCATGAAAACAATGAAAGAAATGGTGTTCTTACCACTTAAAACTCAAGATTTTAATTCAATTCCAACACATACTTATAGCCTAAAGTCTTATAGAGTTTCTTGAGCAAAATTAAGCTTTAAATCATCATGAAAATGTAGAATTCCAAGCTGAAATTTCAGCCCTTAAGTTCGGCCATCAAGCAGAATTTTTCTTCCAATTTTTCCAACATTTCTCCAACTAATTTACCAAATCCAACCAACCATACTTAGCAAATCCATAAAGTTTCATCTCCAACATAACATTAGATATATGTAAAGCCACAATCTCAACAAGAAACCACCATAATCATATATATATATATATATATATACATATATATATACATATATCCAAACCCTAAACTCAAACATGAAGTACAAGAATCATCAACTTAAGAAACTTCCAAAATTCGCCACAAATCTTGTGGAAGTGGTTTTTCTAGTTCTTGATGGATTTTGAAACTCCAGCAAAATATCCACGGTACTTTGAATTCCATATGGAATAAAATTGGTCTTGTATATTCTTCCCCCTTTGCTCTTTTTAGATAGGATTCAATCAAGAATTTGGGGATCAAGCAAATGTGATAAGATTCCTGACAACTGGAGAAAAGCTCAAATGGACAAAAGATTCAACCACTACTTCAACAACTTTGTCGCCCACTCCAACAACAATGCCACCTACTCCAACAACTATTCTACCTAATCCAACAACTCCAGGGAAAAAAGATAAAGAAAAAGTGACCAGTGTGGCATCCGAGGCATTTTCAAATGACTTTTTAATCAAAAAGATGATGCAGAATCCCGAGATGCTCAAAGAATATTTAGATTATCTACAAAAGCAAGATAAGGATGACAAAAGCAACAAAATAGAGGAGTCAGCAGGCTCATCAGACTCAACTTTTGATCCGTTTGGGGGACCATGCGGACAAGACCCCAATGACTTCTAAAGTCACAAAAAGATGCTGATAATTTCAAAAGGAAAAGGTAATCATTCAAAAGATGTCGGCCACTTCTCAACAAAAGCAAATGCAATTCAAATCAAGATGAAATGAAGATTGAAATGAAGACCCGAGCCTCTATAAATAGATTCAAAAGACAGAAGAAAGGCATCGGCAAAAAACAAAGACCAAACTCTCAGAGCAATATTGTAAACACTCCTTTGTAATTCATTCCTACCTACTCCCAATTACCCTTACTAGTTTTTCAAAGTTAGAATACAAGTTTGTCAAAGTTTGAAATTCAAGAAATCAAGACTTCCGTGTGCTACTCCAATACTCTTTCATTGTAAGTCCTTACAATTTATCAAATTTACAAGTATCAATTTGATATATGTCCCTATACATGTCCCTGGGTTAGAAGTGGTATCAGAGCCACACCGTTGTTTATATTTCATACGCATATTTAAACTTTGCATTTACATTTACTTTATTTGAATTACGTTTCTATTTTAACTTGGCTATTTCATGCATTTATGTTATATATTTTATTAAACTTTACTGAAAACGTTGGTAAGACTTGATGCTTTGTCAGACCGTTGGTAAGTCCAGGATAGGATGTTCCAGGCATAGGCTCGGTTGTTCCCGTCTAAGTAAAATTTAATTAAATATTAAACATGGCTGCATTTCTTAGACAATTAAAAATAGGATCTAATTCAAAGCAAGATAAATGTAGTACAAAGTCATAAATATCATATGCCTATAAACAATTCAGATTGGACTATCCCAGAAGAAAAAATTGAACACATTTACAGAATTGGCCCTTTAGATTTCAAAACAGCTTTATCAGTTAAAACTCATGAAGAAACAATATCTATTCAAGAAGAATATCAAACCATACAATTATTAAATCATAGTACAATTCAAAAATATTTAAGTAAAGGATATCGCTATATTCATATAGGATTAATACAAATTGCTGTAAAACCTTTATTCCATTTAGGAGTAGATGCTCCTATATACTTAGCATTAAGAGATACTAGACTCAAACGATATAAGACTTCTTTATTTTCAATGATTCAAACAAATGTATGTAACGGACCCATATATTTTAACTGTGCTCCAAATTTTTCAATAGATTTAACAGACCCACATATACTAAATTCAGTTATATTAGATATTCATCTACAAGGAAATGAATTTGAAAAACATACAAAGAATTTTGCAATAATATATAGAATATATTACAGACCTTTGTCTTCACATTTAAATCCAAAATTTATAATGACTCCAACTCTTAAAGATGAAACAACGTTATTACAAATAGATGCAGATAGACCTACAACATATATTCCAAAAAGATTAAAATGGAATGAAATAACAATACCAAGTGAATTTGAAATTAAAAATCCACAAGTAGCAAGAAATATAGAACAGACTACTGCAGAAGATATTATAGAAAAAGAAGATGGAAGTACTTTAATAAGATTTACATCATTAAGAGAAAGACCAGAATCATCTTATTCATGGTTACCAGCCAGACGTTCAAATTATGAGTCATCTGAAGTTAATTTCCCTATGGAAAATACCTCAAATTTTAAATATAAAACTCCTATTCCAGAAGTTGTAAATCAAAATTCCCCAACACATTCTCAAATGCAAGGTGAAATAAATGTTATAAATAGACCATATAAAATAAATCATAAATATTTACAAGAAGATTTTGATGATGAAGAAAACACAGAAAAAAGAATTTGGTTTTTTCAACTAGAATCAATATATAAAGAAAAATTAATTTTAGAATGGAAAAATGAATTAGAAAAACAAAAGTTTGATTTCCCTTTCTTTACCTGGTTATCATTTTATATTTCAAAAATAGGAATAAATGATGTTTATAATACTCCACAAATAAATGTTCAAACTAATTTATATAAAAAATGGAAATTAAAAGATGATCAAATATTAACCTCAATACACCCTCCATTACAAGAAGTAAAAATTAATATAGGAAAAGGAGAAGTAATAGCCTCACCTTTTAAAAAGGGAAGAGAAGCAGAATCAAGTACAAATAATTCAATAAATCTAGAAGATCTTAAAAAAGTTTATCAACAAAATAATTATACCAATCAAATTCTTCATACAATATCTCAACATATGGAAGTATTAAATACAAAAATTGATACACTAAAGAAACCAGATTTAAAATTCCCAAATGATATATCAGCACCTCATTTTCAACCTAGAAGTCTGACAAGAGAAAAAGAACAAGATTTAGTACAAAGTATTAGTAATCAAAAGATAAGTAATACAGATAATTTATTAAATAAAATATCTAATGCCTTACAAAATCTAACTACAGATTCAAAACCAACAACACCCAAAATAAACACTTTAGATCAAATAATAGAAGAAAATTCTACTGAAGAATTAGAAGATTTAACAGAAGAATCAATAAATTCAGATATAGAAGAAAATATACTTTTACCAATAGAAAATCAATTTGAAGAAGAAAATAATCAAATAAATAGAATAAAAAGGAAGAACTATAGTAACAATAAAAATTGGAAAATGGTAAGTTCAAAGAATTATTATCCAAGACCAAGTCCTCCTGACATTCAATATGAAGAAAGATCAAAATTTAGAACTACTAAATATGATGGAGATTCAATATATGAATGGAACATAGATGGCAAAGCTGAATATGAAGTATTAAATAATTTGCAAGAAATGGGAATGGCAAGATTAGCTTATAAAATAAAAAATATTCAAGAAAGAAATATTGCAACATTATTAGTTTCAGGATTTACTGGACAATTAAAGAATTGGTGGGATAATGCTTTAACATTACAAGATAAATTATCAATATTAGATCATACACAAGAATTAGAAGATGATCAAGGAAATATTCAAATACAATCAGATGCTGCAGAATTTCTAATTGTAACAATAGTTATGTATTTCATAGGAAATCCAAAAGAAGAATTAAATTCTAATAAAACATTTTTAACAAATTTAAGATGCCCAACATTATCAGATTTTAGATGGTATAAAGATATGTTTTTAACAAATGTATTAAGAAGACCAGATTGTAATGCTTCATTTTGGAAAGAAAGATTCATAACTGGATTACCAAGTTTATTTTCACAAAGAATAATGGATAATTTACAAAAAGAAATGGGAACAGATGTAATTTCATTCGAAAATATTACTTTTGGACAATTATTTGCTTTTGTGAAAAAAGAAGGATTAATATTATGTTCAGAATTAAGATTACAAATCAAATATGGATCTAAAACAAAAGAAGTATGATCATTCTGTGATGCATTTGGAATCAAAAGAATCAAATCACCATCAGCATACAAAAAGAAAATTAAAAAATATTCTAAGAAACCAAGGTATATAAAACCTAAGGAAAATGAACCAACTCAAAAGAGAAGATTTATTAAAAAGAAAATAGTTTGTTATAAATGTGGAAAGATAGGACATAAAGCAAACAAATGTCGATTAAAAGAAAAAATTACAGAAATATGTTCTAACGAAGAAGAAATTAAAAATAAATTAATAAACTTATTAATAAATGAAAACGAACAAAATACAGAAGATGATTATTACAATGATATTTCTAGTTCAGATAGTGAAGAAAATTGCAATTGTACTCCAAAATATTTAAATGTAATAACTAAAAAGGAAGATAAAGAATTTTTATTAGATATAATAGAAAAAATTGATGATCCAATAGCTAAAAAAGAATATTTAGAAAGATTAAAAAGTCTAATTATTCAAGAAGATAAAATGCCTAAAATAATAGAACCTTTTAGTATTTCGAAATTAATAGACAAATATCCTAATATAAATATAATGAAAAAAGAAACTACTAAAGACCTTCAAACAGAAATTAATAATCTCAAAATACAAGTAAAACAATTACAACAAGAAATCATAGAATTAAAATTAAAAGATTTAGAGATAGAATCAAAATTAGAATTAATAAATAATCAGCCTTCAACTTCTAATTCCAAAACAGAAGAAATATTAATATCAGAAAAATTAGTAGAAGAATCTCAATATTTGAATACTATTGAAAGAATAACATTTCAAAAATGGTTCGCTTTAGTAACTATTACAGTAGAAGATTTCAAAGAAACATTTGTAGCTCTAATAGATAGTGGAGCTGATACAAGTTGTATTAAAGAAGGAATAATTCCTACTAAATATTGTGAAAGAACAAATGAAAAATTAATGGCAGCAAATGGCGAAGATTTAAAAGTAACTTATAAATTTACAAAAGGATCAATATGTAACAATGAATATTGTATTAGACATAATTTTATAATTGTAAAAAATATACATCATGATGTAATATTAGGAACACCCTTTTTAATTCAAATATATCCATTTTTAGTAAGTAAAGAAGGAATCTCAGTAAATATAATGGGAAAAATTGTTATCTTTAAATTCTTAACTCCAATAAAGCAAAAAGAATTACATACATTACAAACATCTTCGATATATAAAACAATAAACAGTATTACCAAAGTACAACAACAAATAAGTTATATTAAAGAAGAAAAATCTTATTTAAAAATTGAAGAACAATTAAATGATATCAAAATACAAAAAAGAATATCCGAATTAGAAAAATTATTACAAAAAGAAATTTGTGCAGATATTCCTAATGCTTTTTGGGATAGAAAACAACATATGATAGAATTACCCTATGAAAAAGACTTTGATGAAAAGAATATTCCAACAAAAGCTAGACCAATACAAATGAATTCTGAATTATTAGAATTTTGTAAAAAAGAAATAAAAATATTACTAGATAAAGGATTAATAACTCCTTCAAAATCACCTTGGAGCTGTGCTGCATTTTATGTAATGAATCAAGCTGAAAAAGAACGAGGAGTTCCAAGATTAGTAATAAATTATAAACCTTTAAATAAAGTTTTACAATGGATTAGATATCCTATTCCAAATAAAAAAGATTTGCTTAATAGATTATTTAATGCAAAAATATTCTCAAAGTTTGATATGAAATCAGGATATTGGCAAATAATAATAGACCCAAAAGATAGATACAAAACTGCATTTACAACACCTTTTGGACATTATGAATGGAAAGTTATGCCATTTGGATTAAAAAATGCACCATCAGAATTTCAAAATATAATGAATGATATTTTCAATCCTTACAGTTCATTCAGTATAGTCTATATAGATGATGTATTAATATTTTCAGAATCAATAGAACAACATTTTAAACATTTAAGTATATTTTTAAAAATAGTCAAGAAAAATGGATTAGTTGTTTCTGCTCCAAAAATGAAATTATTTCAAACTAAAATAAGATTTTTAGGACATAATATATATCAAGGAACAATAAAACCAATAAATAGAGCTTTAGAATTTGCAACAAAATTTCCAGATGAAATAAAAGAGAAAAATCAATTACAAAGGTTTTTAGGATGTTTAAATTACATAGCAGATTTCTTTCCTAAATTAAGACAAGAATGTTCTATATTGTTCAATAGATTAAAGAAAAATCCAAAACCTTGGACAGAAGAACATACTCAAAAAATAAAATATTTAAAAGAGAAAATAGAATCATTACCATGTTTATGTTTACCTCATCCTAAAGCATTCATGATAGTCGAAACTGATGCATCAGAATTAGGATATGGAGGAATATTAAAACAAAAAATAGATAATTCAAAAGAAGAATTAGTTAGATTTCATTCAGGAACATGGTCTGATCCTCAAAAGAATTATTCAACTATTAAAAAAGAAATTTTATCAATAGTTTTATGCATATCAAAATTTCAAGATGATTTGTATAATAAGAAATTTTTAATTAGAATAGATTGTAAATCAGCTAAAGAAATTTTACAAAAAGATGTTCAAAACATAGTTTCAAAACAAATATTTGCTAGATGGCAAGCAATTCTTTCAGTATTTGATTTTGATATAGAATTCATCAAAGGAGAGAATAACTCTCTTCCTGACTTCTTAACAAGAGAATTTTTACAGGGAAATGGAACGTGAAACCCACAAAGAATATATTCGAAGATTACGAAATGAAAGAGATAACCCTATTCTTCAAAAAAGAGCTATAAACATATCTCATAGACCCTTTACCTATTTTGTCAAAAATCCCGACAAAACCATTCAACCTATTCCTTATTCTCAAATTCGAAACCATGATACAGTTCATATCAGACACAGCTTTTGGGCTGCAACCACACTGAAAGAACAAACCTTTCTTCTAAAAAGGCAGATCAATTCAAATATCATATTCAAGAATGTTCTAGAAAAAGCCAATCATCCACCAGAAGACATTCAGTCGGTTGAAATTCAAATTCAACAGCTTAAAGAACAACTTAACAGAATTATTTGTTAATATTTGCAGGATCATGGACTCAAAGGCAGGAAATTCCAGGCCAAAGACTCCTCAAGATTATGAGATGAGTCTTACTCCTGTTTCTCAAAATAGATTTCAAATTCTACAAGACTTTCCAGCTTTGACTTATAGTCAAGCTACTCGTACTCCAACCTTTCCTCCCATAAGATCTCTTCAATCAATTCCAAGTCCCATTGAAAAATCCAAAGAAAATACTTACTTCACTAAACCAATCACTTTGACCAGATTTCAAGAAACACCATTATATTCTACACTCAATCAAACTGTCCAAAGAATTTTCCCTCCAAAATGTTATTGGCAACCAGATGATCCTTCAAAGAATCTAGATTATTATGAATTAATTCTCACACCTACTCAATCTGTAGAAATTTACCCTATTCCAGACAAGAAAAATCCAAATATTATTAGTCATTCAAAATGCATCATAAAGAAAGTTTGTTCACCCAATGAATGGACTTCTCTTTATTCCAAAAAATCCTTCTCAGTTAATTTTATTCCAGATGGATTCACATACCAAGATTACAAAATGGCATGGTATCGTGCTTTCTTTCCAACCAAGATGTACTTCAACCCACCAAATCTTCTCCTTTCCAAGCTTAAGCCAAGATGGATGAAAACCCCAAGTTATCTCCTTCATTTTCTCTCAAAATCCAAGCAAGATTAAAGTTAGAGTAGTTGAAGCTTTTCTCTCTTTTTTCTCCCCAAAATTTCAGCCCGCTCTCTCTCTCCTTCTCTTGTGGTTTGTTTGTTATGTTTTAAGCCAAGAAATGGAAGAAAAAATGGTAAGAAAGCTTGGTCAAAAAATCTTAAAGGATTATAACTTGGTTCCTATAGTGCCAAGTGTCACATTCTTGTAATTTCCTACCCCAATATCCCAATTCTTTCTTATTGCACTAAACTTCCTCTTCTTTTTTTCCCAAAAGTTCCTTTCATATTCCACTAAAAAGGAAAAATCTCATTTTATCCCACACACTAACTTCCTCATGTAAAATTTAGTAAAAGCATTAAGACAAAATTATTATCAAATCAATAAATAAAAAAATAGATAAGTAAATAAATAAAATACCATGTAGGTAAACTAGGTAAATTGACAAAATTTCTAAGTCCTCAAATTAAGAGTTTATAGGACAAAAATTTCTAAAATCTAGAATTGATGGTTAGGATAAAGTAGGATTATGTGTCCCATTTCCCTTCCTTTGATCCATTTTTGGTAAGTGTTAAAGGATAGAATTTGGATGATGAGTTGTCTTGTACCAACCAAACCTTGGAGAGAAAGAAAGAGTGAAAAAAATGTACATGGCGTTTAGTTCACACCTTAGAATCTGATTTGGGTTCGGGATCATTCATCCTGGATTTGGAATGAGATCAATCATTCCAATATATCGTGCTTGGTACAAAATCCATTGGAATGGGACTCAAAATTAATTTTTTTTCCTTGAGCCCTTTTTTGTTTTTTCATTCCCCAATCACCAATCAACAGCATAAACTCCCAAATAGAAGATTTGGGAAGTTTGTATTTACCTTTCTTCTTGCCAATAGTTGGCACTTGGAACACAAGAGTAGAAAAATCGAAAAATTATCCAAGGAACCAAATAGCAATTTCTGTCCTCCATCAAGATTCAATCTCCAGCAGCCTCAATATTGTCCACCTAATGCCACAACTCATTGTTGCTAAGAGCCATCACTTTGATTTCACTAGGAAAAGGAAGAAGTCGACTAGGGTAAGGATTGGGGATGGCTTGACAGTAAGTGAGGAGAAGTGGTGTGTTGAAGGAAAGACTAGTCAATACTAAAGGTGGTTGGAGGATGAGAAATCAGAGAGAGAAGGGGCCTACTGGAGTTGAGACGAGAGGGGAATTTTTGGAGGAGAGAATGAATAGGTTTACTAGGGGTGAAGGGGGGGGGAGTTTTGCCTACCATGGAAGAGAAAAGTAGGGGAGAAGAGGAAAGGGAGGAGGAAGGAGACAGTCAGAGGTGAGAGAAGGGAAGGTGATTGATTGAAAATAAGGTTTAATAAAACTTATTTTGGAATCAAATGGAGGATTTGACAAAACCTCCCAAACTTGCTCAGGATTGAGAGTTACCAAATTTTTAGAAATCATTCCAAAATTTCAAACCCCATACCCATTAGCCAAACATAAAAATTGGACATGATTCCAAATCCTGATTCTCATACCCTTAAATCAAATGCCACCCTAGTTTGGGTTTTTGTTTGGGTTTTGTATAGATTTTTGGGTAGGTTTGTGGTTGGGTTTGGATTTTTTTCTATTGGGTATGAAACATAAAAAAAAATCTACCAAAAATTTTCAATTTTAAGCATTCATTTTTCTTTTGATTTTTTTTTGCACAAACCTACAAAACAAAAATTAAAATAATTACTCAAGCAATTAAGTGAAAAATAGTACACTTGAAATTAAGAAAATTTAGTGTTTACAACTTGTCCCTCTTTATTTGACTCAGGACAAAAACGTAGACACCAAATTATTTACATGTCGCTTTCGGCTACAATTGTATCAAAACAAACAAAAGTGAATATTTTAAACAAGATCGAAATATGCATGAATTTATTTACGTCTCGTCGCATGAAACGTAGTCTAAATATGATGTTGAACGAAATTCGTGCTGAAAACAAAATAAAATAAAGAAAATCAAAAAGCAAATAAGTAGAATAAATAATATGAGGATACATGTATTAAATTGTGAGTTGATATTCATTGGCGGGATTAAATCCATACTCAAATAACTAATAAGGAGACTGAAATATGCTTCCAAATGCCAATTATCGGTGAAATTAAATCCAAATCCAAACAACTAGTGGAAGAGTGAAAAGTTATCTTAAAAACTAAATCGATTGGTGGGATTCAACCCAAATCCAAACAACTAGTGAAAATCTGAAAAATTATTTAAAACTAGATTGATTGGTTGGATCCGAACCAAATATTTTAAAACTAGATTGATCGATGGGATCCAATCCAAACCCAAACAACCGGTGGAAGAGTGAAAATGTACCTCAGGCCTAGATAGCTAGTGTGATTAGACTCAAATCCAAACAACTAACGGAATAATTTGAAAATATACCTCAGATCTAAATTGCTGATAGGATTAGATTCAAACTCAAACAACTAGCTGGATAATTTAGAAATACATCTCAAGCCTAGATGGCTATTGGGATTAGACCTAAATCCAGATAACTAGTGAAATAAATAAAAATACACCTCAGACCTAGATAGTTGGTGGAATTAGACCTAAATCCAAATAACTAGTAGATTAGTGGGATAAAATTCGAATCCAATTAAATAACGAATTGGTGGGATAGAACCCGAACCCAGTGAAATAATAGATTGATGGAATAAAATTCAAATCCAATTAAATAACAGATTGGTGGGATAAAACTTGAGTCTAATTAAATAATAGATTGGTAGGATAAAATTCGAATCCAATTAAATAACAAATTGGTGGAATAAAATTCGATTCCAATTAAAGAACATATTGGTGAGATGAAATCCGAATCCAATTAAATAATAGATTGGTGAGATAAAAGTTGAACCCAATAAAATAACAGATTGGTGGGAAAAAATCCGATCCTAATTAAATAACACATTGATGGGATAAAATCTGAATCCAATTAAATAACGGATTGGTGGGATAAAAGCCGAATCCAATTAAATAACAGATTAGATAACAGATTAGTGGGATAAAATCTAATCCCAAATGAATAACAGACTGGTGGGATAAAATCTGAATCCAAATAAATAACAGATTGGTGGGATAAAATTCGAACTCAATTAAATAACAGATTGGCGGGATAAAATTTGAATTCAAATAAATAACAGATTAGTGGGATAAAACACGAGTCCAATTAAATAACAAATTGGTGGGATAAAATTCGAACCCAAATAAATAACGAGAAAAATAAAAATGCATCCCAAACCTAGATTGCTGGTGGGATCAGACCCAAACTCAGATGTCTAGTGGGGGGAAATAAAAATGCAAATTACTAATTTTGAGAAAGTAAAATTGTAACGTCCATGTCACTAGAGTAGAAAACACAAAAAAGAATAAAAAATAGTTCTAAAAGTGTACAAAACGTAGATTATTATAAAGAAATGAAATCCAAGGCCCAGAATGTTGTTTGCAAAAGATTCTCTTTTTTTTTGTTTTTTGTTTTTTTAAAAGGCACCCTTTTGGGTTTTCACCTAATGAACAATTTTAATGACAGCCTCTATCAATTCAAAAATTTATTTCAAAATTGATGACATCAGTGTGACAATCCTTCCTTTGCAAAACTGGTGAAGGTGTGTTTATATTATTTGTCATTTGATTAAGAATTTTTTTTTCAAAATATTACAAAAGATGGAGGTCATAATAAGAAAAGTTAATGCTGGAAAGCAGATTATATAATGGATTTGAAGTAGTTTTGAAATCACATTTTTCAATATTTGTCCCAGTGTTGGGCTAATGAAAACTAAAAAAATTGCCCCAATTTAATTTTAACTGGATTTCTCTGTTTTTCCCTTTTTTTGAAGTATGTACTCATTTTGAATGGATAAGCCAATCCTCCACTTTGCAATGTAGTATTATTGTTCCTTTTTATTTGTGGTTGACCTTCAAATTTGTAAGATTTTAACCTGCGTTTCTTTCTCGATTTTAACCATAAATATCTGCACAGAGTGGATGTGCTAAAGGACGATGTGTACTTGAATTTTCACAAAAAAAAATTCTTACTTTATTCTGAAAAATGATGCAATTACTACTCATAAAAGGAACGGTCTTATCAAAGTCAAATTTTGAACAATAGATTCGAAGGTATATTACTTAATTTTTAGGTGAAATCCCTTAAATGTATTACAAAAATTTGCCCCAATTTGAGCCTTTTATTTGGAAAATTTTTGTTTGGATGACCTTCTATTTATTTGACAAAAACAAGAAAACTGAGCTTCCTAATATTTGAAAAATAATCACATGTTAACATGCAATGTGCATTGGTGTACAATAGAAATTACATTCTTCAAATGAAAAAGAAACTAAGCTAAGAAAAATGTCATGCCTAAACTCATGTAGAAGACTCCATGATGAACCTTTCAAAAGAGGATCTAATTGCAATAGATTCCTTCCTCACTTAGGATCAACGTTTATGGAAAAAGATCACCGTTTCTCGTTAGCTTATCTCTCAGGACCAATCAAGTGGGTATTATTCTTGATTTTCAGGTGGTTAAGAGAAATGATATTTAAAAATGGTATGTCAGGATCTATCTTACTTTTGTGCCCAGATTGCATCTAACCCATTCAATATCACATCTTGGTGAAAACAAATAGTTTCCCACACTTATTTCTTATAAAAACTAAGTCAACATATAAGGTCATAAACTTGTAATATATGGGTAGAAGAGATAGTTAAATATATGAAAACAGATTATAACCTCATGATCACGAGTGATTGGTAGATACCTTAGAGGCATGATCCTTATTTCAAGTTGTTATAAAAGATAAGTCAACAATAGACTTTATGAGATTGTAATGTGGCTTGAAAATGATAGTTAAAAAAAAAAAAATTTTAAAAATGCGGCACTTAAGATCGCATTCTTTCCAAAATTGCCCCAATTTTGGGCTCAAAGACCTTGGACTCCACTTCTACTTTTATCATTAATCACTGGAGGGATTTTGATATTGAATTTTTCTCTTTTTTTTCTTTTCTTTTTCCCAACACTTTCTCTTTTTTTTCTTTTCTACTTTTTTTTTTGCTTTTTGCTTTTTTACTTTTTTGCTTTTTCTCTTTTTTCTCTTTTCTTTTTTTTTTTTTTTTCACCAATACTAAAGCCTAAATATCAATAATAGAATAAAAAAATCCCCTAACTTTAAGAGATAGATGCACTTTTCTTTTTTTTTTTAAATACTTCATGTCTATTCTAAAAACTTTAACATCTTTGCTATTATTGAAAATTCTCAGATCTCCTTCCCCAGTGTGGGGTGCGATCGTAAGTGTTTTTGAAACGAACCACCAATTTAAGTTCAAATCAGAATGCAAAGGATAAACAGTGTTTAGATAGTAGAAAAGATGGCTAAAGCATCATTCTCACGTTACATGACATCCAAAATAAAGTATAACTCATTAAGAGAATCCATTCCCTTTGGACATTTGAAAATTTTTTCAATTGTAGGGTTGTAATCATTAATACTCTTATTTGAAATGAAAATTGTACTTTTAATAGCACAAATAGGAGAACAAATGATAAAATTTGTACAGATAGAGAAATGAACGCATAAAGTATCATCTCAAATTCTCAAAATAAATAAGAGTAATGAACATTTTTGCATTCAACTAAATGTAGATTGAATTTGGTTAGACATATTAGGCCTTTCCAAAGTAAAAATTGCCTCATTTTAAAGTGTGTCAATCAAAGTGACTGATTCTGGAGGTTTGATAGAATTGGACAAAATATGAACAGCAAAAATGAAAGAGAAAAAGTGTCGTGGTTGGTCTTTTAAGACAAACTAACAAGTTTGAGTAATCTCTTTTGATTTCGAGCATTCTCATTGAATAGTCTGAACCACAAATTTAGTGCATGCAAAGATTTTAAAAAGCTAAACACACACTTATAAATTTCTTGCAAGAGATTGAGAATCTCAACTTAGTTTTATTACTTAAAGTCCATCACGAAATCTCCTAACGAGCAAATAAAGAATGAAATGTACATGAATATATACAAAATAATAATTTTTTAAATGAAAAACTTTATTATTGCAAATATTTGAAATAAAATTTTTGCTCAACTATAATACGAATGAGAAAAGAAAAATCTCTAAAGAACACACTTTCACACATACACACACACAAACACACTTTCTCTCTCCTTCCTTTTAAGACAAAATATGTTAGAAACAGCAAATCAAGATTTTTTTTTACGAACAACTATATCATTAAATCTCTTAGATGCTTTAGACTAAGGCTTCCAGATGGATTCTCCATATTTTTATATTATAGGATCTGCCTAAGAATCAAGTAAACTTCTAAAATTTTTTAAAAACTTTATCAGACTAACATTGTTGTCAAATATGAGAAAATCATTTTTGCTGTACTAAAATATCTTTTATGAATATAGGGGAGGGGGAGAAAAGAAAAAGAAAAATACCTAGAGTTAACAAACAAAACTGTAAACTCAGTATGCATGTTCTATGGGGGAGCTCTTTTATACCAAGAGTTGACATAGTATGAAAAATGCTATTCTCTAGGGTAGGCATCATATAATATCTGATGGATCTGATCATTTTACTGACATTCAACTGAAAAATAATTTGAAATTTTGACTAATTGGAATGACATGAAACATCTGACCTAATAAGATGAGGACAAAATTCGAATGGATTGATTACTTTGATTGATACATAAAGAGATGTCAAAAGACAATTTAGTATGAAAGAACTTACTTTTGAAAGGATTGCGATATCTCAACTAGTTTCTTCAATGAAGCATGTATCAAAACCCTAAAAGGACAAACTAGTCAAATGGATTGAATGGAATTGATGGTTTATTCAAAAATCGACTTGATTGTCCGTCCATTTGTAGTTTCAAATTTCACAAAATTTGTTGCAATGCATTAGTCTATAAGCCTTCTAAAATCAAGATTTTGGTCTCGATATATTTATTATCTCAACAATGAGGAATCATTTGTGAATTTCTTCAACTTAGTGTCCTTTACGCAAGGGATTTACCAACTTTGACAAATGGCCAAAAAGTGAATATTAGAGATTTATATTCTAATGTGCAAAAATTGCTTTATAATTTTCAATGCCATCATTATGAAAGGATCGAATCCTATCTTATCTTGTACACTACTCCTTTAGATGGTACAAAAAATATAAACATGCAAGTCTCATTAGATTATATCCGACACAAAAGGATAATTTATTCCTAACATAGAATCCCTTATGTAGCATTCCCTTTATGGTTCATGTATGATGCCAGTTTATTAAAATGAGTAAATATGCAATAATAGAAATTAAACATGATCTAAAAGAACCCCTTTGATATGCCGGGGTAGAGCTGAAAATGATGTGTAATCATTGGAATACGAATGCAATAAACTATAATTTAAATGTATAATAACCTATCTAATAAGATAGGCACTTAAAAGAGTACCATGCCACATTTATTGTGAGACCCAAAAATGATCCATTGAAGAGATCACGAATATGCAAAAATGAGATTCAAAAAGGAAATTATGATATATACATGATTTGGAAGAGGGGAATACAATATAACGGGTACGAAAGACTAAGATTCGTGACGCAATTTTTCTTCTTATAGATGGGTAATAACGTGATAAGATTGAAAAGTCATACTTATCTATTTTTCATATTCGAAGAGTGACTCTTCTAACTTAGTTAAACAAATGAACTAACTTATTTCTAATTTCCTAAAATGAGATACAATTCTAAATGATATGGTCCAAACATATAGAAGGTAAGAGAATAATAGTAGGGAAAATATCATGTAAATAAAAATAACTTAAAAATAGAAAAAAATACATGAGATGCAATAAATGTCACACCTCTCTGGCGACCTTTCCGGTCACAAAATTTTACAAAAATACTCCTCCACTTGATTTTTCGCATAGAATTCATTTTCGACCTTAGTTTTTACAAAAAACGAACGAAAAGTGCTCAAAAGAGCCATTTACAGCCGAGTTTTATTTTTTAAAAATCCATTGAATCTTCACTAAAACTCATAAAAATATAGCAAAACAACCCTTATGAAAGTACAACACTACTACACGTTCAATTTAACAACAAATAGTAAGGAAAATGATGAATCAAAGCAAAACAGTAGCCCCAACTTAAAAAAAAAACTTGTTTCTTGCTTTCTAAGCTAAACACTCAAAAATTTTGAAGAACAGAATATTTTCCAGGCCTTATTCTAGCTATAACCGGCTATTTTAGCAAAATATGTACATCGAATTTACTCTTTTAATTCAGTTCTTCATTTAGACATTTTTTCCAAAACTTAACATGCATACACAAAACTTATTTTTCTTTTCTTAATCTTGTTCTATGATTTGCCCGATGTCCCAACAGCACAACAACAACAACAAAAACCAGTAAGAGCAAGAGAAAAATAAGCAACAAAATATGCACTTAATGTGATTTAAAAAGCTGAAAAATACCTTAATGAAAGTTGCAGTCCCTTGATTAAAATTTTTGGAGAAATCCTCAAGCTTCAACCTTCTATTCGCTTGCTATCTTTACTTCCTTCTTTCACCTTTCTTTGCTCTGAGGATGGGTGTGTGTGACAGCCAAGAGAGAAAGAGAATTGAGTGATGTATGTGTTTGTGTTGGCATGTTGTGTTGTGTGAGTAAGAATAGAGGGAGAGCCGAGAGAGTTTTTTTTTTTCTCTTGGTGAGTTGTGTGTGTGGTCTTGAAAAAATTCAAAGAAGTCAAGAGAGGTTTCAGGGGTTAAGAGTTTGTGGGACAAAAAATTCTAAAACCTTGAATTGGTGGTTAGGATAAAGTAGGATTGTGTGTCCCATTCCCCTCCCTTTGATCCATTTTTAGTAGGTGTTAACGAATAGAATTTGGATGATGAGTTGTCCTTGTACCAACCAAACCTTGATGAGAAAGAAAGAATGAAAAAAATTTAGCTTAGGGTTTTGGTTGGGTTTTGTTTGGATTTTGTGTAGATTTTTGAGTAGGTTTTGTGGTTGGGTTTGGATTTTCTTCTATTGGATTTGAAACACAAAAAAAAAAAACTCTACAAAAAATTTTTAATTTTGAGCATCGATTTTTCTTTTGATTTTTTTTTGCACAAACTTACAAAACAAATATTAAAATAATTATTCAAGCAATTTAAGTGAAAAATAGTACACTTAAAATTAAGAAAAATTTAGTGTCTGCAATCGGTATTGAGTTGTTTCAGAATCTAATCCTTTATCTTGAGGCTCATTTTTTGTTTGAATTTACGTGGCTTTTATTTTACAGGTGAAAATTTTGGATCATTTGGTAATTTATAAATCACTATATCAGTGGAGATTCCTGATATATCATCACATGACCATGCAAACACATCTTGAAACAAAGTTAAGAACTCAACCATTTCCTCATTTTGCTTCTTCTTCAAATGAATGTTGATTTTGATTTCTTTAACCTCCGTTTTAGTGCCAATATTTATGATTTCTGTTTCTTCTAAGTTCGATTTGAATTTCTCTTCGTATTATTGTAAATTCCTTGTAACCGATTTATATTCATTCTTAGTATCGCTCTCATTTTGAATTTCTGATTGCATGATTTCAAGTTCGCAAGAGATAACAAGGTTGCGGTCATAAAATTTCAAAATGGCAACATTTAAAGGGTCAAAAGATTTTATTTGTGGCCATCTGAAAATAAAATAAAACACACATAATAAATAAATAAATAAATAATAATTTAAAATACAGGAAAAATCTTTCATTCCATTGAGTTCAAGAATTGATTGAAACTTAATAAAATAGCAAATCTACAGATAGTAGACACCAAAATTTTTATTTTATTTTACAAAAATGATAGTTAGTTTATTATTATTATTTATTTTATTAAATTAGATTCATCATTTTTCTTTTTAAAAAAATATTTTTTTTTGCATTAAATTTTCGAAAAAAGAAAATTCTCAAAAAAATTAATTTTTTAATCTTTGCAAATTCATTTTTTTAACACTTTATTTACTTTAATTTTTACCTTGAAGAGTAAAAAGTAAGTAAAAAAAAGTAAAGTAAGTAAAAAAAAAAGTAAAAGTAAAAAAGATAACTAGGTGGAATGCATGCAAATGAGCCATGTGATTTTGGCATTTTGCACACCACAACATTTAGGGGGAGATGGCAAGGACAGGTGGAAGATAGGGGGAAAAATATGGAGCAAAAGGGAAAAAATCTGGAATAAAAAGAAGGAAAAAAGGCTAGAGGGGCAGCGGACAAAGGGGCAAGAAAAAAAAAAGAAACCGAGAGAAGAGATGAGAGATTGAGAGAGTGTGGCGGCTGAAGAACCAAAAAAGGGAGGAACAAGAGAGAGGGGGCGGGGAGAGATCAAAAAAGGAAAAACAACAAAAGAGGACAAGAAAAGAGAGCTGCCGGGGGAGGAAAAGGGAAAAACCGAAAAGAAAAGAAGAACAGAAAAGTACCAAAAAAAAACCAAGGAACAGAGGAGAAGCCGGAGCTGCTGTCGCTCGCCGAAATCATCCACCATCACCGCCGTCAGAACTTCAAAAAACACCGTAAAACCTTGTTCCTTCCTTTCCTACGTTTGATTTCTGCTAATGAATACGTGGAACTATGGGAATTATGTGACTTGTTTGTTTCTCTTCCTGTTTTGATTAAGATTTTACTGTCTTTATGAGGTTTCTGTGTTGATTTTGATTGTGATTTCTGTCACTGTATGATGGATTTGGTTGGGTTGGTGCAAATTTTGGGTTGGCTATAAATGGAATTTTAGTATGTGTGTTAAACATTTGTTAATGCAACTAACCTGTTTGAAGAAATGCCCTAACGAAAACCTTGAACCAAAGAAATAAATCTCATGAATTTCTGTATGCGTGTGAGAGGAACTCCGGCCAGTCAAAAGCTGGCCAGAGCCTGTGAGTTCGCTAGTGGGGGGGGGGGGGAAAGCCAAGAAATTTTGGAGTTGAATTTTCCATTTTGCTGTTTTTTGTATTTTACAATGGTTTAGTGTGTATTTTTGCGTATGGGGTGAAGAGAGATAACTCCAGCCAGTCCAAAGCTGGCCAGAGCCCGTGAGTTCGCCAGTTGGGGGGGGGAGAAGCCAAGAAATTTTGGAGTTGATTTTTCCATTTACTGTTTTTTGTATCTTACAATGGTTTAGTGTGTATTTGTGCGTGTATTAGTCCAATGCCGACCGGAATGACGATTTCAAGTTTTCGGTGAAGTCTTGGTAGAGAAGAAAATAGCAACAACAATATTGAAGCTCTAATCGCTTGAAGAAGATGACATGTTTTATGGGATTGCAGCACAACTCCCTTACTTTTCCCTTATTTTGTAATATGACCCTTAAGTTCCAGTGGTTTTCAGATTGACCTAAAAACTTTAGATTTCCTTCAATTGGGTCCCTAATTTAATTACAAATAGGTCCCTGAACTTTATTTTTATTTGATTTTGAATCCTTACTTTTGTAATAATTATAATTGGGCCTAAAAAACTTTCTTAATTTTTGTAATTAAGTCCTTGTTTGTTTGATTTCTCAAATAGAAGTTGCTTTTATTTTTTAATTATTCATTATATTCCATTTGAATGCCTAAATTGATAGATTTCATATTTATTTCCATTTCCTTATGGTTATTTGTTAATTAAATTGGTGCCTTGTTCATTTTTTGTTAATTTTGGAGTTAAATAGGGCAAATCCAAACCTAATTAGCTACTACTTCAAGGGGAGGTATTTTCTTTTATTATTTAAAATCTTTTATGTGCTCCTACGTGTTTTATGTGTAATTGCATGGCTTGAATGTTTTATTTATTTATTTACTTGTTTTATTTTAAGTTTTATAAATTTAATTTTGATGATTATTTGAGAGGCATTTAAATGCCAAATTGTAATAGATAGAGATTCAAGACATGTATTTAGATAGACTATGTAATAGATAGGTTTAATTCTTACCAAAAGTGTAATTAGTTAGATAAGTGTAATAGTTAAGTTATTATTTTACTCTTTCCCTCCTTTTAGATTGTAATTAGGCACCGAATGTAATAGTTAGGTCTCTATTTGCTTTTATTTGTTTGTGTGTTTGCATACTTGTGGTGTGCTTATGTGTTACTCGCTTTCTTAAGATCTTTGCATCTAGATATTATGTTTATGTGTTATGTGCTCTATGTGCATTATGTGTTTATTTGCTTTAATTGTACTTTATATGATCTATTTAGTTATAATAAAAGCATGACGTCATCACACTAGTCCAACGCTAGTTGTAGTCTTTCTTTCCCGATTTCTTACTAGTCCAACGCTAGTGAGAACTTATAGACATGGGCTAGTCCAACGCTACACCCTTAGGGACGTCATCATGTTTGTGTGACAATCACTACATTTCATACACATTTTCTATTTTTTAGGATCTTTACCATTTTTGCATGATATTTCCTCTATATGTACATCCCTTATTCCTATGTGTGAAACATGACATGTAGACTTGCATTCCATTTAAGAAAATTAGAACTAGATTAGATCATTTGCTTGATTAGATAAGAGAGTCATTCTTTAAAATATAGGATATGGACGAGTATGGCTCCTTAACCTTAGCACGCTCGTATCTCCTCTATGAAAAGGAAAATCTAGTCAGTCACGAATCTCAGTTTCCCGCACCCGTTATGTTGCATTCCTTTTTTTTTGGTCACATATACTTATATATTATAATTTTTCTTTTCTTCGAGTCGCACTCTGTGCATATTTGTGACCTCTTCTAAGAGCCATTTTGAGCATTACAATTAATGTGATTCGCACCAATTAAACTTTGAAGAGATATTTTGGCCCCCCCGATATCCATTAGGTTTTGGTTTGCATCCATATAGTAACATCCAAATGTGATAAGTTTTATAGGTTAAATTAAGAAAATTTTCGACTAAATCACGCAACTAATCTTGACTAAATTGAAAGAGTGCATTGGATTTTATCCTTGTCTTCCCTTACTTTAATCGTGACTCCCGAACTCCTTTATCTTGTTTTTCGAAGACTTGGAGTCGTTTAAAAAGAGTTTTCTCTATTTTTTATTTAAAATTCATTTTGGGTGACTTGCTGCACTTTAACTCAATACCAAGTGGCGACTCCTATTTTTTCTTAAAAACCCTTTTTAAACTATTATGTTGGGCTAAAATCGTCTCACTTTTAAATCCCATTTTAGACCCTTTTTCTTTATTCTCTAAAAATCAAAAACTCATTTTTTAACCAAAATTAATCAATTTTTTATAAACTCGTAATCTTATTTTTCAAAAATAGGGTGCGATAGCTTGGCGACTCCACTGGGAAATTTTAGAGAGTTCGAGCACTTGATTTAGGCGATTCTTTTCTTTTTCTAATCTTTTTACATATCACATTAGGATGTTTTAGGTTGCATTCCTTTTTAGGATTTCTTGCATTTCACATGCTTAAACGTCTCGATATCCGTGTATATGATGAACACTTTGTTTATTTACTTTCATTTACTAATGTTTACGTATTTGTATTGCGTTTTGCATCTTGGGGGGGGGATAGTCTGTGAGAACCCGTAACTTTTCCATTTTCTAGGTTTTATTATCTTTAATGGCATGTTTTCTGCATTTTCTTGCTTAGGAAAAATTGATAGATAATTTTAATGAGTCAATAGAGTTTTTAGATGATTTTTCTAGTATCGAATAAGTTTTGAGAAATTAAGAGCGTATACCGGACGTTGGACCCACTAGTGCGAAAAGTTCAGAAAAATTCGGCCAACGAGGTTAAGTTTTGGATACTGAAATTAATTTACCGGGTGTTAAGAGATAAGTAGAGGTTGCAATTTGGATTGGTGTGAGAGGAAACAAAGTGATAGACTTGCATTAATGGAGGTGACAAGTGTCACCATTGGATTGGTCCTTAAGTAAGACTACTATTCCTTTTCTTACCATTGACCAAATAAATCAAAAAAATAATCAAAAATTCACCATTTTCTCTTCATCTTGGCCGAGCTCCTTGAGCAACAAAAGAAAGAAAACTCTTCAAGATTTTGGCTTCAATCTTGCTTCAATCAACTTACTCAACCATCCAACCTTGATTTTGCTCCATAAAACCACTTAAGGGAGTGATAGTGAAGTGTTGTGTGGAGTTATTTGGAAAGCTAAGAGGACTTGTTGCTCTCTCTCTCTTGTTTCTAAGGTGAGTTGTGAAGAACCACTCTCCTCCCTTTATTGATGCTTAAATCATGCTTAGTGGTAGTATGAGATGCAATATTATGGATTATTTCTTGATTTGTGGTTGAATTGATGAAGTTTTATAATTTTTGGGAATTTTTCTGTTTTAATATGAACATGATTGTGTGGCTATATATGATGATTGGAAATGATGTTTAAGGACTCTATGAGGTGGAAAAAGTGGTTAATTACAAACAATTTCTATTTTGGAAGAAATCTTGGAAAGTTAGGGTTTATGATGATAACATTCTGCCCGGTTTTGTAGTTCCTAGTTAGAGGCCGAATTGGCCTTGGCTTAAAACATAAAAGTTGTAAGGAATGATATTTTAGAGGTGCCTGCAAAATTTCAGGTCAATCGGAATAGCGTAGCTTGAGAAAAGTCGAAATTACCCTTGCTGTTCTGGTTTTACCCGAATTGGAGAATTGCTTCTGTAATTGGTTATTTTGGTTAGGAATGCTTCCGAATTGGTTGTTGAGGCCTTCTGATGAAATGTATCCCTGTTTCTTAGCTTTCAGCTGGTTTTGGAATTTCTGGATTTGGACTTGGATAGCCTGATTTATGATGTTTCCGCTAGAATGCATTCTGTGAATCTGTTTTTGTGATTCTGGTGTAGTATCTTGCATTTTTGACCTAGTTACACTCGAAAATGGGCTGAGTGACCTTCTGTAATATTGTAGCCCTATCTCTTAGCTTCGAAACGGTGGGTCTTGGACCTTCATCCGATAATCGTAGTGCCTTTGGTGCTATTACCGCAAAGTGACGTCAAAAACTATTTTTTTCAGGGTTAAAACTAGTTCCATTCCCGGATTTTTCTGGTTTCCTCTATTGCTTGTGTGTGCTTATGGAACCCTATTTTGGTAGTATTTGGCATTGGTTTATGACTTGTAATCGAGTCTTATTGTGTTTATTGGAATAGTTTAAGGCTTGACTTTCATATCCGGTCATTTCCTAGCTAAATTTTGTACTTGAATGCCATTAAGCCTAGTGAACGGCTTTTGGGAATGAGATTCTTTCGTATGAGATGTTGGGACTGATTTGAGGAAATAATGAAGCCATGATGGCTGGAAAATAGGTAAACACAAGGGATATGCTGCCGAAATTTTACTTGAAGGCTAGTTGGATTTACTTGTGTTTTGAGCGAAGGGCTTTTGGGTTGTTTGAGCCTAGGTCTTCATGTTACCTTTTCGTTTCAAAAAAATCATGTTTTGCACCCTTGCTTTAGTAATTATTTGGCGAGGCATACGACTGGTAGTCGAACCTCACATATACTCAATTTTTGAAAGTGGAACCTTCAATTGTTTTCCTTGGATTATTTTAGGGTTTCTTGGTGATTAAATCTCTTTTTTGGGAGGTATCTGTACTGACCCCGGTGAGTGTTCCACTACCTGCTACCCGTTATGCGAAATATCTGAATATCTGAAATACTTGATTTATGACTGTTGGAGCCAAATACTGTTTTGATAAAAAGGGAGGCGAGGGTGTACTTTATCACACTCGTTCTCTTGTCTGTTCAGATGCCAATTTTGAATGCGTATCTGAATCTGCTATCTGTTTCTGTTATTTGTATCTGGATCTGTATCTGTTCTGACGTCGTTTGGAAGCTTGTATCCAACGACCTTTCTGGGACCTCTGAGCTCAACACCTGTGGCCAGTTACTCTAGTCGGGCCGGCAAGGGCCTGCTCGATTAGATAACGAACCACGATAGTCTGTTTTGGGATCTTTGGGTATTGAGACCCTTGATTCCGGTATATTCGAGTATTACCATTTCTGTTCTGATTGGCTTTCGGGCCCGATGGGGGTATGTGAGGTGGAAGGAGTCGAAGAAAGTGGAGTTTACGGTATTGGTTACTTCTGTATAGTTGACGGAGTGTCAACTGTTATTTCGATCAAGTTTCGGTGAAGCAAATGAGAAGTTGGCTCCTGAGAGCCACCCGTATCCTTTTGTCTATGGTGTTTGTTCACTTCTTTATTTGATGCACATATGTGATTAATTGAATATGAAGTTCCATGTTCTTATTTGCTATTATTTTGGTACCTCATTGAGCGTAAGCTCATCCCTCCCCGTTATCTTTGTTTTCCTTACAGGGAACCACTTTTGGGGCTAAGATGTTTTGACGCACGAGTCGAGCTAGTTTTCTTATATTTTTGTACAGCTCCTCGATAGCTGGAAAACCCTAAATGTATTTTGATCTAATTATCTTCTTTTGTTCCGTAAATTCCAACCGTATGTGTATAAAACTATTTGCCCTGTTCATGTAACCTATTTGGATTGGAAATGTTTTCCCGAGTCATATGGCCATATCTGTATTAGTTGGGCTCCTGGCTGGGTGGTGATGTGGCAACCACTAATCATACTTGGTGTTGATTTTCGTTTTGCCATTTGGCGACTTTGAATCGTTTGAGCGCGCTATTTCCTTCCTGAGCGCTTTCAATTTCTTTTAACGGCTCGACTGAGTCCTGGCGAGAGTTGGGCAGGCGGCCCGCCGAACCCTCTGGTTCGCCTTAGGGTGAGGTGGGGCTGTCACATAGTCACCCTAGAGTCTTCACCCACATTTGATAGTATTTAATCCCTCTCTTCAAAATGAGCACTTCATACGTTCATACGTTTTACTTTATAACCCCTCATTTCTTTTTATTTTTAGTGGCTGTCACACCACTCCACCCTATTAGGATTAGGATCGATCCATTTGGACATGTGGCCGTGGCATGACGTGCGCGTAGCAATGTCCGAGGGATCACTCGAACCACCGACTAAAGGCCTTGGGATTGATGACCCTTCGCCTCTTGGTCTGAAAGTTTGGGAGTCTGAAACCTTATCGAGTCTAGATGTATTAGTGAACCCAACCTCATGCATCCATATTAGAACTTACCTAGGATGGAGTCAACTTTACCTGAATAGGAACACTAGACACGAGGGGAGGGATTACACCCTTCTTTCTTTAATTGCCTTCTATTTTTCATATTATTTTTGTTTACTCCAATGTGTTATGTGTCATATATCAATTGAACTAACCTTTGTTTGTTCTATTGCATTCATGAGCCTTAGAAATAAGAGTTCCGGCATGAAACTCTTTTAGAACCTACCTTCTTAGATAGGTTATTGCACGTTTAAAGTCCGATGTATTGCATTCGTAGGTTAATAATTGCATATCATTTTAGGCCTAACCTGGCATACAAAGGGTCCCTTGAAGTCATGTTTTCATTTCAAATTGCATATTTAATTATTTTGATAAATTGTCATCATGCATAAACTTTAGAGGGAATGCCATTTAGGGAATCCTATGTTAAGAATAAGTCAACCCTATATTTCCATGGGTATTTAACCCTATTTTGGGATTTTTCACGTTTAAATTCCAATTTAACCGGAAAAGTGGGACCTGTAGGTAAGGTATTTGACACCAATTTCTTGTCTCTAGATGGAACGCCCTCGACAAGTCTAACAAATATTAGTTGTACCGATTGAGGTACAGAGGTGGCTCGCATTGCTTTCACCTAGTGAAATTAACCAAGTAGCCTCTCACCTAGGACCAATAAGGGATTTTAAAGATATCAAATCAGACGGCTACTTAGTAGAGGTTTTGGTACATTTGTGGGACCCTATTTGTTCCGCATTTAAACTAGGCAAGAAGGAAATGACCGTGACAATTGAGGAGGTATCTGGCCTCCTTAATTTACCAATTCATGGTACCGTTGTAATATTTCCGTTTATGTCTAACAAGGCCGAGTTCTGCCATTTCACTGGGTTTAAGGAATCTTTAATACAAGGGTTTGACCAAAGCATAGATGTGAAGTTCTTATTCGATCGATTTGCATTGAGAGATGGGTTCGAGAGACACTTAGGAGATTTTTCATTTATGTCCAAAGCAATGTGGGAACGTAAAAGACTGTGGGTGTATGGATTGGTTATGGCTGAAACTTATCTTTTCCCCAGAAAACACAAAAGATAGCTTTTAAACTTACCAAAGTCATGTTTGATCTATTTCCAGGGATAAAAGATAGGCAATGCTCTATTGTTCCGACTATCTTAGCTGATAGCTTTGTAGCTTGTACTACCTGCCAAAGGACTGAAAAATTCTTTCATGGATCAAATTTAGTTCTGCACATGTGGGCCATGGAGCACTTTATAAGACGATCACCTATTCCTGATAGTTTGCCGATGTCTGGGTATAATTGGATAATCACACATCACAAGAGAATTAATGAAAATGGTTTGCCGAGTAATGCATCTGAGTATGTGGATTTCTTAAGAAACTTGCCTGATCAGAATGTTATATGGATTTTAGATTGGACTAATTGTGTTAAACCTGTACTTCGCACTAAAGTATTAGAGTTCATTACATTGCTAGGCACCCAGGGTATCATGGCTTATACTTCGAAGAGGTTTCTCCGACAATTGGGCCGTATTCAAGAATTGCCGTATACACTTGATTTAATCGAATTCACCGTTATTTTTGACAAAGAGATATGTCCAAGTGAAATTCCAATGAAGATTCCTATCATTAAGGCCTGGGAGACATTGTCCGACGACGAGCACGTCAAGTACATTTCGGAACTCAAGCAAAAGGGTTTAGTAACTCCACAGTATGAAGATTGGTTTAAGGGTTTTGATATGCAAGAATCGCAAGGCGAACCATCTGAGGAGGTCAAGAGATTGATGGCCATTATTGAAGCCAAAGACAGAGAAAATTTGCAACTAAAAAAGTCCGTCAAAATTAGCAAGGAGATGGTAGAGAAACATAAGGAGGCATGTCAAAAGATGCGAGAGAAACACCAAGAATTGAAAAGAAAATGTGGAAAATTGTACGATCAAGTGGAACACATGAGAAATCCCTATGCCAGAGAATCCAAAGATGTTGTAATAGATAGCTTGAAAAGGTTCAATGACTTTGTACGAGACCGTCTCCGAGGAATGATATAAATAATGTTTATAAAAATGGAATTTGGAAATTTGAATGACCTTTTCTTTTGTGCAAAATGGTGGTCAAAAGCAGGTTTGATAAATGGGTCCCACTTCGAAGATGTTGCATCATGTTAGACCTACCATTGGCATAAAAAAGACTCCCTAATAGGACATGCATCCGAATTACTTTAATTTTTAATAACTCGTGTCTTTTTCTTTTTCTTACTTTTTGCCAGCAGTTAATCAAGAAGGGAATCTAAATAGGATTTTTCCTAAAGTTTCAGGTAATTGCAAACATAGCTACATGAAAAAGCCCCATCATTACACGATCACGTAGCCAAGTTTTGAGAAATAGTGTAAACATGAGTACACACCCTGAATCATCTGATAGATCTGCAACAACGCCATCAGCCGACCTCGCAAATCTGGGAGCTCAACCGAGCAAAGTGTTAAACAGATTGAATTAGTTAAGCATGAAAATGACCGCATAACGGCTTGTGATTGATCAGTTGGTTGCTGGAAGTAGCAGCGATGTCCAACATGATCCCTTGCCTGCTAGCCAACCTGAACCTCAACTGTGAGGACTCAAAAATTCCTTTAGAATTTCCTCTCATTTTTGAAAAACTTAATTTATATTTCCTTCTATGTGTCTTTACTTGATTATTTAACTATTTACTAGTTCTAAATTTCATGGTGATTTCATTAGTTGAGCCAAGAGTTTTACTTTTACTTTTCAAGTTAGAGTAAGTTAGGGTTTTGGTGTAGTTTGGTAGTGTGATCACTTGGTGAGGTGTGTGTACTAAATTTGGTGGATAAAATCGAGTATTAGGTAAGAAAAGTGTGTGATTAGAAGTGTTAATACTAAGTTAGTGAATCATAAGTTAAAACACTAGTACGCACGAGTTAAGGAAATCGGCTTGAACCGACGTGCACCGTTTGCAACCGATTGAGTGCACCACTTGAGCACTGCTTTATTACCTTAATCTCCTTACTTTTATTTCAGCAAAATTAGCCCTAAAATATCCTCCATTCAGCTGAAATTCTTGACCAAATGAAGAGGGGGAAAAGGAAAAAAATAAGGAACCATCTTGTAGCGACACTTGGCGGAAATCAAACCAACTTTGACCAAGCAAATTTTCTTTCCTTCTTATCTCTAATTTGGCTCATCTTCCTCCTTTATTTCTTCATGTTGGCCGAAAATAAGAGAGAGAAAAAGAGAGAAAAATAACTTTAACTCCAACTTTGATTCTTCTTTGTTGAGCTGAAATCACACAAACCAAACCGATTAAACTTACCTCTTGGTGATTGGAAAGCTTGGTGCGGTGAAATTTTTGGAAGATAGTGGTTTTTTTTTATTTGCAAGAAGCTTTTGGAAGGTTTAAGGCTCGAACTTGCTTTTCTCTTGTTTAATCTTGCTAAAGTTGGTATAGAAGTTCTTAATCTTGGCTTGTTATAGTTGATTTCTTAGTTTTGATGGTGTAGTGGAATGTTTAGCTAGGGTTTGTATTTTTTCAGCTTTGATTATTATTGTTTACCTAGTAAGTGATGTTATTGAGTTAAGATATGGATTTGGTGAAGGGATTAATGGCTTGGTTGTGACTTTTTAGAGTAAAAGTTGAATTTCCAGCATTTGGTAGTGATTCTGCCATGTTTTTGGAACCAAACTGACCTACATATTCGTCCATGATACAGGCCAAATCAATTCTTGTTCAAAACATGAAAGTTTTAGGGATTTGAGTTATCTTTCTACTCAAAAAATTTCAACTCAATCGGACCACTGTAGCTTATGAAATGACTAAAATACCCCTGACTACCCAAATGCCCTATTTAACTGACAGTTTTCTATTTTCTCTGAGATTTCAATTTTTGACCCTGAAAATATGAGAACTGGGTGTTGATGTCTTCACAGAAAATGTAGGTCTATGTCTTAGTTTCGAAATTCCGTAAACTTTACCTCGATCCGATATACCTAGCTATAGTTATGACCAAAACACCAAAGGATGACAAATCTGCCATTTATCAGTTCTTCTTTTAACTAGTTTCCAGCTTTGGTCCATGGTGATAAGTTATTATTTGGTTTGTTTGGTTGGTTTTAAGGCCTTGAATAGATGAATGTGGTTGGTTATCACTTGTGATTGGTTTGGAGGGTTGTTGGCTTGTGAATTCAAGTTGTACTTGGATGGAAAAAGTAAGAAAATAGGGGAAATGCTGCCCAAATTTCTATTACTTGCTCTTATGACTATTAGTGAGATGTAAGGTTTGATTTTAGGGTTAGTTGGATCTTAAGTTACATATGCATCCTTGAATGCATTTCAATAGTAGTATATAAGTTGTTTTTTTATCAAGATTTGGTATCAACTAAGATGAAAAGTGTTAGTTTTATCTCAAAAATTTTGAATTACATTTGCTCACTTCAATTTGGGATTGGTTATTCTTAGGGTTTGCCGGTGATCAAGGGCATAATCCGGAAGGAAACTTTTGACGTTATTTTGTTTAAACTGGTGAGTGTTCTTTGTATGTTGTGCTTTCAATTACTATGTGAATTGTTGTGAATGTTTGCTTGAATGTTAAATGTTTTTCAATGATCATTTTCGATAGGCGAGTGTGTACTTTATCGCACTTGACCTAAGTAAACGTGAAATTTTCAATGATTAAATGATTGAATGTTACTTGTGCATGAATGTAAGCCTTTTAGCTGAATTGGGCCCTTGCCCTTCTTTGCTAGCCGACTCGAGCCAGAAGCGGACTCGGTCGGGCGACTGGTGACTCTGGTATAGTGTTTTGGTATACTCGAGCATGATCACGAAGGTTGGTGGAGAACTGGCCAGTGAATTGGCTAGTGGCGGGAAATGAAATCAATGAATGAATGTCAAGAACCCTGGAGGAGTTTTCATTTGCAAATATTTTTCTAATAAATTGGAGGGATAAGGAAAATGGTAGGTGAATGAGTGAATAAATGGTTCCACGTGAGCACGTATCCTTTTAATGAGTGTGTTCTCATTACTTTTATATTGTGAATGTTTTCTCTTCAATGGATCATGTCCTTGTTTAAATTGCTTGATTACTTGTTTAGGAACCTTATTGGGTTTTTAACTCATTCTTATAATTTTGTTTTCCTTACAGGGGATACGAGCGAGGGCATAAGACTGGTACAAGATAGTTTTAAAATTTTTGCGATTGTACTCGCGCTAGTGCTCTGTTAGGGTTGAATGTATATGGAATTTACAACTTTTGTTATATTTGGGATGTATGAATGTTTGAGATAGAAATGAATGTAAGTATACGTTCCAAATTTAGGAGTTGTTATTTCACTTATTCTTGAGGTTATACTTATTTTATTTGAAGAGAGTGGTCGAGTCCTGGCGAGAGTTGGGCAGGCAGTCCGTCAAACCCTAGGGAACGTCCTAGGGGGAGGTGGGGTCGTCACAGGTGGTATCAGAGCTGCTTCGCGTGGTCTCTACACGGGGTGAGTTTGGGCCAAGTGGTGTTATGTGAATGAGTAAAGGCTTAAGTACTCTCCTAGAGCGTAAGCTGTGAATCATGCATCGAATAGGTATAAACCCTTTATCTTGATATTTGGAAAAATTAGATTTGTATGTTGGGTAGGAATCTCAAATGTTGTGATTTACTCTTGGGACCGGCCAGCTCGAGTTGTGAATTATTTTATTTCGGATTCTTGTACCCAAATACTTAAGAGTTGAGGGCAATGCTAAGGACTTGAGATCTCCATTGCGAGGAATAAGAACGAGCTAATGTTTTGCGAGAGCAAATGCAAGAGGTCAACGAACGTCTAGTAGAGAAGTGAGAGATCGGACGGAGAATATTTTAACCGAGTGTGGGACAATATCAGCCAGAGAGAAGTAGAATGTAGTTGAGCTTGAGAGAGAAGTGGAATCAGCTGGTTCAATGGTGACCTAAGCTAGAAACGTAGGACCTTGAGGTTGTAGGAAATAAGTTAGGGTGGCTGGGACGACATGTCGTGTTTTTCTTCTTATTTTGCCACTGTATTGCCACTGCATGTATTTTGCTCGTGACATGTCAATGCTTACATGTATAGTACTTGTTGCACTTGATTTTGTTTAGCTTGATATGTATCTTTGTGAACTTGGTGTGTTATAGATATGCTAAGCATGTTTCCTTATCCTTGATTTTATGGTTTAAAATTATTTTTATCTTGCAGCTTTAGCCAATTTATTTTGTTTACATACTTGTCGCGCCCCACTTTTTGATGTTGTGTGAAAGTAGTGTGTATGTGAACGTGTGTGAAAATAAAAGGCCGTGGGACTTGAAAATGCGACGATTGGGCCAAACAAAGTTCAAAAAGGGTTTTTAATGGAAAATGGAGTCGCCACTTGGTATAGAGTTAGGGTGTACCAAGTCACCCAAAAAAGTGATTTTTAGAAAGAAAAGTAAACAAACTCTTTTTAAAGAACTTTTAGGTCTACGTAACCAAAGAAAGGGATTGGGGGTCACATTTGATAAGGGAGAAGGCAAAGGCAAAGCCTAAGGCACTCCCTTACCCTAGCAAAAGCTAGTTGCGTGACTTAGCCCTTCTTTTCCTAATTTCTTCTACCCAAAGTATGTTTCGCATGTTGGATATGACTAATGGATGCTAAAAAATGCAATCCTAAATCTAAAATGTCTCTTATGAAGCTTTTTGGTCCCAACCACATGAGTTGTGGTGGCCAATAAGGAAAGTCCTCATAGAGGTCGCGAATGATGCAAATGAAAACCCAAATATGAGTGCAAGTGTAAAAATGTAAGAAAACATGCATGTGTGCGAATGTAAGACAAGTGCATGTGTGCAAATTGGGAAAATAAAGGTGCTTGTGTGCAAGTGGATGAAAATATGGTACAATAGTAGTAAACGCATATAAGTGCAATTGGGTGCAATTTGTGAGATAGAAAATAAATAAGTGATAGGGCAAGTGTGTGAACATGGCATGTGGATTGCGGAAAATATAAATAGTGGAAAAATGTGGATAAAAGAGTGAGGAAGTGACAGGATAAGAATGAGAATGCATGAACCTAGAGGTATGCATCAAGTCGGGCACGGGAATGACTCCTAATTTCACGACTTTAATTTTCCCTTTGATTAGAAGGAAGAGCTAGCGTGCTAAGGTTATTTTGTAGCCACACTCGCTCGTTTCTCTTACCAAAAGGGGACTCTCAAGCAAATGTACCCTATAACTAGCATGAAGATGCAAAAACCTAAAATGAAGGGGAAAAGGTTGGAGGGGCATGCCAAATGCTAGAAAACTAAGAAAAATGCATGAAATGTAGTGAAACATGCAAGTATGAACTAGCGAGGGAAATCCCTAAGGGTCTAGCGTTGGACTAGCCCATATCTATGAATTCCTACTAGCGTTGGACTAGTGGAAAACGGGACAATGAGCCACAACTAGCGTTGGACTAGTGTGGCGACGTGCATTCATCCATTACATTCATCTATGACTATAGAAAGCAAGTAGACATGCCAATCACCTAAAACACGTAGCACATAACACTTAGCATGCTCGACTGGATGCAAGAGCCTAATAAAGCAAGTTAACACATAGCAACAAAAGCAAGCAATGAACCTATTACACTTGCTAACTAAAACAAAAGGGGAAGGGGGAAAATGGACAAAATTGCTCTTCAAGCCCTATCTATTACAAGCCAAGAGGTGTACACATACCCCATGAATAAATAAAAGAAAGACTTAATAAAAGCAAAAATAAATGAAATAAATGGAAGGAGTTAAGGAAAAGCAAGGAAATCAAGTAAAGTAGGCATGCGATTCTCACTTAGCACGTTGGATCACATAGGGTCAAATAAGGTCAAAATAAGGGATAGAGTGTACCTCCCTTGAATCGATGCCCTAATGAAGTGAACTTACTAATTTACCCTCCAAAATAATAAAAAGGTCAAGGTACCAATTTATTTATCAAATAATCACATGAAGCAAAAATTAAACACGAAGATGAAAATTAAGCACGAAATGGAAATTAAACATGGAATAAACCGTGCATGTGTGGGCAAAACTCGGTCCCAGATAAAAGGTTTCAAGAGTCTAAAATGGAGTACTAAATTGAATGGCTTGAGGTGGAATCCATCACAATCAAATGCAAAAATCACAAAAGAAGAATGGAAAATTATTTATTATGGTTAAATAACAAAATTAGCTAAGAAAAATTAAAACAAACGAAACCAAGACTATAAATTCTTCCAAGTTATTAAGCTTTCACGATTTTATCCTAGAAATCCATTGAAATTTGTTCACAATTCACGTGAAACATATCAAGGCCAATTATCATGTAAAGGGATCCAATTGCAAACATTAATCAATCATGTGAGTCCAATTAGAACATTTAAGTACTTCGAAAGTCCCAACAATAATAAGAGGCCAAATAACGGTTCAAGTTGCAATCAATTTAGGACTTAATTGCAAGAGATCGGAATGTAATTGGGCCATGGTAGTACTAAACCCAAATTAAGGGGTTAAAATGCAAAATTTGGAGAACACTTCCATGCATGTTCATGCAAGCTACGTAAAGGCTTAAATTTCTGCAACTAAAAAGAAGCCTGCTGCCTTTTGCTTCTTGCTGCAATTTCATTTGAGAGCTCTTGCAACCCCATGAAACCCTCGGCAAACAAGAAACATGCAAAACTTTAACCCATTTCCAATTAAACATAGCTAAACACCCATTAACAACAAGGCTCTTGGAAGACTTACATGCAATGAACGAGGACAAGAAACTTGTGCAGCTGACTTCTAAGCTTCAACAAACGGAAAATGAAAATTGTTGCACTTTGATTTCAAACTTAAATTTCCGATTCAACTACACAGCTTTGATCAGATATTTTTCAACCTAACATCACAACTTTAGACCAAGTCACAGACTATACCACTACCATGATCCAAACAGGCAAGAAACTTAGAAAGACATCATGCTCAATTCTGGAAAAACATGCATGCGACGATGGTTCGGCACTCTGAAATTCATTTTACAGCTCAAGCATTTCAGATTTTCAAACATACAAACTCAACACCCAACCTTCCATTTCCTCCCCTCAACACAAGATTAAACATGAAAACTGAAATACAAAACTCAACTAGTAACTAAAGAGAAGGCAACACGGCAGAGAAAAGAAAAAAAATGCAGCAGCTTTTGCTTGCTGCGTTTTTGAAAGGAGCAACCTTTAAATGACTTGGTAACTTCAGCAATTTCATACCATGAGTTTCCAACAAACTTTCGGATTCAAAATACATCAGAAATGATACATATTCATGCTAAACTCTGACCCAAACAAACCTGAAACAAGGCAAATGAACCAGAAACAGCGAACAACGACAACTACTAACTTTAGTGTTCTAGAGAAAAGAAAAGCTGCTGCAACTAGGGACCCAAGATACAACCTCCTATGACCATACAGAGATGCAATGAAGACAACTACTTAAGCAGCTGAACGAACAGGAGAAAAAGAAAGAGCAATGCAGACAGCGTAATGAAAGACATCAGACATGCGTTTCTGCTGAAAGCTTTCCGCAACAAGTGCAAACCTCCTCTCATTCAAACATCCCTTAACCATTTTAACCGAGCCAAAAACTGGAATCATAGCAACAAAATCACAAAGCTTTCTTTCCATTTTATCCTAAAATCTTGATGTTTATACCCCAGAAAATTAAGCCGAAGGTAAATGACCAAATTCTGCAATTTTCGGCAAGCTCTGCTGCATTGTTGAGTTTCTCAAATGCCATCCTATCATATCTAATGACCAAACCAACAAAACTTGGATCCAAACAACAAGATTATACAAAAGGTAAACCAGTAAACTACGAAAAGGGATCATCTTTAGCAGAGATAGCCCACACTCCTGGACTCACATACGGAAGCAAACATGACAGGTCATGCAAATCTGATAACAGGAAGAAAAGATCTACACTTGGCTGGGCTCATTTATCTTAATCATCAATCATAAACACTGAACCAAAAACATCCCAAATTTATCATAAACACCAACGAGGACTCCCAAACTATTATCCAAGCGTCCATCAACCGTAAATCAACAATAACGATATAAAAATCCAATCTTGGCATGAGTTCGTGTCTGGAATACCTGGATGCAGATCTGTAGAAGGCGATGGGGGCTGGAATGATGATGGTGGAGCCTCGACTTCAATGGCTGCTGCAGCCTTTCCTTCCTTAGCTGCCTCTCTTGTTCACACCCTCAAAGTCCTCCTCCCTTCTGATTTTTCTCAGCTACCCTCAAGCTCTCGTTCACTCTCGAATCTCTCTCTTTCCTCTCGGCCGTGGCTATCTGTTTTACACTCCCCCTTTCTGGTTTTCTTTTCTGCCGTCCCTGAACCTCTCCCTCGCTCCCCAGAAACCCTAGTAGCCTTCTAGTTCTGTTAACTCCAATAAACCTCCGTAGCCTTTTTCTTTCTACAGCCGTCAACTCCAATCCTCTATCCCTCCCTCTGGCTGCGGTTACTGTCTTTTCTTTTATATGAAACCCCAAGGTTCCTAAACCCTCACCCCAATGGTGAGGATGAAAGGTTTGTTCTACTCTCTCCCACAGCCATCCGATCCATTGAGCTCAGAATCCTCCAGCCCTCCTGAAAAATTTTGGTGCCGCATGCATGTGCGGCTATTTTTCTACTTTTTCATTTTTTTTTTAATAATTTAACAAAATTGATAATAATAATAAAAATAAGTAACAAAAGCAACAATTTAAGTAAATCATTTAACACAATTTAAATTATTTTTCATTTTCCTCATTTTTCTCTTTTTCCAAGAAAACAACTAAATCATATTTTTTGAACGCTTTTCCTTTTTCCTTTTTTTCTTTTTTTCTTCTTCTTCTTTTTTCCTTTTTCGAGAAATTCTATGCTAAAACTTACAAATAAAAATAAAAACTAAAAAACTAAAAACTAAAAGGTGAATAAAACTATCACGACAAATAAAAACCAAATAGTAAATGAAATTACACTAAAATTTTGGTGTCTACAATACTATATCATTTTTTTTAAAAAAAAAAAAGAGAAAAGGAAATGGAGGGGAGACGTAGTCGCGGACGTGGAGCTAATCGTGGCCGTGGGGTTAGGCAATCACAAGAACCAAGGAATGAAAGAGAAACATCAGCCGAGCAAGATCGTGAACCCAGAGTTGAAGCAGAGGACCAAGTGGTGACAGCGATACAACAAATGACCAATATCTTAGCGCGATTGGTAGAACAACAAGAGCAAACTCCAGTGAATCAACCTCGGAACCCTGAGATATGAGAGGATAGGGCCCTGAAGTGGTTTCAAAAGTTTGTTCCTCCTAAATTCCTTGGAGGGCTTGATCCGGAGACAGCTAAGCAGTGGTTAGAGGCGATGATTAATATCTTTGCAATTTTGAACTACACGGAGCAAAAATAGGTAAACTTTGCTGTATTTCAATTCAAAGGACCGGCCCGGGCATATGGTGGAATGTTATTAGGGTAAAGTGGGAGAGAGAACAGACTGGCTGGACGTGGGTAAACTTTATAAGAGAGTTTAATGAGAAATATCTTCCACCTTTGGTCCAAGAAAAGAAAGAGGATGAGTTTATTAGGTTGCGGCAGGGAACCCAAAGTTTGGCCGAATATGAAACGCAATTCACTAAACTGTTTAAATTTGCTCCTGAATTAGTGGTTACAGAGCGAAGGAGAGTGAGACAGTTTATACAAGAATTGAATTTGGAGATCCAGGAAACTTTGGCGACGGTTCAAGTTAATACTTTTATGGAAACTCTTGAGAAAGCTCAAAGAATTGAGAATGCGAAGGTCCAGATAAAAGTTTTCCAAACACGAAAAAGGGGTGCATCTAGTAGTACATTTGAGAAACCTAGAGAAAAGATAATGCCTTCCAAAGTACAAAAAGTGAACCATTCACCTTACCCACCATGAATACTAAGAATACTAGATGAAGGGTCTACAAAAAAAAGTCAAATAGGATAAGAGAAAATTTCTCGAGAAGGCCAAAAAATGGCTTCTCGCTTAGCCTGTGGATATTGTGGGAAGACAAATTACACTGAGGATGATTGTTAGAGGAAGGAGCGAAAGTGTTTGATTTGTGGGAGTAGCGACCATCAAATTAGCCACTGTCCGAAGAAACAACCACGAGGGAATAGTGTTCAACAAGTGGATAGGACCAAATCGAAACAAGCTAATGAAAGAGGGAACCGACCAAAAGTACCAGCACAGGTATATGCCTTAGACAAGCAACAAGCTCCGGAGCCATTTGAGGTGATGGAAGGTAAAAATTTCGAGAACGAAATTTTCTTAAGGGGGAAAGAGTGTGAGGACTCGAAAATTCCTTTAGAAAAAAATAATTTATATTTCCTTCTATGTGTCTTTACTTGATTATTTAACTATTTACTAGCTCTAAATTTCATGGTGATTTCATTAGTTGAGCCAAGAGTTTTACTTTTACTTTTCAAGTTAGAGTAAGTTAGGGTTTTGGTGTAGTTTGGTAGTATAATCACTTGGTGAGGTGTGTGTACTAAATTTGGTGCATAAAATCGAGTATTAGGTAAGAGAAAGTGTATGATTAGAAGTGTTAATACTACATTAGTGAATCATAAGTTAAAACACTAGTACGCACGAGTTAAGGAAATCAGCTTGAACCGACGTGCACCGTTTGCTACCGATTGAGTGCACCACTTGAGCACTGCTTTATTACCTTAATCTCCTTACTTTTATTTCAGCAAAATTAGCCTTAAAATATCCTCCATTCAGCTGAAATTCTTGACCAAATGAAGAGGAGGAAAAGGAAAAACATAAGGAACCATCTTGTAGCGACACTTGGCAGAAATCAAACCAACTTTGACCAAGCAGATTTTCTTTCCTTCTTATTCCTAATTTGGCTCATCTTCGTCCTTTATTTCTTCATGTTGGCCGAAAATAAGAGAGGGAAAAAGAGAGAAAAATAAGTTCAATTCCAACCTTGATTCTTTTTTGTTGAGCTGAAATCACACAAACCAAACCGATTAAACTTACCTCTTGGTGATTGGAAAGTTTGGTGTGGTGAAATTTTTGGAAGATAGTGGTTTGTTTTTCACTTGCAAGAAGCTTTTGGAAGGTATAAGGTTTGAACTTGCTTTTCTCTTGTTTAATCTTGCTAAAGTTAGTATAGAAGTTCTTAATCTTGACTTGTTATAATTGATTTCGTAGTTTTGATGGTGTAGTGGAATGTTTAGCTAGGGTTTGCATTTTTTCAGCTTTGATTATTGTTGTTTACCTAGTAAGTGATGTTATTGAGGTAGGATATGGATTTGATGAAAGGATTAATGGTTTGGTTGTGACTTTTTAGAATAAAAGTTGAATTTCTAGCATTTGGTAGTGATTCTGCCCTGTTTTTGGAACCAACCTGACCTGCATATTCGTCCATGATGCAGGCCAAATAAGTTCTTGTTGAAAACATAAAAGTTGTAGGAATTTGAGTTAGATTTCGTACCAGAAAATTTTAGCTCAATCGGAGTACTGTAGCGTGTGAAATGACTAAAATACCCCTAACTGCCCAAATGCCCTGTTTAACCGACAGCTTTCTATTTTCTCTGAGATTTCAATTTTTCACCTTGAAAATGCGAGAACGGGGTGTTGATGTCTTCAGAGGAAATGTAAGTCTGTGTCTTAGCTTCGAAACGCCATAAAATTTATCTCAATCCGATATACCTAGCTACAATTACGACCAAAACACCGAAGAATGACAAAACTACCATTTATCAGTTCTTCTTTAAACTGGTTTTAGCTTTGGTCCATGGTGATTAGTTATTATTTGGTTTGTTTGGTTGGTTTTGAGGCCTTGAATAGATGAATATGGTTGGTTATCGCCTATGGTTGGTTTGGAGGGTTGTTGGCTTGTGAATCCAAGTTGTACTTGGATGAAAAAAGTAAGAAAATAGGGGAAATGCTGCCTAAATTTCTATTACTTGCTCTTATGACTATTAGTGAGATGTAAGGTTGGATTTTAGGGTTAGTTGGATCTTAAGTTACATATGTATCATTGAATGCACTTCAACAGTAGTATATGAGTTGATGTTAACCAAGATTTAGTATCAACTAAGATGAAAAGTGTTAGTTTTATCTCAAAAATTTTGAATTACATTTGCTCACTTCAATTTGGGATTGGTTATTCTTAGGGTTTGTTGGTGATCAAGGGCATAATCTGGAAGGAAACTTTTGACGTTATTTTGCTTAAACTGCTGAGTGTTCTTTATATGTTGTGCTTCCAATGACTATGTGGATTGTTATGAATGTTTGCTTGAATGTTAAATGTTTTTCAATGATTATGAAATGAATTTTCGATAGGCGAGTGTGTACTTTATCGCACTAGACCTAAGTTAATGTGAAATTTTCAATGATTAAATGATTGAATGATATTATGCATGAATGTAAGCCTTTTGGCTAAAGTGGGCCCTTGCCCTTCGTTGTCAGTCGACTCGAGTCAGAAGCGGACTTGGTCGGTCGATTGGTGACCCTGGGACAGTGTTTTGGTATACTCGAGTATGACCACGAAGGTTGGTAGAGAACTAGCCAGTGAATTGGCTAATGCCGGGAAATGAAATCAATGAATGAATGTCAAGAATCTTGGAGGAGTTTTCACTTGCAAATATTTTTCTAATAAATGGGAGGGATAAGGAAAATGGTAGGCGAATGAATGAACGAATAACTCCATATGAGCACGTATCCTTTTAATGAGTGTGTTCTCATTGCTTTTATATTGTGAATGTTTTCTCTTCAATGAAGCATGTCCTTGTTTAAATTGCTTAATTAATTGTTTGAAAATCTCACTGGATTTTTAGCTCATTCCTTTTTTTTTATTTTTGTTACAGGGGATACGAACGAGGTCGTGAGATTGGTACAAACTAGCATAGTCTAGTTTTTAAATTTTTGCGATTGTACTCGCGCTAGTGCTTTGTTAGGGTTGAATGTATCTGAAATTTACAACTTTTGTTATATTTAGGATGTATGAATGTTTGAGATAGAAATGAATGTAAGTATACGTTCCAAGTTTGGGAACTGTTGTTTCACTTATTTTTGAGGTTATACCTTATTTTATTTGAAGAGAGTGAACGAGTCCTGGCGAGAGTTGGGCAGGCGGTCTGCCAAACCCTGGGGTACGCCCTAGGGGGGGTGGGGTCGTCACATCAACCACTACCCCTACCATATACTCAAACCTCTTTTACTCCACATTTTGTAAATGCACCTGAGAAAGCTTTCACCTATCCTACTAATGGCTTTCCACATACCTATACATCCAATATTCAAACCAATCCTCCTCACCCTCAAGTTCCTCCAAATTATCTACCTGTTAGTTTGAACATGCCACTTGAACCTCAAGAACCGTATTATTATTCCACTGCTGAACCATTCACGCTAGACACCGCCGCACAAGGAAAAGTTGAATTAGGAGAATCCTCCGCGCCAATTGACAAGAATTTGTTAAAGAGGTTGGACCGGTTTGACGAATTCATGAGGAAGAGCCAAGTCTTGAGCAAATAAGGAGGTTTGGACTATAATGAATTGTGCCTATTTCCTGATATGCAACTGTCTGTGAGTTTTAAAACACCCAAATTTAGCAAATATGACGGAACGGACAATTCTAAGACACATCTCCGAATGTTTGCAAGCAAATTAGGAAGGCCAGTAGAT